>NW_012153951.1:829899-846709 GCF_000956105.1 Propithecus coquereli
TATATTAAATGGTGAAAATCTGTTTTCTTAAATGCCTAGAGAGGAAGGCCAGCAATTCTGCATTTTACCATTGGAAAAAATTAATGCTTCAGTTTTATATATCAAAGCTCATGGTAGACTTAAACTAAATATCCATCATAAACTTGGATGAATTGAAATATTCCCCTTATACTTGAAAGAATCCTTACAGGTCATGTAATCTAATCTCCCAACTAAAGTGTAAATTGGCTCTACAATGTACTTGATAAATGTTCTAAGCTTACTGAATTTAGAGACAGATTTTTTTATTCATGAAAAGCTGGATCTTAGCTAAATTATAACAAAGAGAAGCCAATTTAGAATCAGAATGCCAATACTCTGTAACTACGTTATAGTTTTTTAGGTATAATTGTGCATGGTAAAGGCAACAGTGGGTGTGTTACTGAACAGATGCTCTTTGAAAAATCTGTCCCAAATTGAATAGCTGACTATTGGCCACTGTACTTGCTCTTTAGTGTCTATTTAATGTCACCATTTGCCAGAGACTTTTTTAAATGCATGGATAGGAAAATAAGGAGAACTTCATGCAGAACACGCTCACAGGAGCTGATCTAACTAACTCTATCCATAAAAATACCTAGGACAAGGGGTTCATTCAGAATATCACTCATTAACTTATTTTTATATTTGTAATTATACACATTAAAAATTATTTTTGTAATCATTACATTTTGTGAAGTGAAAAGGCAACTTTCAAAAATTAACATGAAGTTAAAGAAGACACACACACACACAAATATGAATAATTTAGTGCCATTTTAATCTCAATTTTATAATTAAAAAATGTGCAGAGAAAATTTCTAGAAGAATTATAAGAAATTGTTAATGTTACTTATCTTTAGGGAAAACTTATAATGAAATTTCAGAATAACAAAAAAAATTTCTATGATCTAGAAATGGCAATTTATTTTGAGCAGTACTGAATATGACATCCTAGTAGATTGTGCTGCTATAAACATTTGAGGACAGATGTCTTTTTTATAGAATGTCTTTTGTTCTTTTGGGTAGATGCCCAGTAATGGGATTGCTGGATCAAATGGTAGATATATTTGTATCTCTTTGAGGTATCTCCATATTACTTTTCACAGAGGTTGTACTAGTCTGTGGTACAATACATAATTATAAAGATGTGGAAACAACCCAAGTGCCCATCAATATATGAGTGGATTAATAAAATGTGGTATATGTATACCATGGAGTTCTACTCAGCCACAAAAAACAATGGTGATCTAGCACCTCTTGTATTATCCTGGATAGAGCTGGAATCCATTCTACTAAGTGAAGTATCCCAAGAATGGAAAAACAAGCACCACATGTACTCACCAGCAAATTGGTTTTAACTGATCAACACTTAGGTGCACATATAGCAATAACATTCATCAGGTGCTGTGCAGATGCGGGGGGGGCAAAAGGGGATGGGCATATACACATAATGAGTGCAGCGCACAGTGTCTGGGAGATGAACACGCTTGAAACTCTGACTTGGGTGGAGCAAGGGCAATATATATAACCTAAACATTTGTACCCCCACAATATTCTGAAATAAAAAAGAAAAAAAAACCAGAAGAAAAAGAAAAAACAACATCCTAGTAGAAAGGAATTGGGCAAACCATAGGAGCATGTTGCCTAAAAGAGGGCCTATTACATTAGACTTGGCCATTCATTTACTCTAAAATCCCATTTTCTATGCTGCCATCTTTTTTTGTTTTCATTTTTTCCTATAAATACCATCCACACTAGTGGATTTCAACTTTTTTTTTACGTTCAAAAGATGTCATTGATAATTGTTACACTTTTAGTGTCCATTGATTGAGGAAAAAAAATATACATATATTATTTGATCTCTGGGCACCACACCTGTTCTGTGCCCCGGATTTCCAAGAATAGTTTGGGAACTACTATTCCATATCTTTCAGTGCTTGATACCTAAAGTTGGCTTAGTACACTATGCAATGACAAAGATGGTGGTAAAATTACTTTTTTTAAAAAAACAACCACCAGTAAGAGTCATAACCACAGAACCTATGTTCTGTAGCGTAGATCATACTTTCTTATACTAGAAAATATTCTGAAAATTTTTGTTCATTACTGATCTTACTTGAAACCCACAGCAATTCCAATAGCATTTGTTATAACCAGCTACTTGGCCAACTTTGTTGTAGTACTGTTAGATTGAATTTACAAGTTAAAATTTGTACCTATATTAGATTCCTCTCCCTCAATTTTCCCTGCCTGCCTGCCAAAAAACAAAAACAAAACAAACAGCAACAAAAAGTCCCTTCTTAGCATCATCGTATCTTTCTTCTCTCTTCCTGTCAGAGCTCATGATGCTTTTGGGCCCAGTATAGTTGTACTTCCCACTCTCCTTTCTTTCCTAGATTTTCTTCAGTACCAATCTAATCCTAAAGACTACTGATGAATTTTGCCAAATCCCTCTTTTTAAAACATGGGTGTAGAGGTCGGATGTGGTTGCTCACATCTGTAATCCTAACACGCTGGGAGGCCGAGGCCAGAGGATTGCTTGAGGCCAGCAATGACAGCCTGAGCAAGAGGAGACCCCCATCTCTACAAAAAAATACAAAAATTAGCCGGGTGTGGTGGCACACACCTATAGTCGAGGTTGCAGTGAGCTATGATGACACCACTGCACTCTAGCCCAGGCAACAGAGCAAGACCCTGTCTCACAAACAAACAAACAAACAAAACAAAACAAACATGAGTCTAGAGAATATAGAAGAAAAGAAATTTGCTTTAAAACAAGTAGCTCTTTTGTTTTGGGAGTTGCAGCTCAAAGTAGACCCATTGAAATTAATGTTATTTTTCAACGTAAAAAATTAACCCGAGGAGGAATTTTTCAGGGATAAATAATGCTTACAATGTGGATAATGGTAAGCAGAAAAAGATGCTATAGAGCAGCGGTCCCCAACCTTTTTGGCACCAGAGACCAGTTTCATGGAAGACAATTTTTTCACTGATGGTGGCGAGGACGGGAGGGTGGGGGGCCTAGTTTCTGGATGATTCAAGCACATTACATTTATTGTGCAGTAAAACGTCTCTTTGCTGTGGCTCCTCAGCACTAGCATCACCGCCTCAGCTCCACCTCAGATAATCACGCATTAGATTCTCATGAGGAGCGAGCAACCTAAATCCCTCAAATGCACAGTTTACAGTAGGGTTTGTGATCCTATGAGAATCTAATGCCGCTGCTGATCTGACAGGAGGTGGAGCTTATGTAAAGCTTCACTCACGTGCCCTCGGCTCACCTCCTGCCGTGCGGGTGGGGGTGGGGATGGGGGTGGAGGAGGACCACAGCTACAGAGTGATGACATCTACCCAATCATACAAAAAACTCCAGAACCTTGTGTTTATGTCAGATCTCATTATTAATAGAAAGATTTGCAGAACCGTGGGGTATTGGTAAGATTTTTAACAAATAGTAGGCCTGGACAGCAATGTTAGCTAGTTATATAAGTAAAGATTATAACAACAAAAAGTGAGAAAATGAAACATTGGAGATATAAATATTCAAAGAAATGATTAATTTAGCCTTGTCCTTGGATAGGAAAGAATAAAGGAATAGCTATCAAAAGGAAAAAGGGAAAAGACATCAAAGGCACGTGGACTCCACGGTAGCATGTCAACTTGAGAAAGCGACGTTGGGGAAAGACGGGAGGAAAGGGAGCGAGAGGAACAAATCTGTTTTCACTATCTTTGTTACCTTCTGGATGGAATGTCACTTGATTACAGTAATAGCCTCCTACCACATCCCAAGAATGTTCTTTATCGATAAACATTGTGGAGAATCTGCTTTTTCCTATAAAACGATTATGCTTAACTAAAATGTATGCTTCATTTCACATATTGATAGTATAAACTCCTGCACAGAATAGCAGAATTCAAACTTTCTTAAGTTAGCAATCAAGTAAAATATTCTGTCACATAAAAAATAAACATATAATCTGAGTGTGGTAGCATGTACCTGTAGTTCCAGCTACTCAGGAGGCTGAGGCAGGAGAATCACTAGAGTCCAGGAGTTTGAGGCCAGCCTGGGTAACATAACAAGACCGTATCTCTAAAAAAAAAATAATAATAAAATAACAAAAACACTGTTTTTTCAAAAAGTTAAACATAGAATTACCACATGATCCAGCCATTTTACTTTACTTACAGTATATAACCAAAAGAAATGAAAGCAGAGACTCAAACACACTTGTACACCAATGTTCAGACCAGCATTATTCACAATAACCAAAAGGGAAACATCCCAAATGTCCATGGATGGATCAATAGATACACAAAATTTGGTACAGGCTGGGCGCGGTGGCTCACGCCTCTAATCCTAGCACTCTGGGAGGCCAAGGTGGGAGGATCACTTGAGCTCAGGAGTTCGAAACCAGCCTGAGCAAGAGCAAGACACCGTCTCTGCTAAAAATAGAAAAATCACCCAGCATTGTGGTGTGCGCCTGTAGTCCCAGCTACCTGGGAGGTTGAGGCAAGACAATGGCTTGATCCCAGGAATATGAGGTTGCAGTGAGTTACGATGACACCACTGCACTCTACCCAGGGTGACAGAGCTAGACTCCGTCTCAAAAAAAAAAAAAAAAAAAAGTGGTACATACATACAATGGAATGTCATTTGGCCTTAAAAAGATATGAAATTCTAATACGTGCTACAACATGGATGAAACTTAAAAACACACTGCTAAGTGAAATAAGCCAGACATGAAGGGACAAATATTGTATGATTCCACTATATGAGGTACCAGAATAGGCAAATTCATAAAGACAGAAAATATAATAGAGATTACCAGGGGCTGGAGGAAGAGTGGAATGTGGAATTATTAAACCATGGGTACGGTTTCTGTTTGGGATGATAAATAACTTCTGGAAATGGATAGTGGTGATGGCTGCACAGCTCGGTAAATATACTTAATGCCATTGAATTATACATTTAATTTATGGTTAAAGTGGTAAATTTTATGTTGTGTATATTTAATCACAATAAAAATATATATTAAAAAAATAAAAAACACTAATAGTATTTAACCACTACAGAAATTTTGAAAAAATACCATAGTTTCATACCAAAAATGGCTCTTATTTTCAAATGTGTGTTATATTTAATCTCTCTGAGCATATAATTCAATTTTAGCTGTATGTGATTTTCAAACTTTGAAATGATTCGGTTTTTCCAATTCCTGAGCAGTCAGGGCTAGACTACTGAAGACTCTGCAGGGGAAAAATATTCCGTGCTGTTAACCAAACAAAGTTGAACAGAGTTCTTAATAAACTAATTTTAAAAATCTTCTCTGTATAGTATGGGGCCTTTTTCAAATGTAAATGACTACAAATCTTTTAGCATCTCTCTGATCCAGTGTTCCTCAGGACACAGTTTGTGGAATATTGCTAACCAGTCACTTTAATGGTATAATTTGAAGATTGTCCTCCACAACTGATTGATTGATAAATTTATGTCCTTGTTCATTCATTATTTTATTCTTTCTGACATGTATGGATCAATCTAACACTTATTTATTGAGTACCAACATTGTACCAATCGCTTTGCTAGGTGCCATTCAATGTCCTGGTGAGCTTCCTATTCCTAGACATAAATAATCTGAAATACCTTCTGTTTACCATTCACAATTATCCCTGGGCCTATCCAATTAAAGATTTGCCCAGTTTCACTTGGATCCATTGCACTTTATTTTATGAAAGAGAAGAGAGGAGAGAAGCTTCTCAATTGGGATTGGCCAGGGTCCAAGATGTGGAAGGAAGAGCTTTTCTTCACCCACTGTGCCAAGGACCTTTGCTCCTTGGCTCTTGAACAATGGAGAGCTTGCTTTCTCTGCGAGCACCACAGGTTCATAACACGGGACCATCTCAACTTTTTGTTTAAGTGGATCTGGGGTTTCTGGGCCAGAAACATGGAATATACTATTATTTGGGACTCTTCTGTCTCTGGAATCCTGTTTTCCTAAGAGAGTAATCTCCTTGTCTTCCATGTCTCAGAGGCTTACGCATTTATTTATCAAAAATATACGGGTATCTCCAAGAGCTTGTACCCTTTTTTTTTTATCAGGGTCTATGAATACAAAAATGAATAAAATTTTTTCCTTGACTAGAAAAACTAGACACATACGAACTTAACAAAGATGCACTGGGATAGTGATGTGCTATTAGCATCATCTATTGAATTATAGCAACTCCAAATGTCTATTGAATGCTCGTTATGTGCCAAACATTGTTCCAAGTATGTTACGTGTGTTATCTTGTACAAATTTATCCATAACGAACTTAGGAGGTAGTTACTTACATTATCCCATTTTATAGAGAAAGAAACAAGTCCACAGTTATACTACTAATAAATGGTAGAGCTGGGATTAGAATCCAAGCAGTTTGACTCTAGAATTATCATTATTTTGTGATGCTTCTTTTGTGTTAATATAAGACAATAGAGGAGAAGCCTGTCCTGTGAAAAATCACTGTGTAGGTCCTACTTGAGCTGGGTCTTGATGAATGAGTCACATTTCATTCATTAAGTACCAGGTAGATGTATGTGTGGGGAGGACACCAGGGCAGGGAGGAAGCCATTGTTGCACATATGGTTGTGTAAGTTGCCCAGCCAAGAAAATGGAGGGAGGAGGCTAGAATCTACACCCATTCTGCTCACCAGGCTGTGGATCCTGGGGTGGGTCTTCACCCAATTGGGGGAAAGGATGTAATTTGCATGAAGGTATTACATGTTGTTCTTCCCATCTGGTTTCTGGGAATAGTCTTGTGGGATGGATGAACTGTAAATTAATATTTAAACTAGAAAACTTTACTTTAAAGGCTCTTTTTGTGGTTGTCTTGTAATCCTTGTGTCATAATTCTAGCACTTTATTATGTTTTATTTTTTCGAGACAGAGTCTCACTCTGTCACGCTGGGTAGACAGGGTTCTCACTCTTGCTTAGGTTGGTCTCGAACTCCTGAGCTCAAGCGATCCTCCCACCTCAGCCTCCCAGAATGCTAGGATTACAGGCATGCCACCACACCTGGCCCTAATTCTAGCACTTTAGATACTAAGTGTCATCAACACTGCCTTGTCATAATGGCCTGCTTTCCCTTCTAGTACCCTCTATTCCAAAATTAATTCTTCCTTCTCCCTAACTATAAGAAAATTCGCACACTTTTAAATGCAACTAGAAACTGATTGATTCCTTCATTGTTTATGTTGAGGTATGAATGACTGATGATCTTCCTTAAAGCTTTAGAAAGAGATTGTTTATTAATAAAAAGAATTTGTAATTAGTAAAGTTCTTTTACTAGGGGGCAGATGTTTTTGGGTAGAGGGAACAATTTGACAGCTTGTGGGCAAAATTAAGATGTTGAGCCATTTGCATTCTGTTTTGGTTTAAGAACCTGCAGTTGAAAAAAAAAAAAAGAACCTACAGTTGTAGTTCTCCTACTTGGTCTCTCCTTACAACTAATCCTGGAAATATATTATCAAATGCATGATTTAGTTGTTTTAGATATCTCTTGCCCCTCCATAGACCGACAGTCACCTCTGTTTCTTTGCTCTTCTGGGAGTTGGTCTGCTGCTTGATTGACAATTGTCCCTAGCTCACATCCCCATGGATCCTTTTCCCGGATCCACTCCAGGAGAAGTCATCTCCAGTCCCAGCTTGTGTAGATTGAACCAGACCAAGATGATTTTCTTGAACATTCACTATGATGATCTGTGCTCACTCCACTATCTAAATGAATATAAACTCCACATTATATAGGGTTGTATATAGGTTGTTGTTCATAGCAACACAGCAGGGTGGTTGTTTAGGCCAAGAAATGTTCTATTGCCTTCCTTCTCCTAAGGTTTTCTTTTAAAGTGCAAATACTAGAAGTGTGAATAGCGCTTTCAACTAATTTACACTGGGGTGTTAGTGACTTTTGTGAGGGCCTTTTTTTTCCTCAGTAGGAACTTAGGGAGGGAATGAGAGGAGGGAAGAAAGAGAAAGGAAGAAGCAAAGAGGCAACCAAAAAAGGAACAGATGAATGACCATAATTGAAGTTGAAAAAACATAAAGACTAACTTTATCCTGTGGATAATTTTTACTTTGGAGCAACATTTTAGAATAACACCTAAGGGAAATACATTAAACAAGTTTCCTCCTTAACTCACATGTCTAAGGAAATCAAGGAGACCCATTGTGAATTCCAGGTTTCCAAATACACAATTTAGAAGTACTGATCTAGACATTTCATTGTATGTGAGGCAAACTTTCCTACTCTTTTTTTCCTTTTTTAAATTTTATTTTAAATTTAAAAAAATTTAGGGGATACAAGAGTTTTTTGTTACATGGATGAATTGTATCGTGCTGAAGTCAGGGCTTTCTGTGTCAGTCAGGAGAATGGTGCACATTGTACCCAATAGGTAGCTTTTTATTCCTCACCCCTCTCCTACCTTCACTGCTTCTTAGCTTCCGATGTTCATTACAGCTCTTTAGATCATACGTATCCTTCATTTAGCTCCCACTTACAAGTGAGAACATGTGGTATTTTTTTTCCATTCCTGAAATACTTCACTTAGAATAATCATCTCTGGTTCCATTCAAGTTGCTGCAAATGACATTATTTAGTCCTTTTTATGGCTGAGTAGTACTCCATGTTTTGTATATATACCACATTTTCTTTATCCACTCATCAGCTGAAGGGCACTTAGGTTGGTTCCTTATCCTTGCAATAGTGAATTGTACTGTGATAAACATTTGAGCACAGTATCTTTTTGATAAAGTGACTTCTTTTCCTTTGGGTAGCTATTTAGTAGTGGGATTGCTGAATCAAATGGTAGGTCTACTTTTAGCTCTTTGAGGAATCTGCATACTGTTTTCCATAGTGCTTGTGCTACTTTACATTCCCACCAACAGCATATAACCATTTCCTTTTCACCATATTTGTGCCAACATCTATTGTTTTTTGACTTTTTAATAATGGCAATTCTGACATGGGTAAGGAGGTATCTCATTGTGGTTTTAATCTGCATTTCCCTGATAATTAGTGATGTTGAGCATTTTTTCATGTTTGTTGGCCATTTGTCTACCTTGTTTTGAGAAATATCTGTTTGTGTGTTTTGTCTACTTTTTCATGGGGCTATGTGTTTTTTTCTTGCTGACTTGTTTGTGTTCTTTTCAGATTCTGAGTTTTAGCCCTTTGTTGTATGTACAGTTTGCAAACATTTTCTCCCATTCTGTAAGTTGTATATTTACTCTGTTGATTATTTCCTTTGCTGTGCAGAAAATTTTTAGTTTAATTAAGTCCCATTAATTTATTTTTGTTGTTGTCGTATTTGCTTTTGGGGTCTTAGTCATAAATTATTTCCCTAGGCCAATGTCTATCAGAGTTTTTCCTACATTTTCTTCTAGAATTTTTATGGTTTCAGGTCTTACATTTAAATCTTTAATCCGTCTTGAGTTAATTTTTGTATATGGTAGGAGATAGAGATCCAGTTTCAATTCTTCTGCATGTGGCTATTTAATTTTCCCAGTGCCATTTATTGAATAGGGTATCCTTTTCCCAGTATACGTTTTTGTCTGCTTTGTTGAGAGTCAGTTGGTTGTAGCTGTATGGCTTTATTTCTGGGTTCTCTCTTCTGTTCCACTGGTCTATGTGTCTATTTTTATATGTGTACCATACTATTTTGGTTATTATAGCCTTGTATAGTATAATTTGAAGTCAAGTAATATGATGCCTCCAGATTTGTTCTTTTTGCTTAGGATCATTTTGGCTATTTGAGGTCTTTTTTGGTTCAATATGTAGTTTAGGATTATATTTTCTAGATCCATGAAAAATGACATTGGAATTTTGATGGGAATTGCATTGAATCTGTTTATCACTTTGGGCAGTATGGACATTCTAACAATGTTGATTCTTCTAATCCATGAGCATAAGATGTTTTCCCAACTGTTTATGTTATCTATAATTTCCTTCACTAGTGTTTTCTAGTTCTCCTTGTAGAGATCTTTCACATCTTTGATTCAGTATACTCCTGGGTATTTTATTTTCTTTGTTGCTACTGTAAATGGTACTGAGTTCTTGATTTGACTCTCAGCTTAATTGTTATTAGTATATAAAAATGCTATCAATTTGTGTACATTGATTTTGTAATCTGAGGCTTTACTGAACTTATTTATCAATTCTAGGAGTTTTTTGGAGGAGTGTTTAGGGTTTTTTAGGTATAAGATCATATCATTAGCAAAAAGAGTTAATTTGACCTCCTCTTCCCTCATTTGGATGCCCTTTATTTCTTTGTCTTGCTTTATTGCTATCTGGAACTTCCACTACTATATTGAATAGAAGTGGTGACTATGGGCACTCTTGTCTTGTTCCAGGAGGAATGTTTTCAAATTTTCCCCATTCATCCATTCAAGATGATGCTGGCAGTGGGTTTGTCATATATGGCTTTTATTATTTTGAGGTACGTTCTTTCTATGACAAGTTTGTTGAGGTTTTTATCATGAAGGGGTGCTGGATTTTATCCGATGCTTTTTATGAATCTGTTGAGATGATCATATGGTCTTTGTTTTTAATTCTGTTTATGTGGTGAATCACATTTGTTGATTTGCATATATTGAACCATCCTTGCATCCTTGGGATTAAGCCCACTTGATCATGGTGAATTATCTTTTGATGTGCTGTTGAATATGGTTTGCTAGTATTTTGTTGAGGATTTTTGCATCTTTGTTCATAAGGGATATTGAATGACAAACATGACAAAGGCATCCAAAATCTATGGAATAGAGTAAAAGCAGTGTTAAGGGGGAAATTCATAGCCTTAAATGCTTACATCAGAAAGACGGAAAGATCACAAATTAACAATCTAATGTCACATCTCAAGGAACTAGAAAAAGAACAAACCAACCAAAATCTGGGAGAAAAAAAGAAATAACAAAGCTCAGAGCAGAACTAAGTGAAATGGGAATAAAAAAAAAATATATATAGGCTGGGCTCCGTTGGCTCACACCTGTAATCCTAGCACTCTGGGAGGCTGAGACAGAGGATCGCTTGAAGTCAGGAGTTCGAGACCAGCCTGAGCAAGAGTGAGACCCTGTCTATACTAAAAATAGACAGAAATTAGCTGGATAACTAAAAATATATAGAAAAAATTAGTCAGACATGGTGGCACATGCCTGTAGTCCCAGCTACTCAGGAGGCTGAGGCAGAAGGATTGCTAAGCCCAGGAATTTGAGGTTCCTGTGAGCTAGGCTGACACTATGGCATTCTAGCCCGGGCAACAGAGCAAGACTCTGTCTCCAAAAAAAAAAAAAAAAAAAAAAAATACAACACAAAGGATCAACGAATGAAACATAAACTTAGATAAAAAGTTTATCTAAAAAAGAAACAAACAAAAAAAAGATAAACAAAATTGATAGACCATTAACTAGATTAACCAGAAATAGAAAAGACTCAAATAAGCTCAATCAGAAATGAAAAGAGAGACATTACAACCGGTACCACAGAAATACAAAATATCATTCATGACTACTATGAAAACCTCTATGCACACAGACTAGAAAATCTAGAGGAAATGGATACATTTTTGGAAACACATGACCACCAAAGCTTGAATCAGGAAGAAGTAGAAACCCTGAACAGATCAATAATGACTAGTGAGATTGAAACAGTAATAAAAAATCTTCCAACAACAACAAAAAAGCCCTGGACCAGAAGGATTCACAGCCAAATTCTACCAGACCTATAAAGAAGAATTGGCACCTCTTCTACTGAAACTGTTCCATAACATCAAGCAGGAGGGAGTCCTCCCTAACTCATTCTACAAAACCAGTTCACCCTGATACCTACTCTTGATACATAATAAATAAGTTTCCTCTTTATATAACTCGTGGATCCTGTGAATTTTTTAAAGTTTGTGAAATGACAAAAACATTTTCTCAAAGTGTGACAATATTATATATGCCTTGTGAAATGTTTGAGATTAGAAACATATTTCCTCTAAGCTATCCAAAGAAAAAAAGGATGTCTTGCAAAGGTGCAGGGTATCTCACAGAACTCAAGGGCAAAAGATACAGCTGGATCTGCCCAAGGACTGCAGCTGAGGACTGAAAAGTTGTCAGTGACTCAGGCAACACTTGGGGATACTTTTACTTTTCTTCAATTGTATCCTCTCCCCTACTACACTTTCACAACAGCCTTAATTTTCCTTATCTCTATGTCTCTGCTGTCTTTTTGAAGAGTAGCTTTCTTAACTCCACCTTTACCTGGCACATTATGTAGGGTTGCCAGACTTAGAAAGCAGAAATACAGCCTGCTCGTATTTCATCCGGCAACCCTAAAATCATGCCTAGCCAATCCAGAGCCCTCATTTCCTGAGTCTACCTGACCCATAACACAGGCTAATTTATAAGAGTCGCTGTGTCCTTATTCAAAAGTCAGGAAGGTGAATTTAATTAGTCCAGCTTAGGACACTGTCCAACCCTTGATCACATCCTATGTTGGCAGAATGTGTAGGCAAGAGAATCCCAGGGCCCATCTCTATAGGTGGGAAGCATTATCAGAAAAGGGAAAAGTGCAGATAAGTCAGCCCAAAATGTTATCTAGTAGATAAGTAAATATTACTATTCATAAAGGAGTTGCTTTTATGAGTTTCTTGAGTACATAGGCCAAGTTTTATTGGTCTTTGTATTTCCTGGTTCTTGGCATCCGGTGTTCTATACATGTAGGTGAATTCCTGAGACAAGAAAAGTTTCAAAAATTCTTCTTCTTCTTCTTTTTTATTTATTTTTGGAGACATGGTCTTCCTCTGTAACCTGGCTGGAGTGCATAGCTCATTGCAACCTCAAACTCCTGGGTTCAAGAGATCCTCCTGCCTGAGCCTCCTGAGTACAGGCATGGGCCACCATATCTAGCTAATTTTTTCAAAAGTTTTTTGTAGAGAAGAGGTCTAGCTATGTTGCTCAGGCTGGTCTCGAACTCCTGACCTCAAGTGATCCTCCCGCCTTAGCTTCCCAAAATGTTAGGATTACAAGCGTGAGCCATTGCTCCCAGCCCAAAATTATTCTATTAATTTGGATATCCAAAAATGTGAATCAAGAGCAAAGCAACTTTCCAGAAGTAGTATTCCAAGTTGCTAACCATATTGACTTTAGCAGATGATACAATAAGGTATCAAATGGGGAAGAACAGTGACCTAGCGTAGACAAGAGTTGCTGAAAAGCTCAGTGACTTAAAAATAGATCAAATATTTTCTCCTCAGCACATTTTTACCAAACAGGTATTTTTTAAAAGATAAAAAAGTTACCCCAGCAAAGTTAATACATTAGCCAATCACTAAGAGGACAATTATTTTATTAAAATTTCAGATTAAATGTTTTTCTCATAATAAAACATTTAAAAAATAAACCTCTTGTAATGGGCCATTGCTCTTTTATTTTCTTCTCTTTTGGCCATTCATAATACTCTTTATATGATGATTTAAACCATTTTTCAGGTTTCTTTATGCATAGTAGTAGCTAATGACCTTTTATTTATTACTTATCGCTTATGTGATGCTAATTAAATGTAGGATAAAATCATCTGTCTTAACATCTACAGCGCTGATGGCTAAACGTCATGGTTCCATCAATCCACTTGGGGTCATAATGTTAGAGAAGGAAGAGCATGGAGGGAAGGAAATGGAACTTAGAGTACATGACCTGGGCTTGAAGACACATGATTTGGGTTTAAATCCCTGGTCTCTTGCTACTTACTGTAAAGCCTTAAGCATATCATAACCTCTCTAAGTCTTGGTTTCTATGAAGCAGGGATAAATATGGCTGTCCTGGCCATCTGCCTGCATCATCAATCAAATGAGATAATGTAGGTGAAAGTGTTTTGCAAACTATAAAACACTTCACAAACAAGATTCTTCTTATTGCTATTGTTCAATGAAAGATGCTTATAAATCATATTACTCTCTAAGAAAAAACACATTACTATGTTGACGGTTACTATGAGCTAGAGGTACAAGCTATAAAGAGAGAATTATTCAAGGAAAAATAAACTTCTTGAAATAAGTATTACTATATGTACCATCTTTAAGGACAAAATTATTCCTATTGCTTATTTTTTTAATGTATAATGTAAGATGAACAGAAAGCATGCTAAACTTGGTAGAAATATGAGCCCCTAACACAACAAAAAATGTGGGTAACCAATTCTAATGGTTTTGGTCTGTAACAACGGTTTGTATTGTTAAAGGTAGGAATCTTTGAAGCCTACCCTGTTTTATTTCCGTCCTTGTGCCACTGTAGCACCCCTCATTTTTGTTGGAATCCCAGAAGAAAAGAAGAGCATAGCTGTTAGCCCCACATAGAGACCTTAATATCAGTGTCTACTGTCTTTTCATTTCATTTTTCTCTAAGATCTTAAGCCTCCCTGTTTAGAGAAAATGAGAAATAACTCCTTCTCACAAATGGTGGGAGACTTGTAGAAAAGCAAAGCTTTCTCTACTGCTGAAAGCTCTGTTCTTCTTGGAATGAGTGTGGACCATATCGGCTCTGGCTATGGTGATTTTCAGGTTCTAACTGGGGCCTGACATACACAGGTGCCCAATAAATAATTATTGAATGGATGAATTGATTGTAGCATGGCTGAATTATTACAATCTCAAGAAGAGACGTCAATATCTTTTCGTTAATTAATTCATTTAACTATATAATGATGATATTCCAAGGACTTTGATCTTGAAATCACCTATAGATACAATTCCTCAATATAAAGTAGTTGTGGAACAGAATAATATTATTAAATCAAACACTTGTGACTTACCTTATTTGGGGAACACTTGTAAATATCCATTTTGAATATCAATAAGGTAATGTCTATGTCCTCTTTTGTAGTAACGGTTTTATTAGTTTTTATTATTTAAAATGCTAAAGTCAGTTGAATTCATGTCTAGCCAACCTGAATTGAATTTCAAGTCTGTGCTGTTAAGTTTGAACTGATTAACATTTACAAAAGAAAGGCTAGCAGGCTATTTCCAGGCAAGTTTTACGTTTGCAAGTTACAGAAAGATTGCTTATTTTAAATAGTGAGATTAATCTGGGGGTGATGAACTTTTAAAACAAGATGGACTATGGCTTATTAGAACTAGAGACACAGAAAATGAATTATAAAAACCAAATCTAGGAAGGATAGAGTTGCATTGATGGGTGGTTTTTAATATAAAATCTAAGCACTGTTATTCTATTTCTTTTGTTGGAGTCATAGATTTTATGCTTGGAACATTTGAACTAGTTAATATATCAGGTTTGCTCATGTACTTACTGTAGAGCCTGCAATTGCTTGTCATTTTATGATATTTTATTCGTTTCATGCTATCGTTTACCATCACTATCCAGGTTTATAGAATTCTGCCCCTTGTTTGTAGTGAAAATTTTCTTTTATTATTCTTGCCAGAAAAAATGAACTACACTGTGTTGCTTTCCTCTGTGACTTGCCTCTTGCTTAGCTCCCAAGTTTCTGCCTAACTGGTTGGAGGAATACTTCTGGGCTTGCCACTGTTGTTTGTTTAATCAGGTCCAGGTCATGGGAACAGAGCAATGATTCTGAGAATGATTTGTCCTCTGCTGTGGTCTGGCCACTCCAGAGAATAGCCACAGCATCCTGTCTCAAAGCAGGGGACATGTAGCCCTGAGAAATCATTCTGGGAAAAAAATCTGGAAATTAATGTGAAAATAGGAAAGGCTAGTGGGTAGACCGGAACAAAATATCTGCCATGCTTGAAGGGTAATTGCCATTGGTCACATACTTTACCTCAATTGTCTTACCTTAGTTGAAATGAATATAATATCTTTTTTACTGCTTCTAGTTCATAAGCAATCACATTCACATATTAGTCAAATCTTTCCCTTTTTGGGGGGTGGGTGACAGAGTCTTATTCTGTTACCCTGCCTAGAGTGCAGTGGCGTAATCGTAGCTCACTGAAACCTCAAACTCCTGGGCTCGAGTAATTCTCCTGCGTTGGTTTCCTGAGTAGCTGGGACTATGCCCAGCTAGTTTTTCTATTTTTTGTAGAGAAGGGGGTCTCACCCTTGCTCAGGCTGGTCTTCAACTCCTGGCTGTGGCTTCTCCTCACACTTCAGCCTCCCAGAGTGCTAGAATTACAGGTGTGAGCCACCGCACCAGGCCAAATCTTTTCCTTTTGGATACCATCAAACCTATTTCTATAACGTTTTACTGAATTGATTATAATTGGATTGTGTAATTATTAATTCACTTATCAAAATAAAATTTCTCTGGCAGAGAAATAGATATAACCTTTTTTTTTTTTTTTTTTGAGACAGAGTCTCATTGTGTTGCCCGTGCTAGAGTGCTCTTTGGAGGCTGTTAAGACCCTCTCTTGCCAATTCCTAGGGAACTACTCAGAAAATAGAGTTCAAGTCTCCTTTAATCTAAGATCTCACATATTTGTCTGGGGGTTTTGCTGTCTCTAAGGAGCTTGATGCCAGGAAAAGAGTGCTGGGTTTTTCTCTTCTGGATCCACTCACTCCTTCCTCTGTTTCCTCCGCCTCCCTGTGCCAGGGAATCTTGTGATAGTTGGGAGCCAATGTGAGGAGCAAGCTTTGCTTTTACTCTATGTTTTCTCCTAAATTTTTTCTGTGCTGTGAGTCCTTACCATTCTACAGAGGTTCCCTGCCTTTCTAGGTTCATCGTGTTCTTAGTGTGTCAATAATTTTTTCATGGCATCCTTAGGCCAAGGCAAACAAAGAAAGAAAGAAAGAACAAGTAAACAAA
>NW_012153951.1:847577-942894 GCF_000956105.1 Propithecus coquereli
CATCAGCCTAGCTCACAGCAACCTCAAACTCCTGGGCTCAAGCGATCCTCCTGCCTCAGCCTCCCGAGTAGCTGAGACTGCAGGCATGAGCCACCATGCCAGGGTAATTTTTTTCTATATATTTTTAGTTGTCCAGCCAATTTCTTTCTATTTTTTTTAGTAGAGACGGGGTCTCACTCTTGCTCAGGCTGGTCTCGAACTCCTGAGCTCAAATGATCCGCCCGCCTTGGCCTCCCAGAGTGCTAGGATTACAGGCGTGAGTCACCGCGCCTGGCCAATTTTTTAAGACAAGGTCTCACTCTGTTGCCTGGGCTAGAGTACAGTGGCATGATCATAGCTCACAGCAATCTCAGACTCCTGGGCTCAAGAGATCCTCCTGCCTCAGCCTTCCAAGTAGCTGGGGCTACAGGCACAAGCTACTGCGCCTGGCTAATTTTTTGGTATTTTTTTGTAGAGACGTGGTCTCACTATGTTGCTCAGGCTGGTCAAAACACTATTAAGATAAACCTTGGCATATGCACAAGATTCCTAATGACCGACTTATGATTTTTGTAAACCCAGCTAAAACGCAATATCGGGGAAAATCTGGTCTTTATTGGGCAATACAGTCAAGGGTGGGGTTTGGTGGGGTAAGAAATAAGGTTCTCATAACATCCTAGTGAAAGTTCAGTGGCCAGAGGAAAAAAAAAATAAGTCTTTTGTGTCCTTATCATGTTTGTGTGATTAAAAAAAATTACTGCTCTAAAAAATTGTGCAATAGAAAGTATTCATAGTTAGAGCTTTAAAAGATTGCAAGACACAAGACATGCATGTCATTTAACTATGAGCTGATTTACCTGTTCAGACATGTCTTTGCTGTCCCTGGGTATTCCTCAGAAGTTTAAGTGTCATTACAATCAAGATTTTAAGTACTTAACACCATATAAAGCATTTGTATAATTACTTTTTTTTTAGATAGTTAAAATAGAACAATAAGGTTTGCTTTAGAGTTATATACATGCATATAAAACAAATGGCATTTCGTAAGATTATGCTTCCAAGTGTTAATTTTTAGCTGTAAAAAGAAATTAATTTTGTTAATAAAAATCCATCTTGCCCACTAGTGCTGAAATTTAAAATGTATTAGGTAATCAACTTCTATCAGAATATATGCAGGTCAACTGTTGGTTAACTTGGGGATTACACATAAACTCTCAGGCAGATTTAAAATATGATAAGTTTGTTGAGACAATATCCAAACCTTTTTGCCCTCATTTGGCAGTCTTTCAAAGAATATAAATATGTGTTTTAAATCTTCTCTCCTCCTTCAAGTCTTACTGAATTGGTTAAGGTTCCCAATATTAGAGTACTTGTAGTACATGAAGAAAGTAAACCAAATAATTGAATACTATCTCTATATTGCAGGAATAACCAGATTTCAAATTAAGGATAGAGAAGCTTCTAGGAGTTTTTTTCTTTCTGACTAAACCTACCACACCCATCAGAAGAGGACAAAGTTCAACGTGTGAGTGAGTAAAGCTTCCTTTAATGCAGTGGCTCACAGATGTTTGTTTTTTTTTTCAGTGACTCTATTGCCAACATAATGCCCTATACCCTATACCCTTCTTCCCTGTAATAAGTGCTTTTTTTTTTTTTTTTTTTTTTTTGAGATAGAGTCTCACTCTTTTGCCGGGGCTAGAGTGCCGTGGCGTCAACCTAGCTCACAGCAACCTCAAACTCCTGGACTCAAGCAATCCTTCTGCCTCAGCCTCCCGGGTAGCTGGGACTACAGCCATGCGCTACCATGCCCGGCTAATTTTTTTCTATATAGTTTTAGTTGTCCAATTAATTTCTTTCTATTTTTAGTAGAGACGGGGTCTCGCTCTTGCTCAGGCTGGTCTCGAACTCCTAAACTCGAACAAACCGCCCGCTTCGGCCTCCCAGAGTGCCAGGATTACAGGCGTGAGCCACCGCGCCCGGCCATAAGTGCTTTTTTGAAGGTTACTTCTGAAGTGGTTTAAAAGCCAGACAGCCCCTTACTAACTTAATAATTCCCAAAGCTAACATCAGTTTAGTACTCCAAGTATACAAACATGATGGTCTTAGGAGTTATCCACTAAATTTCACTGTGATAGGATAGTGCTTGAATATAAGAAAAGGGGGAAATACAAGTCTTTAACGCCCTTCTGCCTACAAAAGGGGAAAGTCATATAGAAATAGCTATGCTTTAAAAAATGTTAATGATACAATTGTGGCGGTAATCTAGGACTATGGATCCTAACAGTTAGAAATTCTTGAGGGTTGCAGACGGGGATAAAGTATTCTAAACTACCAAACATTCCTACCTGCAACTCCTTCACTGACAGCGCAGGGTGAATGTGTCTCAGGGTTGTCAACCTCCTTTCTTTCAGAAGGGGACTTGTATTTCTTGAGCTAAGTGTTCATATATTAAGCAAATGACAATTTTTAGTTTGGTATTTGTAAAATTAAGTGCCCACTATTATCCTTGGGGAAGCCCATTGATAGAGTCTGCTGAATTCTCTGGGGGCTACATGCCCCCTCTCAGAAGAGACTTTGATTCCATGACCTGGCTCTGCTTCTTTTAGCTGAGCCTGAGGCAGAGTTTGGGGTTATGGTACTTGTGAGAGAAAAGAGATTGAGAAGAGGAATTTTTGTCTAGAGAAGACTAAGTAATTTGAACATGTCAGCAGACTGGAGCCCAAGGAAAGGGTGCACCAGGAAATTCTCTGTGAAAAAGCATGCCAACAGATTCTAGGTTCTGGGGTGAACATCTCACATCGATGTTCATATTTTCCTTTTCTTTATTATTAATATAATCCCTTGCAGTTTATCCAGGCCGTAGTAAAATATGCTGAAACATTGGTTAGTAGTGTTTTCTGAATTCAAGGTGGGGAGAATCCATTTGTATGCTTTTGAGGCCATCTGTGCCTACACTTTGAGAAGGCTGAGGCATCTGGAAAGCCCCAGTCAAGGGTGATCAGTGGAGAAATCTGAAGCAGCAGCGCAGAGGGAGTTGACCCAAAACACTCAGGATGGATTTGTGGAACATGTGAGAACTTAACTGAGTATCTTCATAAAGTCTGGGGGAGGAGATAGACTCCTTGTGTTTTCTTGGGTGGAGGCTCTAATCCTTCTTATTTAGATATTAAAGAGAAGGTTGATTTGGAAAGGCTAGAAAAGTTGTGTTATACAAGTCATTTCATAAGAATATAAGAAATGAAACCCCATGTTCCACTGGTGAACTAGTATCAGGCAGTAATTTGCTAGCCAATTCCAGAACAACTTGGAGGATAAAGAGAAGGAGCTTTAAATATAAAAGTCTGCTGTAATCCTAGCACTCTGGGAGGCTGAGGTGGGTGGATCGCTCAAGGTCAGGAGTTCGAAACCAGCCTGAGCAAGAGCAAGACCCCATCTCTACTAAAAATAGAAAGAAATTAATCGGACAACTAAAAATATATAGAAAAAATTAGCCGGGCATGGTGGCGCATGCCTGTAGTCCCAGCTACTTGGGAGGTTGAGGCAGGAGGATCGCTTGAGCCCAGGAGTTTGAGGTTGCTGTGAGCTAGGTTGACACCACGGCACTCTAGCCAGGGCAACAGAGCCAGACTCTGTCTCAAAAAAAAAAAAAAAAAAAAATCTGTTACTTCTTCACTAAATGTGACACCTTTACTAATGTGCAGAAACATATACAAAAATATACAAGCATGCAAAGTGAATAGTTTTAAGTAGATATTAATAAAAAATTATACAAGGACTACTGTTTGCTCATCGTGGTGGGAAATGCAAAAAAACCTAGAAAACACATTTCTTCCCTTGAGAAATTTACCATTATAAAGCCTAATTTGCACTACAAATTGAGAGACATATATGAGAGACCAAAGAAAGCATGTACAGAAATCCATACCTTTCTTCCTGGACAGGGCACACCTCCCTAGACGATGATGACCAGGAAGGCATAGAATGTGATGACTACTCTCAGACCAGATTTGAGACGAGTGAGAGGAGAGGGCAGTGGTCGTTCTCCAGAAGAACTGTTGAGCTATCAGTGGGATACAACTGGGCCCTCTACGTTGTCAGACTTCAGCAGAGGAAGGAAGCCTTGTTTGTTGCTCCTGAGCAGGGAGGAGAATGGAGCAGTCCACTAGGGGAGGGCCTGTGTCGTACAGATGTCCAGAGCAGGAACTCTAAAGCTATCCCGCCTGAGTTCAGACTTAGGCAACTTACTTCATTAATCTACTCATTTTTCTTCAATAACAAGACTCAATCTAGATCAATCGATAAAGAGGTGACGTTTTAGGACTTGCTCTCAATATTTCTACCTAGGCTTAGATGAGGTTTTATGTGATAATTCTGGAAGGCAATTGGTTTCTGCCCCCTCTGGATTCATTTTGGAATTAAACTTAATCTTGGTTAAGAGCAATGGAATTCTGTCAAGGTGGCTTCCTTCCCCTATAATTGAGGTTAGGTCTCTAGAGATGTGCTCAACGGGCATTTCCAGGTTGATCAGCTGCAAATATGTTAATTGTAGACTAGTGGTGCCTTTGGAAGGATTTCTGTAGCCACCATGGTTTTCCTGCTACAGCCTGCTACCCAGTGACTTGGTAGTCTGACAGCATGAAGGAAGCAACGGTAGAAGAAGAGCCTGCAAGTATTTCTACGCTGACTGGTATAAGAAAGTATGTTATCTGGTTAATTGAGAAGTGCTATAGAATCGTCTTGGTGTAATAATATTAACGGCAATATTCTATAAAACTAAATGAATTCTCTTAAGATTCTAAACTGGCTTTTTTTTTTTGAAGAGTGATATTTTATAAAAAATTGTACCATTTAGCCCAGAATGGTAGTGTGTGCCTGCAGTCCCAACTACTTTGGAGGTTAAGGTAGGAGGATTGCTTGAACCCTAGAGTTTAAGGCCAGCTCGAGCAATGTAGTGAGACCCTATTTCTTAAAAAAAAAAAAAAGGGAGAATTTATATTACATTTAATTTCCTTCTTTAGAATGAAAATATGTTATGGTGGTAAAATTGTTCTGTACTATATTAACTTCGTCTAACAACAGTAAGTTTTTTCTGTAATATAGTATTTTTCTGAGCTGATGTTAAAATGCAAACTAAAGTCCAGGAAAAGAAAGCTAGGAGAAAGGGGGATAATATCAATCAAAAACAAATAAACAATAGTACACAGCTGCATATGGAAATGTGCTCCAAATATTAATATTTTTAACAAAGTTTAGTTTTTATATTTATACTTGGAATACTTCAGGTTAGAGTTCCAGAAACTGCACTAATATTCATCTTGCCATTGCTAACATTTTCTTTAAGGTAATGTTATCCTTAGTTTTATAGATGGACAATATAAACTAAGGATTTTTAAAAAAATCATTGCAGGAAACAAAGCCAAGGCTCCTAACTCTTGGTTCCTGCTGTAGCCAGTAAGATACTCTCTTCTCTGAAAAAGTTCCAACTGTCTGAAATCTTTGATCTAGAACGTCGATTGGGAGAGGTCTTCCTGAAAGAAGTTACCTTTGGTGCTGTGCATTTACCATGGCTAGAGTAAAAATCTGCTTTTGCATTCTGACGCTTTTATTTGAGATTGACCTGTTAGACATTGCGAAATTCTGAAATTGGCCAATGGTGGTAGTTCAGTTGCCTGGTCTCATTTGAAGTGTCTTTCTTTCCCGTATGCAGGTACTGCGCTATATTCAAAACCTCATAATTTCCATTTCTTTGAGCCCCTCAGAGTTAAGAAACTTGTCTCCTTCATATTTGATTCCCAGAGTCAACCTGATATCACGTGGTTGAGGATGACCTGAGCCCATGGGCAAGCCACATGACGTCAAGATTAGGCCCTCCACTGTTCCCGTCCTTCTCAGCCCAATGCTGATTGGACTGAGGAGTGGCAGATTTCTTAAATCAGCAGCAGATCATTTGAAGTTAGAGTCACCTTAGTGCTCGGTGGACACGAAGTACTCATTTGCCTAATTTAAAATCTTAGGCCTGGCTGAGAAACACAGTAAAAACAGCAAAATGTGTTATACCCCTTAATATGTCAAAGCTCTGTAACCTGAGGCCCTTTCTCCTCGAGGACATTTCCTTGGCCTACATAAGGAAAACTGCGTCTGTGTAGTAAATTGCAACAGTCTGCATCTTGTGGCTGCTAACACCCACCTGGCCGGCACATTTACTTACAAGACTGACATAGGTGAGTCCTGCGTACATTTGTAAGGCTTGCTTGGTCCCTGCACTTTTGCTGAGTGGTACTAGTGGTTAAGAGATGTTTCTTGGAAGCCACATAGAAGCACATACAAGTAGAACCCCCCACCCTGAGGACAAAGCCACCATAAATTACAGTTATCATTCAACGTGACCGAAAATTCACGGTTTTACTCCCGGGCTGCAGCAGGCAAAAGCTGTCTGCCCATCTGTTAAATCAGCTTGGCTAATATAAGCCTCTACAAACCACTGAGGTGAAAATGCCCGGCCATACGCTAAAGTCTAAAGCCCTCAGCCACCTGTCCTAATGCCACTAAAAGCCCCTCCTGCGTGTTTTTTTCTTTTTCTTCTCTTAATTCCAATTCTTCTGTTTTATTTCTCAATTCATCAAATTTTGGGGTCGCTGTGGAGGTTCACCAAGTAATGTCCTTCTTTTCCTTTTGGATTCTGAATAAATTGAGAAATAAGGTAAAAGTGTAAGACAGATGAACTGTTCAAACATTACCGTCATTACCCATAAAGCCTAATTCAATAACCAAATGGATGTCCTCATACTGAATCCAGTCCCACAGTAGAAGTCACAACAATGCTGGACTTGGAGTCCACCTGGAGAGTTTTGATTTGCCACATTTATTGGAGGTTAAGAAGGCAGTGGTACTATTAATACTTCAGATTAGCTTTATTATGCTGCACTGCTTCATAATTCAAAGGAATCTCATTTTTCTTAGTAATTTGGGATTCAGTAGGAATTCAACAGTGCCCTTTATGTAAAATATGATATGAGTCAATGGAATCTTTACCTTTTCTTATGAAGTTTAGGGTGTTACAACTACCTTTTGTTAATTACAGAAGCTTTGTGTCATTTTTCTGGAAACACTAGTCAGGTCTGTTTTAAATCAGCAGCCAATTTAGCTGCTACTGGTATCCACCAGCTGGCTGGGTGCAGTGGCTCACACCTGTAATCCCAGCACTTTGGGATGCTCTGGCAGGAGGATTGCTTGAGGCCAGGAGTTAAAGATCAGCCTGGGGCAACACAGTGAGACCCTATCTCTACAAAAATGAAGGAAAAAAAATTATCTGGGTGTGTAGGTGCGTGCCTGTAGTCCCAGCTACTTGGGAGACTGAGGCAGGAGGATCACTTCAGCACAGGAATTCGATAATGCGGTGACCTATGATCCTTCCACTGCACTCCTGCCTGGGTGACAGAGAGAGACCCTGTGTCAAAAAACCCCCACAAAACCTCCAAACACCAGCCATGTTCTATTGCAGGCCTAGTTAGGCTTCCGGAGGAAGTTGAGTGGCATTTCAGCTTGGAAGATCTGTTTTTTATTGTTGTTTTTGTCATCATAGTTGTTGGTGGTGTGTATTTGTATATGTGTAGGCATGGCAGTGAGGAGGGCAGAATTTTATGAGAAATACCCGTTTTTAGTAGTGAAAGCAGAGCTTCAGTCGTGAAAATGTGCCTTGGGCTAGCGAACGTGTGAGATAAAATTAAAGGCACTGGCTGAAGGTTCACTGGGGAATCCAAGAAAGAATAAGATCATTGGAGGAAAATAACACTTTGAAATAGAAGAATGCATATGAAAAAACAAATGTCTAACACTGAAAATTTGTAATTTGCTAAGAAAATGTGACTTAATCTTTCCTAAATAGAGAGAAAAGAAACTAAGAAAGAGCAGAGATTTAGAAGTATGATATCGTATTTAAGAAAATAAGTCTGCAAACAATAGGGCAATAAAAGCAATATTCAACTTACATAAATGCTGAATTAGATTTTTTTCCCACAGTGAATGGCCTAAGGAATTTGGTACAACCGTGTAATTTTAAAAGACAGCTTTTTTTTTAAACTTACAAAAGAAAAACACAATGATAGAGGTTTTAAAGCTTATTATTATTTTTATTTTCAATGAATAAAGACTTTTTTATCCAGATGTAAGTCTTTATCTTAAGTGAAGTCACATTAATTCACAATCAATAATTATACTTAATATAGGAAAACATATGGTAAACCTAAATGCAGTTAATTTATAACATGTTCCTCTAAAAAGCTATCCTTTGAAGTTGATTTTAGAATTAAAATAGGACTATAAAGGAAAGACAAAGAAGAAATAAATTTACCAAATTGGAATTATCAAAACTTTTTGTCTCCATTGGTAACACTTTACAATGAACTGCTTTTAGAAAAATACTGGCAACTTAAATTAATGTTTGAATTTGTGGGAATTCATTTGTTATGTTATTAAACACTTTTTGATCTTTCAAAAAACATTTTTGCTGCAAGATTTAAATTATTTATGGGAAATAAATGATATATAATTGAAATTCATAGATTATCAAACCAATAATTTTAGTTGTCTTCCATATGAAATCTTTTTAAAAAACCAATAAATAGAAAAAAAATCAATTTTAATGCTTTCTTTCTTACTTGATAGGGTTGTAATAAAATTGAAAGAGATATTGCAGCATTGACCCAAGTGTTTTAATCAGGTTGGTAATAAGTTTTACTAAAAAAAAACAAAAAACAGAAAAAATATTGTGGTTAAATAAGTTAGGGAAATTCTGGATTGAGTAAAATCAAATAGATCTTTCTCTTTAAAATATTCCAGAGATTTTAAAATGGTAATAGACATTAAATAAATATCTAAGAGATAAGCATATTTCCCAATGAGTTTTAATTGATTATAGAATATTTATCCTTAGAGTGTCTGTCAGGTCTACATGCACACAGAATGTAACTGTTATGTTATTTTTGTTTAGAAATCTGTGAACAAGAAAAAAGGGACCTAGATAACATGCAAACTAAATAATCACCATCAAGTGTGGTAGTCTTTAGTGACACTTATAAATATCCCATTCTCCTCATATCCAATACTGCATTTCCTAGCCAATGAGTTTTGAGTGGACGTGATGTGAGTCACGTCTAGGCTGGAGCATTTATATGCCAAAGCAGACTCCTTAGAGCTCTTTTGCTCTTGACCACCACTCTTGGTGATATTCCAGATGGTGGCTACTTGTCAGCCTGGGTCCCAGAATGATTAGAGCAGAAAGTGGAGCAGAGTAAAGCAGACCCCACAACTGACTCTTACATGGCATGTAGCATAAACAAAGGGGACATACCTTCATTGTTTTAAGCTGCTGAGATTTTGGGCCTTTTGTTATCACAGCATAACTTAACTTATACTGACAGCTATGCCAAACGATCAAGAGTAAGTTGTATTTTTAACACCGGCAAATAAAATCTTCACTGTGTAGTAGAAAGAAAACTAGGTCAGAAGCAGAGCTTAGTGGCTGGGCAGGTCAGAGTAGAGAAGTCAAGGCTCCGGAGACACAGCAGATCCACCAGGTTGGCACAGATGACTGGGGTGGTGCCAGCTACAGAATGAGCCACCAGGAAAGTCATGAGACAGTCTCAGTGAGGGAAACTTAATGACCACCAAGGAGGTCCAGCGTGACCTAGTGTTTGGGGACAGGCCCCCAAACTGAAGGTTTGATCATGATGAAGACCAAAAGGAGAGCTTATTTACTGGAGCAACGCTTGATCACTGTCCAAGCAGGTTAGATGATTAACCCATTGGAACAGGAAATAGGGTCATAGAACGTGTAATTATTCATAATTAAGATGAAGTCATACTAGAGAAGGGCAGGCCTCTAATCCAATATCATTGGCATCTTTATAAAAAGAGAAAATTGGGCATAAACACACACACACACACACACACACACACACACACACACACACACACAGTGAAAAGACTGTGTGAAAATGAAGGCAGAAATCAGAGTGATGCTTCCGCAAGCCAAGGAACACCAAAGATTACCAGAAAATCACCAGAAACTAGGGGAGAGGCATGGAACAGATTCTTCCTCACAGTTCTCAGATGGAACCAAGCCTGCTGACAACTTGATCTTATTAAATATTCTCTGACTAGGAATATCTTTAATTTTGGAGCTTGGGGTGGAGCTGAATCTATAGATGAAAAATAAATGGCTCAATATTAGAAGAATAGTGGAAAGGAGCCAAGTGAATCGTTACAAATTGAAGCTTTTGTGAATAGCTCTAAGGGATGGAAGAACAAGGGTTTTTCTTGTTGTTGTTGCTTTTGAGACAGAGTCTTGCTCTGTCACCTGGGCTAGAGTGCCATGGCATCAGCCTACCTCACGGCAACCTCAAACTCCTGGGCTCAAGTGGTCCTCCTGCCTCCCGAGTAGCTGGGACTATAGGCATGTGCCACCACGTCTGGCTAATTTTTTTTTATTTTTAGTCACCTGGCTAATTTTTTTCTATTTTTAGTAGAGATGGGTTCTCACTTTTGCTCTGGCTGATCTCCAACTCCTGACTTCAAGTGGTCTCCCCACTAGGCATCCCAGAGTGCTAGGATTATAGGCGTGAGCCACCTTGTCCAGCCTAGATTTTGAAATAGACATTAGAAAGATGAGCTTCTGTTGGTTTTCCACCTGTTAACTTTCTAAGATAGGATAGGAGCTATTTGGTTTTGACATGGTCATGGTTCTTTCTTAAACTTTAGGGTACTTGGTCACATATTCTGGCTAAGGTCTCTTCATGGACTTCTAGTCACACTCCTACACCCTTTATGGCATTGGGCTGACTTGACAAAACAAGGTCATTTATGGCGTGCTTGTGAAGGCACATGTTTTAGTTTTCTAGGGCTGCTATGACAAAGTACTACAAACTACCTGGCTCAGGCAAACAATTTTATTGTCTCACAGTTCTAGAGGCCAGAAGTCCAAGATCAAGTTGTCAACAGGGTTGGTTCCATCTGAAGACTGTGAGGAAGAGTCAGTTCCATGCTTTTCTTCTAGCTTCTGGTGGTTTTCTGGTAATCTTTGGTGTTTCTTGGCTTGTGTAAGCATTGCCCTCTTCTCTGTCTTCATCTTCACGCCTTGTCACAATGCGTGCGCGCGTGTGCGTGTGTGTATTTAGTCTCAAATTTCCCCTTTTTATGAGGACACCAATCATATTTGATTAGGGACTCCCCCTATTCCAGTATGACCTCATCTTAACTAATGTTCAATGACCCTATTTCTAAATAAGGTCCTGTACCGAGGTCCTGGGGGTTAGGACTTCAATGTGTGAATCTGGGGGTCATAGCAGCATCAAGGGAGAAGTTGTCTATCTCACCATACCCACCTGTCCCCATTTTTTGTTTTACCTGGCCTCTTACAGAATTGCTTACATGTCTTTTTTTCTTTCCTGGATTATCAGCTTTTAAAGGCAGACACCACACTTTTAAAATCTGTCTAGCTCTTGGTATAGTATCTGTCACAAAGTAGGGTAGTCAAATCTTACCTGAAGTAGGACTGCCATAGCTTTCTAGTTTCTTTCTCTTTGCTTCCTCCACTTTTGATTTACCCATTCCAATCCATCCTGCACAAAACTGCTCCTTCTTTAGAGAATGCCCTTCACCAAGTGGTCCACCTAGTAAACTCCCATTCACACTTCGAATCTCAGATCAGGCACCATTATCTCCAATGCCTTCTATGACATTCCGAGGCAAAGTTATGCAGCTGGCTTCTTTGCTCTGTATGACATTGTGCATACCTATGGTAATCATCAGGCACTCAATAAGTGTTTGAATGAGTATTTGAATTAATTAAAGGAATGATTTATAAGGCAAATCCTATAAAGTAATTTGAGGGAATATTTTGCTATTTCTATTTGCACTGCCGAATTAAGTGGGTCATACTTTAGAATAGTCTTCTCATATCTGCATCACTTGTAACTCTGAGGAATTGCCCACAAATTTTCAAAAATGAAATTCGTAAACAACACAGCATCAATACACAATTTACAATTTTGTGATCAAACTAAGAAAAAAACCTGCAGGGCCCTCGAATCTTCTTTAAGAGAAAGATTGGTGTTCTACAACCATTGTCAATATAACTACCCAGAAATGCCATTAGCATCACTTGGCGAATCAGAAAACTTCTGATGAAAGAGCGGATCTGGAATGCAACCACTCCTCACCAATCTAGGCCAGGATGATGATCAGGCGTCAGCTCTCTGGGTTAGGCACACGAAAGGAGGGAGATGACAATCAAGTTAACAGAGTGGACTGGGAGAGTGGGTGGAGCAATTCAAGGATGTGCTGAAAGCAATTTCAAAAGCTTCATTAGGGAGAAGGAGGAAAGTATTGTTTGGCAGAGCCAATCTGCATGTCTTGAGGTTTACACTGTGAAAAAGTGGATTATCTTGCCTGTAAGAAAATGCTGACAGCAAAGTGCAAGGGCAGCCAAGCCCTCCACCCTCTGGCTGCCACCCAGGCCTCTGCCATCACTTCTCATGCATGCCT
Source organism: Propithecus coquereli (assembly GCF_000956105.1). NCBI lineage: Eukaryota > Metazoa > Chordata > Mammalia > Primates > Indriidae > Propithecus > Propithecus coquereli. Next base: position 860,100 of record NW_012153951.1, read on the forward strand.
CTCCAAACAGTCATCTCCATTTGCTGTTTACATTTGCAGTTCCCCTTTACTTTCCTTCATTCCACTTCGGTCTGGCTTCTATCACCACAATGACAGTGAAGCTATTTTTCTAGGTCACCACTGACCTCCTAACTGCCAAAACCCATAATACTTTTCTGTCTTCGTCTTGTTTAATCTTCTGTTGCATTTCACACTGTTGATGAAGCCTTGAAACTCTTTTATCTCTCAGTTTTCTCGTATTTCTTTACCATTCCCTGGTTCCGGCATGGGCTCCTGTCTTTCTATCCACCCTGTGGGTGTGGGTGGATCCACCAAGCCCAGTGGTCTTCTCACTCTCACTGACCCATCCGCTCCCTGGGTAGTTATATCAGCATCAATTTCTGTATTATACTTGCTCGTGACTTCTCCAAGCTTCAGAGTTTTATATGCTATTGGTCTTCTTTACCTGAAGGTTTCACAGGCACCTGAAGCTCAGCCTGTCTAAAATTAAACTCAATATCTTCATGTGTGATTTGTCTCAGTTGGTGACCCTGACAGTCTTCCAGTCACTCATGCCAAAGGCTTGGGGATCCTCTTAGACTACTTCTTTCTTGCTCTCTATGTCTGATCATGCACCAGTCCTACTAATTTTTAATTTCTAAGCATTTCTGCAATTTCTGCCCTCCTCTCCATGTCTACTATCACTGACTTAATTCAGGCCTTCATCCTCTCTGATCTGAAATTCTGAAAAGCCTTCCAAACCGTCTCCTTGTTTCTACTTTCATCGTTTTGAATCAGTCATCCATAAAGCAGCCCATTATCTAATTAAAACACAAGTCCAAATATGTTGTCTCCTGCTTCATGGCCACTGGGGGCTTCAATCCCCACCTGGAGGTCCTTGAGGCTTGAGCAACCAGAGTATTCAGAGGACTCAAAGGCTCAAGAAATGGCTGCTAGCAATTTCAATATTTTAGAAATCTGTGCAGCTATACTGGTGTATACCTGCTGCACGCAGTATAATATTTCCCACCTGCACCTTTGCTCATATCTTGCCCCCCACCCCAACCTAGCGAACTTCTATGCATCCTTTAAGATTGGCTCAGCTGTCTCTTCCTCCAAGAAGTCCTCTTGTCATCTCCCCCAAATTCCTTGTCTCTTTACCTTCTAAATACTGGGTGAAAATACCTCTCTTCTCATTTTCCACATTAGTATTGTAAACACCAAAGACTATGGACACCTTGTGGACAGGAACCACATCACAAAGCCGTGTTGCGCCCAACCTGACATAGTAGAGCCTTGGAACGTGTATGGTGAAGGTTGTCGTGAAGGGGGCAGGTGGTGGAGTGCCTGGGAGGGTCTGGGACCTAGATAAATAATTTTTTATTTTCACTGCCACACATCCCATTACAATTTTTACACAGGTGAAGTGAGGTCAAAATGTATATATGTATAGGAGACCAAAGGAAAGGAAGAAAGACACAAAGGGCCGTCTGAGGCATATAGTTATGGAGGGTTGAAGGGCAAATCTATTCCTTCGCTTTGTGAGACCTTGCAAGCTAAAGCAAATGGGCCTTTTAAATGTGTATAAGCTTCTGCAGGGTCATCTCCTTCTTCCCATTAAATTATCTACCAATTTACTGCCTCATGGGAGCAGTGTGAATGAATGTCTAGGTTCCCTCAGAGCCTGCCCTGCTGCTAAGACGTGCTGGATCCTGTATTGGAAGTCTTGGGTGAATACCTTAATATTCAGAATATACAGTAGATGCTTGTTTATTGGTTGATTAATTGATTTTCTGGCTTATTCTGCAAAGGAGTTGAGGAGAATTATAATAAGAATACATATAATAAAATAATAAGAAATATAAACAGAAATAGAGGGACTAAAGAAAATAACACAACTGTGTAAATCATAAGGGCCAACATAGTTACTTTACTCATTCATTTGATTTTTAATTCTTTCATTCATCCACCAAATATTTAATGTGTATTTAGTGACTAGTATTTAGTGGCTACTATTATTAGCCACATGTTGGGTTCAAATTGGCTTTGAGTTCTCTGAGAAGTCAAGTTAACAAGGTAAATATGGTAAATTGCATAATTCTTATTATTAGACAGGAGGAAACATATAGTTTCCTTGAGGAAAGTAAAGCTTTCTCTAGTACTAAACTTTGGGGAAAAAATGCTTACATGGCATTTGATGTAGTATATAATGAGTCAGAAGACAATGCCCTCAACAACTTATAACAGTAAATGTAGGAACTAATTTTAAATGTTCTAATACATGTACTAGGTAGAGGTGGCTCTTTGAGCAGGTTCTAAACAGATCAGAGACTGATACCCAATGTGTTTTGTGGTAGTTTAGTGCAAAGAATAGCAAACCTGAAGTAAGGAGTTCTGGGATCTGTCCCAGTCTCACCAATAATTGAATAAATTACTTAGGCCCTTTGTGTCATAATTAGAAATTGATAGTATTATCATAGTAGAAGTAAGTAATAAAAACTATGATAATACAATCCCATCCCTGACTGCGTTGCTATAAGAATGAAACAGGGGTATACATAGAAAGTGCTTTGTAAATTACTATACAAATGCTATTTTTATGAAACTATGAACACTTTAATGGTAAAAACTGTATTTTATTTATTTCTGAACTCCAACATCCCATCTCCCCACCACAGCAGTAGGCAAGCAACATGTGGTTTATGAATCAAGTAGGAAAAAGGAGGGAGGAGGGCAGAACAATACCCCACCTTAGACATCTGGAGATTATTTGACTATTCAAATTTTATGAAATTATTGAAATTTCAGTTTTCTGTGTATCAAAACTACTTGTCTGTCTGTAGAGTCAAAGGTAATGAAAAGCACAAAGGCGCTACAGCAAGTTACAAGTTAAACAAGTTACAACTTGTTTTACACCAAGGTGGGAAGATCTCTCCAGGGGTGGTAGAGAGAGTAGTTTCATTCAATAGGACACCCACTCAGCCCGGGGTCTGCTTTCTCCTCAAGTAAAAACTCAACTGAGAAAACCCAGTGTGCAGTTTAAGTAGCAAGCTGATGTAAAGATGGGTTTTTCAAAATAGTGAGTTGTTTTTTTTCCTGTATACAAAACAAAAATTAATCATTCTGGAAAATTTGGACTATCTATAAAAGAAGGAAAGTAAAATCACCCAGAATTTGAACATTTGGAGGTAGTCATTTTTAACATTTTGGTGATTATCTTCCAGTGGGTTTTTTTTTTGGTAAGAATGAATACATGCACAAATTTGCCATAATAATATATATACTATTTTGTAAGCCTTAGTCTCCATATGATTAAAGGTTCTTTTATAAAATGATTTTAATGGCTTCCAAACAATTCAATTAAATCAACAATGATATTAATTGCTAAGATCTACTGAGCACTTGCTGTGTAGTAGAGCTATAAATACTTAAAATACTTATTTAATCTTCACAATAACTCTTCAAGGTTATTTTAACACGAGGAAGCCGAAGCTCAGAAAATTTAAATTACTTTCTCATTGTCATAGAGGTAGTATGTGACTTGAACCCAGATTTATATCATTGCAAATACTAAGATCTTAGTCACTACACTCTGCTGGCTCATGTGTGGACAAAATACAGGTTATTTAACTAGTTTTGTGCTCTTGGACCTCTAGATGGTTGCTAATTTGATGATACTAAAAACATGCTGTAATTAACATATCTTTGGGCAAATTTATAGACACAAGATTATTTCTTTAAGCTAAATTGCTAGAAGTAAAATTGCTCAGTCAAAAGAACTGGACAATTTTTAAAAAACTTTTTATACTTATTGCTGAATTGCCGCCTAGAAATAGTCTAACAATTTATAGTACCTAATTTCCTAAAAGCTCCTCAATATTATATATTGTCTCTTCTTCAGTCTTTGGTATAAAGTTTTCAAGGTTTTCCACGAAAGTAATAATTCTACAGTTTTGGAGAAGTAGATTATCCTTTTTGAAAATAGGGAAGACTAGGTCTTGACTACATCTGCATGGCATTGTATCTGAGAAATTAAATCCATAAATAGTTTGGTGAGGGTTAGAGCCCTAAAATCAAAATAGACTTTGAAAATTTATGTTAGCAAGAGCTCTTCACTGTGATTTATTTAATTTAAGAACTTAAAGCTGCTAAGGACACTAAGAGGAGGATTTATTCCACAATGGCCTGAGGGGAATATTAATGGCCATGTATTCTCTTTGTGATATTATGTGTTACTCTGTGAGATTATATATATATTTTATATATAATATATATGCATAAACTTCATAGAAAAAAAGTGATTTTTCAATGCTACTTTTAGTTTTGATGGTGTAAATTATGGTATTACTGTTTGATCTTGACAAAACTCTTTTCAAACTTCTTTAGATATTTGAGGTCAAAGGACAGAAGAGCCAGTGTTCGTAAAAATTGCAGAGAACTGAAGAGCAGTGAAGTGTAGTCAGATGATAAATGGGAATGTCAGGACTTGGATTTAGTCCCAGCTCCTTAATCCTTGGGTGAGGTTTTTTTTGTTGTTTTTTTTTTTAATTTATAATTAAATAGAGATGGGGTCTCACTCTTGCTCAGGCTGGTCTCAAACTCCTGACCTTAAGCTATCCTCCTGCCTCGGCCTCCCAGAGTGCTGGGATTATAGGCATGAGCCACTATGCCCAGCCCTTGGGTGAGATTCTTAACCTCTTTTGGCTTTGTTGACTGTTTACAAAATAAATTTCTATTAATTAGTGGTTTTAGAACTGCTACAGGCATTCTATTAATAAGAGCATTTGAATCAAACTTAACTTTTAAAAGACTTTTTTTTTTACTATTAAAAAATTCATTTGGTACAAACAAATGTAATGGAAGGAAACCGGGTTTGTTTGCCCATATGCAGTGGAAAGCCAAACACTGAAGCACCAGGTTTTCACAGGGAGAAAGGTTTACTGTCAGGCAGCCAAAACAGGGAGACAGGAGTCAGACTGAAATCTGTCTCCCCCCAGCTGGGGGTTGGGGCAGGTTTTATAGTCAGAGGGAAATGAAGCGTGATCTGATAGGATCCTGCCATGTGGTAATGCCAGGAAACATACTGTGACTGGATCCTGCCATGGGGTGATCCAAGTCTAGATCTAATTGGATCCTGCATGCTGCCATGTGGCATCCTCTTCTTAATTCAGTCCCTGCTCCTTGGTCTGAGCACTTAGGTTCTGCCCGTGATTGCATGCCAGGTTCATCTGGGCATGCTTAGGTTATGTGACCTTCAACATGAGGGTCCATGGCAACTGAAAAACAACTCACAACTTGGTGACATAAAAGTTGAACCTGATTGTTCTGATACAGTTACACTAAGAGTGTTAAATCCCAAATTTTAGCTTATTTGAGCCCCCTCACACAGTGTAATAATGTCGATCTCTTTTGTGTGTACGTAAACCCTGGAATAAAGATTCTGTGCCTCCATTTGACTACCTTACCAATGTATCATTGACTAAGAGGAATATAATTCTTCTGGAAAATTCTGCAAATTTCTGGCAAATTTGGGCCCTGACCCACTCACAGGAAACTATGCAAATGAACACACAGGCTATCATCAAAGAAATGACAAGCAAGACACACATCAACTGGCCTACTTCCATTTACCATATAATCATCAGTGGTATCGTCCTAAGAGGCCACTTTCTGTATCTCTTCCTGAGAAAGCATGTGGTAGTGTGTTTAAATACTTATATTTTTTTGTATGATTGTTATCTGATCTTTGTGATAAAGTTACACATTTTGGGTGCTTTATGTTTAACTTTTATGTTTGTATATATATATATATATATTTTAGATGAGATGGAGTAATTACCTCTGAAGCTAGAAATGGATTGCTGGTTAAAAGCAAGACATTTAAAAAGCAAATGTGAAGATGGAAATTATAATATCGATCAGGCTCACATTTTAGGATAGACGTGCTGTATTGATCAAGCCCAGAATAAAACAAGTTGTACTATAAAGTACTAAATGCATCTTTAAATTTTATCGACCAAACTAACAAGGGTATGCAAAATGAAAGCAATAGGCAGAACATTCTCTTCAAAGTTACTATAATGCAAGTTCATTTTTGTTTGGCAATTCAGGGACTGAATGGATTATAGCTGCAGATTGGAGTGTCAGTAAAAAAATGAAAACTTAATAGCACTATGATTTTTTTAAAAACCAGTATTTACCATTGGAATTTGCTTTGATGCTGGTAAGAATGCCTGAATCTTCAATGAGATTGTTTTGCAAGATATTTCTATGTTCGGTGGCAAATTATAGCACCATTCTGAAATAAAATTTTGTGACTACGAAAATAAGGATTCCAGATTCTTTCATCAGTGTTTTGCAGCTCCTCCCATCAAGATGTGGCATCTATTTTCCCGCCCCTTGAATCTGGTCTTGCCTTGTGATTCGCTTTGACTAATAGAATGTTGCTGAAGTTATATTGTGCAGAAGCTAGACCTACAGAGCCTTGGAGCGCCTGCCTTTCCTTCTTGGAATGCCCTGGCTAACACGTAAAGAAGTTTAGCTACTGAGTGATGAGAAACCACACAGAAAGAATGACTTAGCTAACAGCCAGCACCAACATTCAAGATATTTGAGTATATCTGTCATAGACCCTCTGGCCCCAGGCAAGCCACCTGATCAGTGCAACCACAGGAGTAAACCCAAGCAAGACTAGCCAAAGAACAGCCCAGTTAATCCACAGAATTGTTAAAAATAGTGAATTGCCCTTTTAAGCCACTGATCTTTAGGGTGGATTATTATACAGCACTAGATAACTGATATAACATAGTAACAAATATGGGTGCAAATCAGGAATGTTCAATAAAGTTGTCTGATAACATACTCTAAAGAGGATTAAGAATGGATCTAAAGAACTTGATGTGTTAGTTAGAAAGCTGAGATGATATGAATTCTTTACAATTCAACTAGCAATACTGCAACACTGTGGCTCTCTCATTTGTGCTTAATTTATAGTATGTTCCAGCATGCAGACATGAGGAAGATCTAATACTCTGTCAAGCCGTCATTCATAGTAACCAGAAAGAAATGATAAGAGTGAAAATCGGTTTTCAAATACTACTAATGTAGGAATGTCTTCAATAACCATGTAAGAGTAGTGGTAGGAAGAAAAAAGCACCAAAGTATTGATGGCTCTAGAAAAATTGTTGTCAAAATGTACTTAATTAATCATCATATGATGTATAAGACAAGCACTAGCTATTAAGAAGATTCTAGCATCTTTGCATGCAGTATTAGATAAAGCCACACAAATCCCAATTTTATTAAAGCTTAAACTTTCAATTGTAGGATTTTCAGGATTATTTGTAATGATATGGGTAGAAAGTTCTAGAGCCTGGACAAGCTCATGTTTGTTTGGCAATTCAAGGTCTCAGTGAATTACAGCTACAGATTAAACTGTCAGTAAAGAAATGAAAACAAAGTTTAGACTCAATATGCAAAATAATATCAAGCTGATTATTTTGAAAATTTAAGGAAATATCTGATAAAATGATTCCTCGGATATCTGGGATTTTAAAAAAGACATCACTAAGCATGTTATAATTTAATAATACATGTTTGAAAATTATTTTTCCACCAAATGATGGCAGCCTAAAGAATCTGTTTATTGATTCTTTCCACACTCAACACTTATGAATTAAGAAATGCTTGTGGATATCATTACTTCTTAAATATTGAAATGTCACTTGTCTTTCAAATGCCTTGACTGCTTTTCTTGAATGTGGTGACTTGCGTTTAAGAGGGCCAACATCAATCTGCTCAGCTCCATGGATTTACATGTCATTCATCCATTGAGAGGTCGAGGCCATTCCTCCCTGCCCTTAAACGTGGGCAAGACTTACTGACTTGTTTGATCAATAGAATATGGTGGCAAGGATGTTCATATTCTGAACTTCTGAAGCTAGATTGTAAGATCTGCAGCTTCTTCCCAGGCCTCTTGGAATGCTCACTCTTGGAGCCCAGGGTCACCATGCAAGAAATTTTACTCCCTGCTGGTGTGACCACATGGAGAGGTTCCAAGTCTACATGGAGAGGGGGCACAGCTGAGCCCACCTTCTAGCTGTGCCCACCAAAGTATCAGGCATGTTACTGAAGTCACTTTTGCTATGCTAGACAAAGTCATCTGTCAGTTGAATAGTGCCATTGAGGAGTGACTCCAGTTAAAGCCACATGGAGCAGAAGAATCAATCAGCCAAGTTCTATTTGAATTCCCGACTTTCAGGAACTGTGATTTTAAGCCACTTAATGTTAGGGTTATTGGTTACCTTGAGATGAATAGTTAGAACACAGAATAATAATCTGAGATAACAAAGTAAGTTATTAGAAAATTATTACCACTTCCAACTATAATATTTATTTTGTGAATCAGGCAACAGAATGAAGAATACAAAATAAAGAAATAAATTGGGTATCATGTCTGATTTAAGAACATACATCTAAGACTACAGCTAACACCAATAACCTCCAATTTTCAATTTCTTTGCATTTATAAAACAGCTTGATTGTAATCACTGGTTGTTTTTTAATAATAAATACATATTATAAATTTGAATTAAGAATAAAATTTTGCTAATACCACTTTTATCCATTTTATACTTGGGGTCTCTTATAATGTTCTAATTGCAATATTTTATCTGGGAAATAGTTTCTGAACTTAAAAAAGTTTGAGAACAACTGGACAAATAGTGTTACCTTCTAGCTCTAATATTTACAAAATGTATCACAGTGGGCATGGTGGATTTTGGTTTAAACCACATTTTTCTTTGTCAGGGGTATGAAAACATTTTTCTTTGAGTGCAGACATGGCATTTTTCTTAAGAAGGAAAACAGAATGTGTAAAAAGTGGCATCTGCCCTAATAGCATATATATATATCCACTGGTTTAAATCTGGTTTAAATCTCAGTCCACAGAACAAATTATGTAAGAAGTACTTTTATTTTTCAATAACTCAATTTAATTTCTATGTGAACACCTACTCTTCCAGCATGGTGGAAACTTAATTGTGTTCAGTTTCCCCATATCTTTTAGCTCACTTTTCCTTGGACTGCATTTAAGACCTGGAGGGCTTGCTTAATTCTAAGCCTTTAGGGCCGAAGAACACATTTGATCACACGTGCATCTCTGAGATACCTACTGCCCCATCTTGTCCTTGTATGTTATGGACCGAATGTTTGTGTCCCCCAGAAATTCTTGTGGTGAAGCCCCAATTCCCAATGTGGTGGTATTTGGAGGTGGGGCCTTTGGGATTAGGTTTAGAAGTAATTAGGTTTACAAGAAGTCATGAATGTGGAACCCCCGTGATGGGATTAGTTCTTATAAGAAGAGAACAAGAGACCAGAGCTCACTGTCTCTCTCTTCACTCCGTGAAGACACAGTGAGAAGGTGGCCACTCACAGCCCAAGGAGAGGGTTCTCACCAGACACTGACCCTGAGGGCACTCTTGATCTTGGACTTGCAGCCTCCAAAACTGTGAGAAATAAATTCCTATTGTTTAAGCCACCCAGCCTGTGGTATTTTGTTATGGCAGCCCAAGCCAACTGAGACAGTAACCAATGTCATGGATGCAGTTTCATTGCTGTCTGAACGAGGCCTTCAGGTCTGGCAGGGTCTCAGCTACTTCCACACCTGTCTGAGGCTCTTGGGAATCATACTTCTGCTCTCATGTCATGCTGAGATTTGTAAAGCTCTGTGGAGGCTGTTAGGACCCTCTCTTGCCAATTCCTAGGGAACTACTCAGAAAATGGAGTTCAAGTCTCCTTTAATCTAAGATCCCACATATTTGTCTGGGGGTTTTGCTGTCTCTAAGGAGCTTGATGCCAGGAAAAGAGTGCTGGGTTTTTCTCTTCTGGATCCACTCACTCCTTCCTCTGTTTCCTCCGCCTCCCTGTGCCAGGGAATCTTGTGATAGTTGGGAGCCAATGTGAGGAGCAAGCTTTGCTTTTACTCTATGTTTTCTCCTAAATTTTTTCTGTGCTGTGAGTCCTTACCATTCTACAGAGGTTCCCTGCCTTTCTAGGTTCATCGTGTTCTTAGTGTGTCAATAATTTTTTCATGGCATCCTTAGGCCAAGGCAAACAAAGAAAGAAAGAAAGAACAAGTAAACAAACAAATAAAATACCAAAAACCTAATTGTTGCATTTATTAAATAGTTAGGTTTAAACATCTTTTGTTTTTTTTTTTTTTTTGAGACAGAGTCTCACTGTGTTGCCTGGGCTAGAGTGCCATGGCATCATCCTAGCTCACAGCAACCTCAAACTCCTGGGCTCAAGCAATCCTCCTGCCTCAGCCTCCCAAGTAGCTGGGACTACAGGCATGCACCACCATGCCCGGCTAATTTTTTCTATATATTTTTAGTTATCCAATTAATTTCTTTCTAATTTTTAGTAGAGACAGGGTCTTGCTCTTGCTCAGGCTGGTTTCGAACTCCTGAGCTCAAACAATCCGCCTGCCTCGGCCTCTCAGAGAACTAGGATTACAGGCGTGAGCCACTGCGCCCGGCTGTAAACATCTTCATAGTAGTAGTTTTTGTGGTGTCTGACAGCTCAAAAATTTAAATATCCCACAACATTCCCATAAGTCTGTGATGGCACCTACGGAACTGTGAGTGTAGGCTGATGAAACACTAAATCCAAGAAGACTCCCTTTTTCTCTGCTGTTAATGCGCTTTCTTATGTGCAAAAGCTCAGAAGCACTCACCTATATGCTTCACAGTAGCGAGTGGTGGGGTTGTGGCAGGAGAACAGGACATTGTGGAAAGTAAATGCCATGAAAACCAATGGTTCACGCAGAAAATTAGAGCCATTATAAGTATTATTGGAACAGGGGTTTGTTATAGAAGAGGAAAGGAGATTGGTGAAGTGAAGTTTTGGAAGTGGGTGGTGAGAGGCATGGAGAGTCACTAATCAATCTGTTGCATGGGTGACAAGTCAAAGACTGCAGAAAAACCCAAGAAGCCAAGCACGCAGCTAACAAAGGGTGAGCTTATGGAGAGGTGTATGGAAAGCTGTTAGCCCTGTGGGTCCACAGCCAAGAGTCTGGGGCCACTATTGGTAAGCAAGACCCAATTAGAGGAAAGCTATGTCTATGTGTGTTGGGGGGTGGGGGAGAAGTAGGAGGAGAGCTGAACAAATAAAGAGTTTTATTTAGGAAGATTAGGAGAGGGTAGCTTTCTCAGACGTCTAAGCAAATAGCCCAAAAAGAGAATGAAAATCATTGTATTCTGGGGGCTGGAAAGTTTTATAGACAAAATAATTAAACCAAAAAAAAAAAAAAACTACTCTCAGGAGGGATTGCCTGTCTTGCAACCGTTTATACTTCTTTTATTGTCATTTATTAATGTCCTCAACAAGAATGATTGGCATGTCAGTTGTGATGAATGAGGGAAATCAGATAAACAGTGTGAGGAGATTCCTTTCTTCAAGTTTATAAATACAAGAGGAAAACTTCAAACACTCTGATGGTTACAATAAAGGCAGTTGGTTGCAATACTGTCACATTGCCAGACAAATTCAGTCTGTGAGTTCTCTTTGAAACTGTCACAATTGTAAAAAGCCACTGGGCATAGAAAGAACTCGCCATGCCAGATAACTTAAGTCTGACCTTAATTTCACAGGGCATATTATAGTGCAGTGTAATGTAGATATGACTTAAGTATTTGTATCAGTAAATCACTTTACTGGTACAAAAAAATTGGTAATCTGAGGGCTTAATGCTACAGTGAATTGTCATGGTGATTTTTGGGTGGTTAAAAACCATAGACTGTACTTCTTAATGCACGAAATCCTGCAAATTTGAACAGAGTCAGCAGAAGACGATGTACATTAGTTGACTAATGCTGAATGACAATCACAAAATCTAGTGGCATGAAACAATAAACGTTTATTTCTCGTTTACTCTTTCGTGTGTCAGTGGGAGTTTGGTTTTTTTCAAGCCCTGGCTGAGGGTTGGGCTTGTGTCTCCTTCACGAATATTCTTTCTGGACCTGGGTTGAAGGGTAATGGCCACCCTGCAGAAGCTTTTCTCATGACAATGGGAAGCAGTCCAAGAGGACAAACCCAACCACACAGCACAGTTCCAGCTGTGGCTCACGTCGCATGTGCTAACACCTTATTGATTAAAGCAAATCACATGGCCAAAGTCAAACCCAATACAGTATGGAAGTATATTTCTTCCATGGAAAGAAGAAGAAGGAATATTTCCTTTGCAACAATCTAATCTAACATAAGATGCTTTAACTATTGCTATTACTCCTAAAAGTTTTCTAGTTTCTTAAAATTTCAAATGACTTAAGTTTATATTCAATTACAAATGATAGAAAACTCAAGATAATAGTAGCTTAAACAATACAGAATTTTATTTCATACATATAAATGAAGAGTGCACAGGAAAGCAATCTAAAATGGCATGGTATCTTCACAGTCTTCAAGAACACAGGGCCTTCTCTCTTGCTCTATTCCCATTTCAAGGCCACCTCCTGATCCAAGATGCTGATTGAGTTCCAGCCACCAATTCACATTCCAGACAGCAAGATGTACAACAGGATGAAGAAAGTCACATCTCTCTTCCCAGAAGTTGCATGCAATTCTTTTGCTTACATCTTCCTAGTCAGAAATTATTTGCATAATTATGCTAGCAAGACAAGATAGAAATTTATACTTTATTCTTGAAAATCTCCAGGTGTCCATGTTTCCTGTGAAAAATAATGGGCTTTACAATGTTAATATAGTACTAGGAAACAACAGCTGCTGGCGTGAACAATTGTTGGTCTTTGCCACAAATTTCAAAGAAAATGTTTACATTCTCCGTACTACCCAGCCTTTAAATGAGATATTTAATTTCTTCTTCCGAGTTCTTACAATGAAGGTTGATTGTTAACAGATAAAGAGACTTTAGATATCATCCCATAAAGTTCTGAATTATTTTTAGTTACAGTTGGCAAGCTGCCAAAAAGAAAAAGGGAGAGGGAATGAAGTTTTAATGTGTATGTCTATTCTCAGTGGAGTTATCTACCTCCACTACCTTCCAGATTGATCTGGAAAATGGAGTGTAGGGACAACCATTACTTCATCTTTACCACTGTAATATGTTAATTCCAGTACATGAGTTCTTGAGAGACTTCAGAGAAGAGAACATTTCCTGTTAAGAACAAATGGTTACAATTTGAATTAACCCACGGACATTGATGGATCACTGCTTTTTGTCATGATCTTTAGCTTGTAATCAAGGTTATCCAAGATCTGTTCCCAATATACCCTCCTAGGCCTACTCCCACTACTATTTTCCCTGTATCTTTATAAAATTTATAACATGTTGAAAAATATCAAGTATTATATATCGCTTTCTCAAATGAACTAGATTAATTGTGCCACCCAAATACATCCTATAGCTTACTTTTTTGCCAATACTTGAGCCATCTCAGTAGAGTGTGACCCCTGTCATACCCACTATAACCTTATCCATTAATGTAAGACTTAAAGCAAAAATTTACTTCCTTAAAAAAGCATCTGTAGAATCCCACCATCAGAAGTGAACTCCCTTTAAAGTCCAATATAACTGTATATTAATTCCTTCCTTTACTAATTCATAATTAATATTTATTGAACACTTACTATATATCCCTAAGCTAGGTTTCATTCATAATATTTATAATCTAGTGGAGGGCATTAATCAGATAATATTTTCCTTTTGTATAGATCATGATCTATCTTGTGTTATACTTCTATTGTTCATCTTGCTTGCCTTCCCCAGCACCGAAAAAAATGGAAAAGCTGTGTCTTATCATCTGTATATACTTTTGACACCTAGTACTGTGCCTTACACTGTTAGTTAAATGTTCAGCAACAATATTCAATGAATATTTCATTTACTGCTTTCCCCCTCACCCCAGGGGAGGCAATTCAAAGGAAGTTATGTTACCATTAACTGCTATAGAAAAACTCATTTGAAATTGAAGCACACAGTTACAAATATAAACATGTATCTTCTCAACTGGAGTGATGAGGATGGAGAAGAATCTATAAGATGAAAATCCAGTGTTTGGATTATTAGAAATGCAAATATGTCCCAATGTATGATTATGTGAATTTCAGGTGTTCAGTGTCCAGACTTGCAAAAACCACATAGATGAAAGCAAATCTCTATCTAACATTTATCTGCCTTGTGTGACTAAAAGACAGAGACACAAGCTATCAATAAATGATATTCAGACATTTTTAAAAGGACTTGCATCCTGCTGCAATCACTGCATAATATGTTTTCTAGGCTCGGCAGCCTTTTCCTTGTTTCCTACTTGTTCAGGCTTCAGATGTGTGGAGTGGATCATAATTAGGAATCTGGTCACTCATTCCCCAGCACTGATTCAATTAGCCATATGTTACAAGCAGCAAACACAGTGACTGTCAAACTTTAGCAATTACCAAGAGGGGAAAAAAGGTAGTGGGGTCAAAACTATGAACTTATAAAAAGCTTTTTAAGTATAAGCAACTCCTAATTGTGAAGCATTAATCAGAATTGTGTCTGGTCATTCATCAGCCATCTCCATGGACCAGCTCTGGAAATAGCAGCCTTTTATACACGAGAGACTGCAGTGCTGAGCTCTTGAGGCAAAGGTATCAGAAAATGTAATGAGTAAATATGCAATTCTATTTACATTCTTCATCTCAACAATGAAGAAAAATCAATAGGCTTACAGGATATGGCAGTTGTCCTTTGCAATGAAGACTCTCTCAAAGGTAGTTTTTCTAACTCATAAGGGCTTATTCCAAAAAGTGATTTACTCTTTATGGAGCTCTATATGCTTAATCAGGGCTGTGCTGGGTCAATCCTGAAGTGGGAAATCCTTGGAGGGTCACTGGTAAATCCATTTTACCTTGAAAAGACAGAATTAAATTTAAACATCTGAGATTTCAAAGCTGTGTTAGTTTGAACTTTTCTTCTCTGTTACATGCTGGCTTGTTAGAGAAGGGGGGTTGGAAGTCCTGGGGGTAGATAACATTTGAAAAAAAATAGTTGAAGGAAAATGAGTAATGAAGCATGTGGTTCTCGAGGAAAAACGCACATAATTAGGTAGGCTTTGTGAAGAAATCTGAGGCTTAAAAAAAACCTATTAATTTTTGGCTAACCTACCCATTCATGCTCTTCTCCATAAAAGAAGGAATGGAATTACAATACAGCCACACTCCACTTAGAATAACATTTATTGTACAGCGGGTCTGCCTCCTAGGCTTACTTTCTCATAGAAAAGGCCTATTATAAATCCTGGTAATTTTCCCATGAGTTCTACAAAGAGTGTTTCTTCGTGGTGGGTTTGAGTACTTTATCCACTATAATTTAAATGTCTCAGACTATGTCGCTTCAAATCCTTTTCCTCAGGAGGTTGCTCTAGTCTGAAAAATACCTTCATTAAGAGAGTTCTCTAGTATTTAACCTGGAATTTTAAAATTCTGTTTTATCTGTCATCAGAAATAGGTCCCTTTTCTTGACCACTGAACTTCATTCAAGAAGCCAGTGTGCTCTAGCATGAGAAAGGTGGTTGCCTTTTCTTCAGAAAATAAGTGACTTTTAGCTCAATTGTACCGAGTGCTTTAAAAATTCCTGTTTGATTTCTTTTGCTTTAGATGTGTGTCCTTGTCTACTGACACTAGTTTTGAGATTTTGGTCAAGGAAAGGTTGAGGTTTGGTTGGGGGAGGTGAATGGAGAGGATTTTTAAATGTAGAATAAACTTTTATTCTTCATATCAAATACAGACTTTTTTTTTTTTGACTGAGTTTCGCTCTGTCACCCCCCAGGGTACAGTGCAGTGGTGTCATCGTAGCTCACAGCAACCTCAAACCCCTGGGCTCAAGTGATCCTCCTGCCTCAGCTTCCCAAGTAGCTGGGACTACAGCCATGAGCCACCCGGTTGGCTAATTTTTTCTATTTTTGGTAGAGGCAGGATCTTGCTCTTGCTCAGCCTGGTCTCGAACTCATGACCTCAAACAATCCTCCCGCCTCGGCCTCCCAGAGTGCTAAGATTACAGGTGTGAGCCACTGCACCTGGCCAAATAGAGATTAAAAAAAATATTGAGAGGATAAACATTCATCCGGTGGAATGGAAAATGAGGAAACCCATGGAGCTATAAGAATACACGTGTGACCTTCAGAATTTTTCCTTTTTTTGAAGTTAATGAACTGGGAAAGTGTCTTGCTAAGAAGTCAGGGTACAGGTTTCTGACCCCTTTAAGAACTTCTGCCATAAACACTTTACCTTTAAGCACTTCTACTTTAATTTTAATAGTTTAATTGGAATGACAAGGGAAGCGAAGGTTGCCAAAGCCAATACTTTAATGCCTGTCTTGGGCGGCGGGCAGCTCAGTGGTAAAGAGATAACCCGTTGGGCTCCATTCCTGTGATGTGCTGCCATGTGAGGTGAGGATCTTTGCTTCTGGATCTCTCATCGGTTTGGGTACTGTGTGCACGTTGACAGTTCTAAGGAAAGCAGAGCACTCCTACAGGAGTCCTAGAGGGTGTGTAGGCAGAGCCGCTGATGATAATTTTATTTTTCTACTAGGAATATTTTAATTAAAACTACATGTGGTTTGAAATGTTTACTGTCCTTTCTCTCCTGAAAATCCTTACAATTCACGTTGCGTAAAAAGAAAACTCTTAAAGTCATTCATTTACATCAGTACGGTGATAGCTTCAATGAGGATTGCTGAGTTGGGCTTTAATATAAGATTATTTAAGACACAATACAAAGGCCAGGGCTGAATTTAAAACATTGACTACCACACTAGAAAAAAAAAGCTTTCCTTGGGGCCACGGTATTTTAGTACGGAAATAGAATAAAAACTTTGAAAACAAAATGATCCTTTCTAATTTAATGAGAAATTTGTTATTTCTTATTATTTTCTGTGGGTGAGTTATATACAACTTGAAAAATAATTCTTGTCTTTAATCTTGTCACATTAAGGGGTATCAGTGTCCTGTAGAGTAAGTTCTCTCATCATGTACTTCTTCAAGACTATCCTCACTCTTCTTAGTCCATTGCATTTCCATGTATTTCCATTTTGGAATCAGACTGGCCCATTGCATTTTAATATATTTTCATTTTAGAATCAGCTTTTCTAATTCCATAAAAACAACAACAGGCCAGGAGTGGTGGCTCATACCTATCATCCCAGCACTTTTGGAGGCCAAGGTGGGAGGATCACTTGAGATCACTTGAGGCCAGGAGTTTGAGACCAGCCAAGGCAAGATAGTGAGACTCCATTTCTAAAAAAAAAAAAAATTAGCCAGTGCGTTGGCTCACACCTGTTGCCCTAGCTACTCGGGAGAAAGGCTGAGGCAGGAGGATTGCTTGAGCCCAGGAGTTCAAGGCTGCAGTGAGCTATGATGGCACCACTGCACTCCAGCCTGGGCGACAAAGTGAGACCATGTCTTGAAAACAACAACAAAACAAATATACATACACATAAACATAAACACACCCATAATACATATAAAAACACACACACATGTATATATAAAACCAATTAAAAGATGAATTGGGATTTTAGTTGGGATTGCACTGAATCTATAGAACACTTTGAAGAAATGGACATTTTTATATTATTGAATGTTCAAGCTCATGAACATGATATGTCTCTCCTTTTGTTTTAATCTTCTTTAATGTATCTCAGTAACGTTTTGTAGTTTTCTGCATAGAGATCCCCTATACCTTTTGTTAGATTTAATATTTAATAATTTGATATTTTTGGTTTTATAATAAATGGTATCACTTAAAATTTTTATTTTCTGCTTATTGCTGGTATAAAGTAACACATTTAAGAGCATCCGGAGCTTCTAGAAGATAACAGGAGACTATTCTTCATGACCTGGGGTAGAAAAAGGAACACCTTTGTGTATTTTTTGTAGCAATCTTGCTGACCTCCCTTGTTAATGCTAATTATCTATCATTCTTTTGGAAGCTCTGTGAACATACATATATGTCATCTGAGTTTTATTTCTTCTTTCTTTGTAATCATTTCCCCCTTTCCCATTCCCATTTTTTTCTTTCTAAAAAATTTAAAAAATTGTTATTATTCTGTATTAGCCGTGCTCCCCTTCTGCACTGGTTGACACCTTCAATTCAATGTTGAAAAGGGAGTGGTGATTACAGACATACTTGTCGTGCTCCAGATCTCAGTAGGAAAGATTTCACCGTTTCGCCACTAAGCATAATGCCTGTTGTATGTTTCCCCTTGATACTTTTTATCAAAATAAGGAAATTTCTTCTATTCCTAGTTTGCTGAGAATTTTTATTGTGAATAGATTTTAATTTCGTCACAGTATTTTCTCCATTCAGTTTGATGATCATATGATTTTTTTCTTTTCCATTAATGCGATAATGTGATTTTTGAAACTTTCACCAATCTTGCACTCCTGGAATGAACTCAAATTTTTATATTTTGTTAAATTTGATTTGTTCATTTTTTTGTTTGGGATTTTTCAATCTGTGTTCTGAGCGATATTGGCTTGGACTTTTTCTTTCTCATAATGTTTTTGTGATGTTTTGATATCAAGGTTATGATAACAACCTCAAAAATAATGGGAAATAGTCCCTCATTTGCTGTTCTGTAGAAAAGTCTGTTGAAATGTTTGGTAGAATTTACCAGCAAAGCCATCTGGGCCTGCCGTTTCTCTGTGGGAAGGAATTAAATGGAAAATCCAGTTTCTTTAATAGACCATTTAGATTTTGTGTTCTTGTGTTAGTTTTGGTAGCTTGTATTTTTGTCTAAGTCATCTAAATTTTAACATTTATTGGCATAAAGTTTTTTTTATAATATCTTCTTATGATCATCTGAATGTTTGTGTGATCTGAAGCAGGAGTCAGCAAATTATAGTTCTCAGGCCAAATCTGGCCCATGAACTGTTTTTGTTTGGGCCAGTGAGCTAAGAATGGTTTTTATAATTTGAAAGAGTTGTTAAAAAAACAAAACAACAAAAACACAAGAATATGTGACAGACTTTAATTCCCACTTTTAACTTTAATAATTTCTTAGTTTAAAAATCTTTGTGATTTAATTTCCTGTACTTTTTCTAATTTCTTGGGTACCCAATTTTTATAAATACTGTATGTATTCTATGTGTACTGGAAAAGGTCAGGTTTGCTATCATTTTGTTCAAATCTTCTATATCCTTACTGATTTCTTGTCTCTTTCTTCCATCAATTAGTGAGAGTTCTGTTTGAATCTCCCTCGTTTGTTGTGGATTTGTATATTTCTCTTTGTAGTTCTGATAATATTTTGCTCTACATTTTTTGAGGTCATGTTACTAGATGCATATAAATTTAGAATTGTTACACCTTCCTGGTGAATCAAATCTTTTATCATTATTAATTGAGATGGAAAGGCAGTATTAATACATTTTAAGCAGTAGTGACACTGTAACAAAGTATAGATAGAAGAAAATGTAAAACATATTTTGGGAGAGGAAATACCATTTAATATATTTAGGGAAATAGGGGAAAAGGAGTCTGTAAAAATAGAAAGGGGCTTAATTTTGGTTTGCTTCAAGTGTCAGCGTGAGGAGTTTGTCTCTAAGCCGTTCACAGATTTTTGAATCCTACATTCAAAACATTCACAGTTTTTTTCACCTACATTCAAGTTTGTTACAATCATAAGTAATAAAGACTTTGATTTAAGGCTTTACATATCTCTTTATACCTTTACCTAAACTAAATTATTTTAACCATTTAATCTTAAACATTCATTTTTAGTAATTATTCTACCATCTTATTTCTTTTTTCCCAGGAAACAGGGAAGCAGATTTTTATAAACAAAAATAATGAATGAGCACTTGTTTATTATCCTTACATGAAAATACTCATGCTAGGTTTTCCTTTATTCTCTTCTGAACAATGACCTTTGAAATGAAAATAACTGATGGAGAAACAAAGTGAAAGTCTTGCCTCAGAATTTGGCTCAGTGCCTGAGTTATGTATGCTCCATTTTTACCTTAAGGAGTGGCTGCAGTGTGATTCTCATTTGGTGGGTGGAGACGCTAGGTTAGGATTCAGGACCCATTTAGCTGAACCAGAGTTGCAGCAGGACTTGCTCAACGGCACTGGGGTTGAAACTGGCTAAAAGAGGGAACAGTGTGAGGCCCTGCAGGCTTTCTGGTACACAGATGTTCATCTAATGCACAGAAAACGGCTCTGAACTTTAGCCTCAACTCCTCGCTCACCTAACAGCCACCAAATCCACAGCAACCATATCTGCAATGATTTATCAGAGACTGAATTGTTCATTTTTATTTCTCTGAATACGATCCTCCATCTTCCCAGCCTCCCATCAGTCGGTACTAAGGGTTCAGAAATAACCCAGGTCCCAGACGGGATGGGACACGGGTGTCCTTATCTGACAGGGGAGGTATCTATTATATGACTGGTTCTGTTCCCTGCTCAACCACTTACGTGTAGTGAGGCCACAGATAAATTACTTTATCTGTCTTGGCTTTCGTTTCTGTATCTGTAATCTGAAGATAATAGAGTTAGACCTGCTCCTTACACACTTTAGTGACACACTCGTGGAGATAAATTGAGGTCGAATTGTAATATGTCTGCGAAGTCCCAAGAGCTCTGGGAATAAAGGCTATATATAAGTAAAAATGTATTATGAATGCCTGCATTTTAATAAAAGCTTTTATATTTTACCCCCATGGCACTCTAGGAAGTCGTCGCTGTTGAATATTGAACAGATCTTTTTTTCCCTCTCTCTCTGCTCCATCCAAAACATTTTCTAAACTGTCTAAGTTAGAACCCAGGAGATAACCACAAAGAAGTTAAAGTTTCTCTCTGTGCTTCCAGGTTCTCCTTTTTGTCCCCTGTTCCTTCTCGGAATGATGCATCTATGTCACCATTCCAAATGGCCTTGGAGCTTTCATGGACTTTCTACCTCCATTAAAATACACCCTCGGTCAAGGATTTAATAAACTTATCCATTGCGGTGTAACTGACTGACAAGCCTAATGTGTTATTTTCAGTATGTTTAAAATTTTATACCAGGACATTCTCCAGCCAAAGGATTTAATCTCAGATGGGAAGTTTGGATTTCAATCTAAGTACGGAGGGGTGGTGGTTGATGGTGGTAGGGACAAGGAAAGAAGGCAAACAGCAAGTTGGAGTTTCTGAAATCTCACTACATAGGTACAGGTATTAAAAAATAACTCCAATATAAAACACTTTTTATATTATAAGTCATATTTATAGAATACTAGCAAATGCAACCTTCACTGAAGTAGATATTATTTGCTCTATTTTATAGACAAGGGTACTGAAGCTTGAAGAGATTAAATAACTATCTTCATAAGACATTAAATAATTTTCTAGGTCACACACCTAGGAGGTAGCTGAGCTGAGCTCAGACAAGCTTGTTTGACTGCAAAGTACTTTTCTTGCCATGTGGAATAACAAAACAAATCATAAATATGCAGAACTATGCCTAGGATTAACTTTGGACTCACTTCTTTTTGCTTCATTCATGCTGGTCGGGTACACTATTTTTGGTGCTAGCAGGTCTCCATGTCTCAGACTATAATTTTTGCCGTGAAAATGGAACATGCATGTTCTCCAGAAATAATCATATTGTGGTGAAATGTCAAAATAGATCTTTGGTATGTTCCAAATGCTTTCCAATGCATCACCAAATTTAGTGATGAATGTGTTTGTTTGTGTTTTTTTTTTTGAGAGAGGGCTTTTCTCTGCCACCTAGGCTAGAGTGTGGGTGCAATCATAGCTCACTGCAGCCTTGATCTGGGCTCCAGGAATCCTCCTGCCTCATCCTCCCAAGCAGCTAGGACTACAGGTGCACACAACCACATCCTGCTAATTTTCGTATCTTTTGTAGAGACTGCCCCCTTCATTGGCCCCCCTAAAATGCTGGGATTACAGGCATGAACCATTGTGCCTGGCCAGTGATGAATGTATTTTCATTGAATATCAGAAAAAAATTGCTAATGCTGTAATAATGCATTTATGCATAACCCAATCCGAAAGCCTTTTTTTTCTCAGCAATTTCCTTGATGTATGCAGCATTTTTCTTGAATCTCAATTCCTTGAATAGTGTTTTTTTAGTTGTTTTGATGCTTCTTTAGCCAACTATCCTGTTATTTTTTTGTTGCCTCTTCTTTCTTTTTAACACGTATGTCTCTCAGAGCTCTTATATCAGAACTCTGCTATTTTTTTCTATTCCCAATACTCCTTAAGCATGCATCATTTCTCATAGTCTCAACTACAGTCTTTACGTTGGTTTTCATTTCTCTCCAGCATGAAGCTTGATTCAGGCAATTCAGGCTTGGATTTCCATTCATTCTTCCTCCTTGCTTTTTATGCTCATCACACACACACACAAACACACACACACACACACACACACACACACACACGTGCATCCCATTCAGGCCCAGCTCTGTGTTGCCCATGGTATGGTAAATTACTATAACACAGAATTTATCACCTTTGAGGGTGTTTTTCCTATAACATAAAAAAATTAAAGTGGCAAATATAAAATATATGTAAAATGATTTTCTGATGAAATTAGTGATACATAGTGAAGTTTATCAGTAAAATTAATAACTAGTGTTAACCAAGTGGAGCCATTATCAGACTTTATCCATGAGTGTACAATTTGGTTTTCTTATGTTATTTTCTCTCTCCCATGGGCTTCTCTCTCTTCATTTGCAGTTCTTCGCTCACTGTCATTTCATGACTCAGCTGCCTGTCAAGAGTATTAATTGGGGCCATTGATGACATGTCCTCTTGTCACACCAACTCGCTCCTTTGCCCTTGCTCTGATTATTCAGTCTTTTATCCCTAATCTAGAGAGATTTTAGAAGTTTTCAGCCTTCACACTATGTCACGTTTAACACTCCTGGTTTTATCTATTAATATCCTTCTCCCTAACTTTGTCCTAAAGTGGAGGGACGGTCTCTCACATCACTGACTGACCCTTTTTCTTTTAAAATTTGGCTCCCATTTTCCCAGAACACACTGAAATTATTTGAAGGAGAAAATAGTTTAAGAATATGATTTTTACAAGTTGTGTGGTCTATTTTTCCATGTAGCAAACACCATGTAGCAAAATTTTCCTCTCCCATGTAGTTCTATTGAAATAAAAAATAGTTTAGAAATTATCTTTTGGAGATTCACTTTTGTCTATGGAGTATTCTATCAATTCCTCCAACTGACCAATAGAAATGAACTACTCTAAACAAAAGCAAATTTACGTGAGACTGTGGTCAGGGATGGGGATGGAAGTGGTGCTTGCGTATGGACGGATACCAGGCTAGGAGGCTGCAAGGTGAGTCTTGGGAACGCAGAGGAGCAAAGAAAGATTTAGAGAACAAAGAAGCAGGAAGAACAGAACCATCTCGTGGCAAAAAATATCTGGTTAGCACACCTCTTCTCTTTTGTTACCACTGAAATGAAATCATCTCTACAATGTTTTCTTCATTCTTGCATCACTCACTCAATATTCGTAGTTCCAGGAGAGAAAGAACCTGGTTGGCCGAGGTTCAGTCACACCGCTGGCTGTTGGGTCTACCAGAAAAAGGACCTGGAACCCTTGGTTTCCAAAGATAGGCAATCGCCCTCCCACCAGGACCACATCCAATGAGGAAAAGGCATTTTCCCAAAAGGAAATCAGGGGAAGATGAATGATTGGGTAAATAAAGATCAATGTCCACTAGGAAACTAATATTTTTGGCTTGAGTTGCCTACCAGTTGAAATATCACAGGGAAGTAACATCTAAAGAGAACTTTATGAATCAATCAAATGATATCCATTAAGTACTTATTTGTCATAGGAAATAATTCTAAATAACAATATGTCTGTCCAATATGAATTTATGATAGTATGCACAAACAAGTAATTCCCAAGTGGGCATAAGAGGTGTTTTTCATTGTCTTTTGTATTATATATAGGGCTTCTGTTGAGATGTAGAAAAGGAGGAGAAAGGAGAAGGAATAAATTTGAATGGGAGAAAAAGACAAGAAAGGCTCCATGCGGAACAGATGTGGGTATGTCAGCGTCTTACATACGTCGCCTGCAGGTCTAGTATTTTGTGGAAACTTAGAATTGCTTTCCAAACTATTTAGGGAACCTGCTTCATTTTTTCTCTGTTCAACTTTATTCCTCCTCTCTAACAGGTAGGGTTTTCAGTATATTGGATCAAGCATTCGAATAGGTGAAAAAGCCACATATTTTTACTCTTTACTCTTCTTTCAGGCAATTTCTCTGGCCATCAGAAACCATTTCAGGCATCCTGCTCATGGATTTTAGTAGTAATAAAGGTTCATTTTTCAGAAGGGAACATCAAAATTAAGAGAATTGTAAAACCATTCAGCATCCATCATTCTTTTCATCATTAGCAAGAAATGAGCTGAGGGCAAGATACAGCATATATATTTCTGACATCTTTTCTTTTTTTTGGCAGATGACAGGCCAGATTTGGTTGTTTCTTGTCTAATTCGACAAGCTGAATCCTGTCAGGCAGATGTCTTCATTAAGTCTGTGAAGGAAGAATCAAAGGGAAGAAATAGCGAGCTTTCCTTCTGGTACCCTGGATAGGGGTCAGATATCTTGCAGGATGATCTATGAGTACAAGAGTAGCTTGTAGTATTTCGTATGAAATGATAATTTCTTTAGGATTAAAAACACCTGTGGCAAACATCTGTTGGGTCTTGACGCCTCATTTTGTAGTCTTGGAATATGCAGTGTTATAACCCACTTCAGGAAGCAGTAACAATTGTGGTATTTAGTTCAGAAAGCATAGCAGAGGGTGTATGGCAGTTAGGTTAGGGTCCTCAAAGCTGGAGAAGACTGAAAAGGAGCTGGAGGGACATCCTCACCTGTAATGAGGTTTGATATAAAAGATATCTACCAATGAAGTCATTTCTGTTAGCAGTATCTATTTAATTTCAACCTCGTCCATTCCAAGTAGAGAAGATAACTAACTAAAGGTGAGTCCTTTTGCCATGTAGTATTCCTCTTTCCCTTCCTCTTTCTCTTCTCCCAGTTGGAAGATCAAAATAGTCTTCCCTCTATAATTTCTTCCATTTACTTCTTTTATGTTTCTAAAAAGCTTGTCAAATACCCCTTCTCAGGATTTATTCTTGTTTTTGATTCTTTGGTTCTTTTCAAGAGATCTCACATCCTTCCCCTAAGTTATATTTTAACGATTGTGTAAGCAGCAGAGCATCTCAGTAACTCCTGATGCAGCTTTCTGTAAGCAACTACGTTACCTCAGCGGGACCAGGTGAGAAAATGGCGGCACAGCAAGAAGCTTCTATTGTGCTTGTTAAGTACTGGGAATGACCAGTAGTATGCAATCAGAGACCTGAGACTAAACAAGAGTGCAACTATTTTGGACAAATTCCTGCTTTGTTAATTCAGTCATACATTGTGATAACTACTATGCATCCTTAACAATAAACTGCAGGTGATCAAATTATGCCTCTCAATCATCATGATAATGTAGAAGAATATTATAAGAACAGCGGTTACAAAATGCCATGTACTATCCAAATAACAAAAGAATCAGAGTTAAGAAAATAGTGCTGCCAGGAAGAGCCATTTTTCTTTTCTTTCCTCCTTTCCTCTGCCTTTTACTTAAAAATGTTGGTTCCTTCCCAAACCACTAGGAAAATGCCTATTGTACCTTCTGAGCACTGCATCTGATCCTTCTTCCCCTCCCCAGGTAGTACAAATCCTGAGAGATGAAGTAGAGAAAATAGCATAACACTTCAGGACAGCACAAGGATGCGGATCAGGGGGTATTGTCACATTTACAATTAAATGGACTCATTGGAGTAGGAATGAGGGAGGGAAGGACGATGACAAGCCACGTTAAAACGAAGCACAGAGAAATATGGAACAAAATAAATTTAATGTAAAGAGCTCTCATTGAAAATTACTCCTAATATGTCAGAAAACCTTTACTAATTTATAAATGTCAAATAAAAGATTAAAGATAGTGCACTTATGATATTAATGCATTCAAGCAACAAGCATTTATTGAATGCCCGTATGCCAGGTACCGTTCTAGCTGCTGGGGATACAGCAGTGAACAGAGCAAAGTTCTCACTCTCATGGAGATAATATTGCAGTGTTGGTAGGAACATATAGACAATAAAGAAACAAGTAAATGCATAGCATGTTAGATGGTGAGGAGTACTACAGAGAAAAGTAAATCAAGGAAGGGGGAGAGGAGAGACGGTGCTGGTGAAAAGCTATTTTATAGAGGATTGTCTAAGAGAATCCCCAGTGAGAAGATGGCATCTGAGCCGAGACCCGAAGGAAGTGGGGCAGCCATCTGTGTGGCTATCTGGGCAGAGAGTGTCCGCAGAGGAAACAGCAAGTGTGAAGTCCCCAAGGAAGGCGCATGCGTGGTGTGTTTGAGGACAAGCAAGGAGATCCTGTGCCGGGCCTGAGTATCAAGGAGGAAAGGGGTGGGAGATGATGTCCGGCAGATCAGTGGGTGGACGGCGGCAGGGCGGATCAGATCGTGTGAGTACTCTCGTAGGATTTAATTTTTTTAATTAAAATTTTTTTATTTTAATAGATTTAGGGGGTACAAGTTGAATTCCGTTTCATGTATTAATTGTATAGTGGTGAAGTCTGGGCTTTTGATGTATCCGTCACCTGAGTAGTGTACATCGTACTCCATAGGTAATTTTTCATTCCTCACCCTCTCCTACCCTCCTGCCTTTTGAGTCCCCAACGTCCATCATACCACTCTGTGTGCCCTCATGTAGCCATAGTTTAGCTTCCACTTCTAAGGAAGAAGATGCAGCATTTATTTTTCTGTTCCTGAGTTACTTAGTATAATGGCCTCCAGTTCCATCCAAGTTGCTGCAAATTTCATTCTTTCTTATCACCAAGTAGTATTCCATGGTATGTATATAGCACATTTTCTTAATTCACTCATCAGCTATTACTATTTTAAGATGGGGTTTCACTCTGTTGTCCAGTTTGGAGTACAGTGGCACAATCATAGGTCACTGCAACCTCAAAGTCCTGGATTCAAGCATCCTCCTCCCTCAGCCTCCTGAGTAGCTAGAATCATAGGTGTGTGCCACCACGCCTGGCTAACTTTTAAATTTTTCTGTAGAAAAGGGGTCTTGCTATGTTGCCCAGGCTAGTCTCAAACTCCTGGCCTCAAGTGATCCTCCTGCCCCAGTCTCTCAAAGTGCTGGGATTACTGCGTGAGCCACCACATCTGGCCCCTTTGGCATTATTTTGCCATATTTTCCAGTATGTTTGCAAATATGCTTATAAATATTGATACAGAATAAATGCCTTTAATTTTTATGGTCTATAGACATAATTTAATCCATGATAAATCAAAGCAACCATTCCATTTTAAAAGATCAAGCTAGGTTAATTAGAGAAGAACTTTACTGTGAAGCTACTGGAGCTCTCACTTCCTGGCCCTTCCTTGCTCATATCAGCCCAAGCCCTGGGAAGGGCCTTAACAAGGTTCATATGACTATGTGATTTTTGTAAAAATTTGTAAACTTTTAACTACAGTTGGTTAACACTGCTGCCTCACTCTGACTGTCCTTCCCTCACACTTCCTCTGGCCTGGCATTTTGGGGTTACAGTAGCTGGCAGTCTCTTCTGTGAGTAATCAGGCAGGTCTCTGAAAGAATCGCTGCAAGGAAACTTCCGCTCTCCGCCTGGCGTTGTGACACAAAAGGGCAAGACCCAAAATCATATTGTGATATGAAGGCGTCCTCAAGCACCAGGCACTGAGGTATATCAGCAGGTGGAAGAGAAAAACATTTAAAACATACAAAGCCAGAAGCTAGTCTGTGGAAGATTCTTCTAATCATCAGAAGTATAGAATTGTAAACAGAGCATCCGTTATCATCGTCTAATCAACATGGACGTTCTCTCCTGTCAAGATTATACTTAATAGTGCAGAGTGTGCAATGATAAATGCGCCATATTTTTTCCTTTTTTGGTTGAGAGTCACGAAGAATAAAATTTATCTAATTCCTGTGTTAATATATCACAAACTTCAGGGGTATCCCAAACAGTGAGCATGTCTCTGGGCAAGCTGCATATCTCATCCCAATATGTCAGGTCACTTAGAGTATCTGACGTATCTTGACCTTAAAAAGTTGGCTGGTTTCAGACGAAACAGCACACACAGTTGCTAACAATGCAGCAATATAGACTGAAGAAAGTGCTCCACTGACAAGATTTCCACACATACTCATCAACTTAGTGAATATATGAGTATTTTCAGTGTAAGAGTAGTTTGAGTATACATTTATGCAGCTCAACATAATGTAGTATCAATTTAAAACTGTATTTGAATTCCTCTTGTGTTACAGTTTTTTTTCAGAGTACAATGCCAAAAAATAGAAAAGAGCTTTATTAGAGAGGTTTATTTGGCAATTAATTAACAAAATATTATGTTATTTTTCTGTACTGTGTGATGTTTAATGTATTTATCAGTTTTCGAAATTGTATTTTATTGTGATTTATTTTCTCTTTCCAAACATGTATTTATTTTTGCTCCTAATTTTGTATTTGTGACTTTGTGTTCTTTTTCTCAAGGAGTGTTTCTTCAAATTGGAATACCTCAGGCCCTGTAAAACTTGATTTCCCTTGGTTAGATGAATTAAAAACGTTCCTGTCCTACAAAGGTTGGGTATACCGAGCTACCATTTCCAAAGTGTGCAGACAAAGAAATGGCTTTTCTGTTATTAATAATTATCAAAACAATGAAACGCCCCTGCACACACAAACACATTGCCCTTCCTCAACTTTGTCCTCTAATATTGATGAGATAATTTATTTTATTTTGTGTATGAATTCAGCTTCCACTTATGGTATTAATATATATGTTTGAATTATAAATTCTCAGAAATTGGGCTAAGGGAGAACTTTTAACCCCTCCATCCTTCAATAATGGGTCTTCTGAAATTTCCTTTATCAAAAGTAGGCAGCATCCACTGGAAGAAAAGTCAGAGCTTTTTCAGCCAGTTTAGAAAAACGGAGGTAGATGGAGCTGGATAGAGAACTAAAACAAAATAAGTGAGTGTTAGGAGAACGCTAAATTAGAGAAATAGATAACTATCGGTATTGGTTTTAAAAATATATGTAGAGGTCATCAGATGTATCCCACTGAGTACAAAAAGCAAAAAAAAAAAAAAAAAAAAAAAAAAAAATCACTGATCTTAGGTTGAGAAATTATGAAAGCCAGAGGCTTAAGTGTCTGTGTAAAAAAAAACAAAGGGAATAAAAAGAACAGAAGACAAAAGATGAATTGAAGGGCGAGTGTATTATTAGGTGGGAAGCTCTCTTGGAAATAGTTTGAAAAGAACAATGGGTTTCCTCCTGACCAATGTGCTATGTGAAGTCAAAACCTGTGGTATTGTACTTGTTTTCCCCCTAGCCTCAGACTTTGCTCTCTCTGCCACCGTGCTCATATATCTGGTGAGCAGAAGTAACATTGTTCTTCCCTAATTCCCACAGAGGCTTTGCCACTGGATCTCTTTGAGGCTACGACTCACTTCTCCTTTTGGGGCTCATTTATTTCTGCTTAGGTGGAGCAGGGAATTGCAATTTCCAATTGGCAGCTCAAGTGTCTCAAGCTCTTTGATGTTTTCATCACTGTGGAAAAATTAAACTAATCTACAGATTATGAAATACGTGCTATAAAAGCACCTGGGGGAAAAGATAAAGAAAATCCCAAATATGAGGACAGGGTACAAAGTGCTAAAGTAGTCAAGTTTATATTAATAGTATGGTTGGGAACTCCAAAACAGCACAAAAAGCTACTAAACAAAAACACCTGAAGTTTCATCATCCACTCTTTTATATCTTTTTACTATCCTTTAACTTAAAAAGAATAAGATTCTTTAGAATTTTTGACAGCCATCAGTTTAACAGAATAAAACATAAACTAGTACATCAAAAAAATTGATAATTCTGAGCTGCATTAAGAAAGACAGTCTGAGCAAGAGCAAGACCTGGTCTCTGTGAAAAACAGGAAGGTTAGCTGGGTGTGGGGGGGCCTGCCTGTGGTTCCAGCTACCAGGAGGCTGAGACAGGAGGATCAATTGAGCCCAGGAGTTTGGGGGTGCTGTGAGCTAGGACGATGCCACTGCACTCTAGCTGGGGCGACAGGGCGAGACCCTATCTCAAAAAAACAAAAAACAAAAAACAAAAACAAAAACAAAAAAACAAAAAGAGAAAGAAACAGTCAGTATTTTAGCAAAATATCTCAAAATCTCTGCTCGACAAGTTCCCCCCTCTGGAAAGCTGTAATAATATGACCCAATCTACCGAGTGTCACATGATGCTTGTTTTGAAAATATTTTGCATTTCTTAGATGAAGGGCACGTGTTAACACTTCAGATTACAATAACATGGGCTTACATTTCAGCTACTTTAATTCGCATCGGTCTCACAGTTTGGCAGTATTCTTCACCCAGTCCTTTGTTTGTTCTGGTCACCCTGAGAATTCTATTTTTAGAAAAAGATATTTAAAAAGAAACCACACACACAGATTTAAAAAGATATTATCTTGAAATCTATTAATGTTTTTCTGATTTCTGCCTTAGGAAATGAGGCGCTAGTTAATTTCTAGGTAAGGTCCTGTATTGTCTGGACTGGAAAAACAAAATAAAAATAAAAAAAAGAAACAAAAGGAAAAGAAATGTATCCTAGTGAACTCAGGGAAAACTTTTGTCCTGTAACTCTTTCCTTTCAAGAGTAGAGAAAGGTTAAGGGTGGAGAACTATTTGTTGTATCCCACTAGGATTATATTTCATATTTTGAATTAAATTTTGCCCATGCGCTTAGAGGCCTCTTTATAAAAAAAGAAAAAAGAACTCGAATATCCAGAAATGCTTACTAAATCCAACAGCTCACCTGCTACAGATTAAATACCAGCAGCTCCTAGACTCATAACACTTTTTACATCCCAATATCTCTCTTTACTAAGGTGTATCATTTTGACTGCTGGAAATCAGACAAACATGGGAATTAGACATGCAGGTTGTGGTTCAAAAGCAAACAAACCTAAACAATTAAATATTTTTGAGAAAAACATTTGAGCTTGCAAAGCTTACGATACTTGTTGCCATAAAACACAGTCCTGATTCTTTGGATAACCACATGTATCGGTGCCTAAAGAGCACTGGAATGGCACTTTTAGTGGTATTTTAAAAAAAATGAATCTTACCTTGCTGTCTCCTAAGAGTAAGAAAGTTCTCTTCTACTAACGGGAAGATCTTCTAGATAGATACTTCACCACTGTAAACTATTTTATTGTAGTTTATTTTTATTATTCCAGAAGCCTCAGCTCAGAGGGTAGGAGAGGGACAGGTAAGGACTCTGACCCGAGGCAGAACAGAAACTAGCTGAAGTCACAGCAGGTGGTAGAAAAGAGCTCTATTTGGGAAGGCACTGCCACCCCCAGAGGCCAATCCAACATGTGGAGAACCACTGTGGAATTTAGGGGCTACTGAAGCTAGGCAGACATTGAGGCAGGTTTTAGAAAAAGACTCCAGTCCTGTGTAGTGAACGAGGGCAAAAGGGAACCCTGAGACAGTAGCCGCACCTGGCCCTGGACAGCACAGCTGCTGCGGGGGAGGCTGAGGTCTGGTGGCCTGGGACATGCCAGGTGCAGGACGTCAAACCTAGAGCAGCAAGACACATTTTAGACTTCGCTGCCTCGTATGCCCAAGACTAGTTCTATATAGAACCTGCTCAGTTAGATTTATCTCTGGAACTTAAGTTGTTGACATTAGGGCCTGCAACTGAGAAACTGGGTGAAGTTTCTGATAAATCCACTTATATGGTTTCCCTAAGCCCACTTCTGTACCATTCCAATCTATTTTTCACCAAGAAGCCAGGGAGGTCCTTCAAAATATGTCTGATCATTTGACCCGCACCCTATTTAAATTCTGTCAACGGTATTCCTTGGGACTTTAGGCTAACACCAAACCTTAACCAGCCTACCAATCTCTACATGACAGTGCTGTCCTAATCCCGCTAGTCACTCTCCCAGTTGATTTCTGCCCTCTAGCCACGGTAACCTTTTCCCAGTTCTTCAGAGTCAACCTCCAGCCTGGATTTCTCTTCCCTGTTTATTTGCAGAAGAAGAAACTTGTCCTTCAGCTGACAAGCTAAAAGTCACTTCATCATGGAAGTGGATATTGGGTGAATTCCCCTGTTCCATACTGTTTTGTAGCTTTTTTTTTTAATCATCAAAGCAATCATCACAATAGTGATCAAATAATTAAGTGTGTAATTAGTTGTTTAATATTTATCTCCCCAGCTAAGACTGAAAGCTCTACCGGACTAAGATCACATACATATTGCATTCCACTGTACACTCACTGCCTACCTACCTTAAGACCTTTTGCAAAGTAGGTTCTTAGTAAGTAGTTACTGAATGGTTGAATGCATGAAATAAGGGTTCAGCATCTCATCATGACGTCTTAAATCACAATAGAGTCAATAGTCTACTCTGCCCACGGTAAAGATCAGTCTTAGCAAAGCATGGTATCACATGTTACATCCAATATTGTAGCATACCAACAATACCAACATGAACCAGATCTCTGGCTTACTTCATTTACTACTACATTTATGTTTTTCAAAATTCTTTTGTTAGAGTTGGACTAAAATATTGCTTTTAGAAAATGAAGGAAAGAGAAGAAAAGAGACAACAAAATACTACGTAAGTCTTCTGGAATTGATGAGTCAAATGAACACACTGTGTTGGTAACCTTTTCCATGTCCAACCATAAGCCACTAAATTTAAAACAGCTTTCCACAAATAACATGGGTCAATAAGCTGTGTTACACTCAACAACCTAGAAGCTATGATATGTTACAAGAGGCCCTTATCTCACTTCCCTGTGGTCATAAGTTGAAGTGAAGCAGCTGATATTACACCAATCTGCCCGTGGAAGGGGAAAGTGCTTCCAGGGTTTGTTACCTACTCTGCCCAATCGCTGTCAGAAACTGCTGCGTGTGCAGCAGGAATTGTAAACGGCTATCAATTCAATCTCTAAAATGTCTCTTAAATCCGTTTCCTCTTCCTAATTCTAGGATTAGGATTTAATCACTACCTTGATTTGGACCTTTTGTCATCCCTTGTCTGGGCTATTTTAACAGTTTAATGGCTTTTCCGCCTTTTATGTCTCCTTTTTCTAAAATTTTCCCCACCTTGCAGCCAGAATTAGCTTTCTAAAATGTAAGTACGGTCATTTAACTTTCCTAATTAAAGATCTTTTATGACTCTCAGTTGCTTATATGAGTGATTTTAAAACTAAAATAATAACAACTGGGTCTTACTTCCAAGTGAAAAATATAAAAGCGATAAAGTGGAATGGAGTAGAGGGGACCAGAGCCTTGGCCTTTTGACCCATCCTGTTCTTCATTAGGGCACCTTTCTGGAACCTGTAGGCCTGTTAGATGAAACAGTTGATGTCATAAAAGCCAGGCTCTTCAGGCAGGCACCCATGAGTCTTCCCCATCCGACCACACTTTATCCTTCCAACATAACACCTCACTAATCCACCCACATATTTTCTAGTCCCTGGACTTCTCTCCATTCTCCAACACTTCCTGTGTTTTTATTCATCTCTGCCTTGGCATGTTCTGTCAGTGCTGCCTGGGAAGGCCATACTCTGCTGGACAAATTTTGGACCTAGTTTGAATAAAATTTCTTCTGGAAGCCCTTTCGCACCCCCCAGTCAGAGCTGGGCTCTCTCCATCCACCAAGATTGGCTCTGTCCTTAACCTCTTCACAGCACTTAGCATATTGTATTGTCTGTCTCTCCTACTTGATGTCAGACAACAGTTTATTTATCTTGGTGAAACCAGTGCCTTTTTAGCACAATGTCTGTTTCTAGTTAAGTGTTTGCTGAATGCAAGATGATTTCTATCAGCTTCTCTCAGGAAATAAAATTCCTATGGGTGGATTCAACATAACGTTTTTCTTCACCACCACCTCCCTCACTATCACAAAAGATACCTACATACTTAAGATGCTGTTTTTCTTTTCTCCCTGATTTGAATAGTGTGATATTGTGAATTAAAATAAGAAATATATTTTTGGTCTCTGTAGTTTCCTGGCACACCACTCCTGAAACGCTTGGAATTTCTGAACTGGTTAGTGTCTTTTTGCATGCTAATGAGGTGACTGCTAGCTGGGGGCTCCCTGGATGGCTTCAGGGTGGGGGCTGGTTGCCAAGGGAACCAACCAAGTGATTAGAGGGTTAGAACTTTCAGCCCCACCTCTTGACCTAGCTGGGCTGGAAGTTGAGTTAATAACCAATGGCCAATGGTGTCATCATCCATGACTATGTAATGAATCCTTCCCCAAGACCCAAAACAACAGGGTTCAGAGAGCTTCCAGGCTGGTAAACACATGGAAGTGCTGGGAGGGTGGTGTGTCTAGACGGGGCCTGGGAGTGCTCCCCTTCCCGCATACCTGGCCCTATCAATCTCTTCTGTGTGGCTGTCTCTCAGTTGTACCCATTTATAATAAATGTGTAATAGTAAGTAAAATGCTTTCCTGAGTTCTGTGAGCTACTCTAGCAAATGGTCTACCCTGAGGAGGGGATTGTTCCCACATAAACCTCTGATTTATAGCCAGTTGTTCAAAGCCCAGGTGATAACCTGGAGTATCAGTGGTGGTGGTGGTTGGGGGGTGGGGCAGTCTGGTGGGACTGAGTCCTCAAGCTGTGGATTTGATGCTATCTCCAGGTAGGTAGTGTCTGAATTGAGTTAACTTATAGGATACTACATGTCTGCAGAGAATTGGAGTATTCCTGATGTAGGAAAAACCCATACCTCTGGTGTCAGAAGTGAAGAGTTTTTCCTATAGAAATAGACATTCCAGGCCGGGTGTGGTGGCTCACACCTGTAATCCCAGCACTTTGGGAGGCTGAGGCGGGAGGATCGCTTGAGGCCAGGAGCTCAAGGTTACAAAGAGCTATATGACTGTGAGACTGCACTCCAGCCTGGGCAACAGAGTGAGACTCTATCTCTATTAAGAAAAAAAAAAGAAATAGACATTTCAACAAGACTTTAATATCTCTCTCTTGATTTTTGGACCAGATTTTGGATCACTAAGAAGAGTCTAAGAGCAATGAGATCACTCTTGAAGAGCTACCAGAGGAGAAAATGTAACAGTGTTCGTGTCAAGTCTTAAAGTAAAAAGTATTTGAGATAAAAATTGAGAGAGATCCAGAGTTGTTCTTCCCTGCATCAAAAATAGTGAGTATGAATTTCTCAAAACCCAAAGCTTAGATGGGTAAGGAAGGAAATTTTTTAAATCTTTTTTCTAAATTCTAATTTGGTCTCTATTTAGAGATCCTATTTTTCTTGATGGTAGTAACCATAATTTTAGTGAATTCCTGGCAAAGTCAATCACTTTAAATTTTACCTTAGTCAATTTCCTGGCTGCGTTTAACTAGTCTCATAGCCCCAGGGAAGGAGGAGGTATCTGGGCCTTGGTCAGTAGTTGTCCCTGCTGTCATCTGCTGAGATGTCCTATATGGTTTCTAGATGTAGTCCCTGCTTTCCCATTACTTGCATAGAGATCCTAGTGTTCTTACTAATCTCTAGCCGTAGGACCCAAGATATCCTATGTTGCATCATTTTTTTGTCACAGCTACAAAATTCCTTCAGAGGTCTTCCCTCTCTGTGAGCTAACTCTATACCTTTCCCGGTATATAGCTGTTGTAAGCCTAAGCCAGTTTGGTCTTGCACAACCTTAGATTGTTTTAGTAAATATTAATAATAGTAACTACTATGGAACTGAATTGCTCTCCAAAAATTATGTTAGAAATACAGAACTTATTTTTTTTAAAAAATACTTATTAGCAAGCAGGCTGAAAAATATTTATACAGACCGTTCTGGAAGATTGATGAAGTTCTAGCTCTCTGTTCTTTTGGGTGCTCCAACTACCTCTTTGCATGAAATGTTTACTTGAATGAAACAATACCCAGAAGCAGAATACTGTGTCCTTTAGTTGGCATCAGGCAAGCAGCAATTTTCTGACTCAATGATTGGACACAGGTTCATTTAAGGGTGAAGCTGGGTTGTTATCCCTAAGGGTACAGCTTACGGATCTGGGTGGGTGTTCAAATTCTCTTCACTAAAAAAATTATTTTGAATTTCATGATTTTCCACAATGAGACTCCATTTCTAACATTCTAATACTGATGGAGATATGGATAACAGAAGGCATATATTCAACATTGGCTGTCTCTGGAGTGTGAGCTTTTCTGATTTGAATGCCAGTTGACCACTCCTGGGATTTCAGTTCATGATTTGAGTAATTAACCAAGCCTTTGGTTGTAGCTTAAACCAAAATGTATATGCCACTACACTGGTTATGTTGAAGGATTTTAACATAAGCTGTGGATGTACAAGGGCACGGAAGATCTGAAAGTCTCTCATTCAGTTCTGGCCAACGTGTTCGCCTCCGGCCCTCTCTGTTCTTGGCATCGCAGAAAGCCCTCTCTTTTGCTGCTCTCCTGCCAGAAGTGCAGAGAGCTTCTGCAAGGTTGCACCTCCTCGTGTTCCAGGCGGAAAAATCGTACAGGTCTCCTCTGCTCTGATCCCAAAGTATGGAAACCATGCATAGAGAAAAAATAATTTAAAGAAATGCAATAGTATCTGGCACATAGTAGGAGCTCATTGAACATTTTTGTTTGGATGAATGAATGACTAAATAAATGAAAATATGGTATCAAAAGAGCTCATGTTTGTGGATATTAAAACACAAACAAAGGCATGGCAACCTTATGCATGCTAGAAACTTCTAGATGATTGAGGGAATTTGTTTCTGTAGAAATGAGCATCATAGACAAAACAATACATTGCCAAGATCCGATGGGAGAATTAAGATGAAGGGTCTCCAGTGACTCCCTCCCAGCTGTCCTGTAGAGTATGAAGTCAGATCTCAGGGTCCGAGGCATCCTGATGGGGACAGAGAACTGCTGCAAAGATGATGGAAACAGGAGAGAAAGACCTTAATAAAGCTTTTCTCCTGTTTTGAGAGTCAGAAAACTGAGGAAGGCAGAAATTGCCTGTCAGAAGAAATTTGGAAACATTTATTAAATTTTGACTGCTTTATTGGCATATATATATTTTTTAAATTGATTTTATTTTTATCCCTCTAATGCAGGAATAATTTAAGAGGTCAAGTAATTTTAGAAGGCTTATGACAACAACAGCAACAACAAAGTCTCCTCCCTTAACTTTGTTGTCTCCTTATCCTTCTTCCAAAGGGACATCCAATTTTAACTCTTAGCTGTTAACATGTTTACACTGTTATTTCCTAATTTTTTGATTTCCGGCATTAAGCATTAACTTCCTAGTATAAAGGATGAGAATTTAGCTTTCTTACTGCCCCTGTTCCTTTCCCATTGTTTTGCTGTCCATCATTCTCATAAAATGATTTCATAATTTTTGTTAATTCACATTCAGTATCTATGCTCATAAGACTATGAAAATATTAGTTCCGGCTGAGCCATTCAATGTGCTGGATTACATTTCCTTTCTCTTTTCCATTTCTTTTCAACTTTTTTGTTTCTCCATTGCCTATTTGCCTCATTTTTGCTGGTTTGGCTTTCCAGGTATCTAACCCTTATTTATCTTCAAAGCCTTCCACAACATGTAAATCTCTCTCTGTTTAAACACATCATGTATTCTCTTGGTTTCCATTTTTCTTGGTGTACCCAGTATATGTTGTAATTAAGAGCATTTGATCCCCGGGTTTAGAATGCTTTGTTTGAATTCTGGTGTGTTTGAATACATCCTGACTGGTTCAAATCTCATGCCTCAGTTTTCTCTTCTGTAAAAAAGGGAGAAAATAATAAGGCCTATCTTATAAGGTTGTTGGAATGATTTAAACATTAATGAATGAAATGTGCTTAGAACAATGGTGGACACACCATAAGTGATAATATGTAATATCCCTCCTGTAGCTTCTGTCCTTCTGTTCCAATCTGGACTATTTGGGTTTTATCTCTTGTAGTTTATGTCTTCCTCTTTTTTGATTCACTCCTCATTTTGGTGGAGTACATCCCCTGGTAAAGTAAAGTTTCTCAAACTTTAGCTTGCACCAGAAAGACTTTTTAAGATTATAGGTCCTCACTCCCAGAGATTCTACTTCAGTAGGTCTAGGGTGAAGTCCCAACGTTTGCATTTCTAGTAAATGCTTAGATGCTGCTGATGTTGCGTTTAGAACCACTGCTCTAGGAGCTTCCTGAGAAAGAGCATTTGAGAGATAAAACTGCTGAGATTTTGATCATCTCGAAATGTCTTTATTTTATTATCACACCTGATTGATAATTTGAATAGGTTAGAATTCTAAGTTGGAAATAAGTTTCTTTTGGAATTCTGACTACATTGTAGTTCTCAGAGTAGTTGAACTGCTAATATCATCTCCATTCCTGATCATTTTGTATGTGATCTGCGTTTTTCTCTGGAAGATTTTAGGATCTTTTTATTCCCTGTATCCTCAATTTTTTCTATAATGTGCCTTGATGTGAGTATGTGCATTTTAATTGGGCTGGGTGCTTATTGGGCATCTAGGCTCCTTCAGGCTAAAAACTTACCTCCTTCAGTTTGGGAACTTTCCATGGTGTTTTTTCTTTGATAATTTCCTCTTATCTATTTTCTCTGTTTTCCTATTCCGGAACTTCTGTCACTCGAATGTTACACATTCTTGCAGATTTTCTTTCTCAAGTTCTTTTTATATTTTTTACTTATTGATGATTTTATTTCTTTTTGGACCACTTCAACTTTATCTTCCAACACTTTTATTGACATTTTTATTTCTAACATATTTTAATTCTAAGGGTTCTTGTGCTCTAAGTAACATTTTTTAAAAAAGCATCCTGTTTTTATTTCATTGAAGTAATATCATCTTCTCTCTACCTGAGGATACTAGAGGGTTTTTTGAACATTTTTTTCTGTTTCTGGTGTTATATGTCATCCACTTTTCCTTTTTCTTCTTTTAGTCTCCTCTACTCTGATCCCAAAGTGTGGAAACCATGATAGATAAAAAATAATTTCAAGAAATGCAATAGTATCTGGCACATAGTAGGAGCTCATTGAACATTTTTGTTTGGATGGATGAATGATTAAATAAATGAGTATGATATCAAAAGAACTCATGTTTGTGGATATTCAAACACAAGCACAGGCATGGCAACCTTTCACATCAAAGGCTCACATCATGCCCAAGTCCAATGATCCTTAGCTGTCTTTTTACATTTAACAATGAGGCACCGTCATAGTTTGTGCTACTATAACAGAATACCACAGACTGGGTAATTTATAAAGAACAGAAATTTCTTTTCCCATAGTTCTGGAGGCTGGGAAATCCAAGATCAAGGTGCTGGAAGGTTCGATTATCTGGTGAGGGCCTGGTTTCTGCTTCCAGGACGGCACCTTGTTGCTGCATACTCCAGATGGGAGGAATGCTATGTTCTCACACGGCGCATGAGAGCCAAAAGTTGCATGAAACTTCTTTTATAAGAGTCTTAATCCCATTCACGAGGGGAGGAGCCGTTATGACTTAATCAGCTCTTGAAGGCCCCATCTCTTAGTACTATCGCATTGTCCATTAAGTTTCAACACCTTAATTCCAGTGGGACACAGTCAAACCATAACGGGCACTAAAAAGCCCATTGAAAGCTCTGTGTGTGCCACTGGGGCTTGTCTAGTGCTGGCTTCACTCTTGGATGATTAGGGCAAAATCTGGGTCTTTCAATGGGGAATCTTTAAGTGTCACCCTCTGTGGTCTTTCTCTCTTGGGCTGGTCAGTTTCTCTAAAGAGTGATTCTCTTATCTTTGGCTTGAGGTTTAGAGTCTAGGCTGCCCCACATTCTGAGAACAAGTGGGAAAAATGTACTGAAGATTTTGCCTTTTAGACTGGAGATTTTTCACTTAATCCTTGTTTTCATTAGGGCATGAACCCCCTGCCCTGGCTCTGCCTATTTTTCTCAAATTCATGTCCCTTTTGAGTTAATTTCTTCAAAGAGAAAATCTCCAGTCTTCTGCTTGGGTGGTGACAGGTAGACCCTAGCTGAAGGGAGTTGGAATGTGGATTTAGAGATTTAATTGTTTTTTTCCATCAGACTTTATGTTAACATAGAGTCCTGCTTTCTGCCCCACTTGAACACCTCCCTCCTCCTATCAGAGGACCTTATTTCTCCAGTTGCTGAGCCCTTCTGGGGTTTCCTGAGAGAATTGATTTATTCCTTGATTTCTGTTTTTCTGTGATTTATCTCTCAGCCATCTACTGCCAGTTCCAAAAATTTTGTTGTTATTTCTTATGTGTTCTTGTTCTCATGTGTTTATACATTTTGTTTGGGTAGGAACGGAGGCAAGAAGTCTTCAAGGCATAGAGGCGAAGTATTCAAGTTACTGTGTTTAACCAGAATTAAGTGAACACATTTTTCAAAATAGATTGAGAAATATAATATGTATCTTCACAGATACAGTATGACTAATGAAATACCTTTTGTAAATATGATGATTTTTAGGGGGATTGATGATGCAATGTGTAATAAAAAATGTAAATAGTGAATATAGACACCAGGAGGCAGAAGAAAATTGAGCTCGCTATGGAGAAAGAAAAGAAACATATATATATATATGTATGTATATATAACCTTGGAGGTTCCTGGTCATCTACTTGGTTGTTTTTTTCTACACTACCTAGTTATTCAAACTAGAAACCTTGATGTCATTCTCACCATATGCTCTTTTTCATCTTCATATTCAATTGTTCTCTAATCTGATTGGTTTTTCTCGCTCACCTTTGCCCCGAGATTAGTCTAGGCCTGATGTCATTTGTCACATACACTGTAGTGATTCTCTGTGATGATTAATTTTATGAGTCAACTTGGTTAGGCCAGGGGGTGCCCAAATATTTGATCAAACATTATTCTGGGTGTTTCTGGGAGGGTGTTTTGGGTGAGATTAACATTTAAATTGGTAGACTTTGAGCAAAGCAGATTGATCTCCATGATGTGGGGAGCCTCGTCCAATCATGAATAGAATCATGAATAAAACCTGGAAAGAATAAAAAGACCAGCTTCCCTCGAGCAAGAGAGGATTCTCCGGCAGACTGCTGTCAGACTTCATCTGCACCATCGGCTTTTCCTTGTCCTACAGCAGATTGCCTTCGCTCCGGAACTGGGACACTGGCTCTCCTGTGTCTCCAGCCTACCAGTCTTCAGACTGGAACTGCAGCATCAGCTCTCCTGGGTCTCCAGCCTCCATGATCATGTGAGCCAATTCCTTATACTGTATATATATGTTATATATATATACATGCACACACCAATTAATAACAGTTCTGTTTCTCTGGAGAACTCTGATTAATACAGCTTCCTTCCTTACTTTAATTTCACCCTTACTCTCATCCATTCTCCAAACTACAACACCCAGTTGTCTTCTAAAACTCAAATAGAATAATTTTCCTTATCAGTTAAAAAGATCTACAATGCCTTCCGTAAAGTCTTTCAAGGTTCTAAGTTCCTTCTTAAACATTTAAACCCAACAGTTGGGTTCTTAAACCCAACAGTTTCCTGAACATGCTGTGATCTTTCCTCTTCTGTTCTTTTACATGCATGATTTCTTTTGGGACTATCCTTCTTTTCCATCTGGAAAATTGGTCTTCATCCTTAAAGTCAGCCCAAACATCGTTCTTACCTGAAATGTTCCTAATGCTTTTCCTCTCTCTCTCAACCAAATTAAGGGCTTTTATTCCTAGCCTTTCAAAGCCTCTATCATAGTACTTACGGAAAGAAATACAACCAAAATCAATGATATTGCATTGGGATTATTTATTTATGTTTCTCTTTTTCATTAGACTCTAAGGCCCTTTGAGGGAGCCTAGCCCATAGGAGGTATTTCACAAATATTTATTGAATAATATTGCTAAAACTGCACCTGAAATTTCTTCAGCACTTCTTACTGCAGCTGGAAGATGAATAAAAAAAATATGAAGTGAACTCATCACTACAGTTGAATTTAAATTTTAGTTCTGCATGTCACAGCTGGCATGGCAAAGCAGGAAGACTGTTTATATATTTTCCGGAATAGCTATTCGTCCTTCCTGCCCCCATTAGATCCTGCCAGCTTATTCTTTTACTCCTGATTTAATTTTCTAATTGTTTTGGTGTTTTTATAGTTTCTATTGTATGAATGTCTTCACTTCTTTTGAAAATCGATAGTTTATAAATAATAAATAGTCTAAGTCAGCTCATTGCTTATTTTCCCAAGAGGCATTACTTGTAAAACACTAGATCTTCTCTTTTTTGAGACTTGAAACATTGTTTAAAAATAAAAGGTCACAAAAATATTTTAAAAGGGAAGACGGATATGAACTACTACCTCCTTTCTGACTTTCCCCGATCCTACCTTTGTCCCATGGTGGAGATTCATTCTGAGGTGGATTCTAGAAGCTGGAATAAATATTCTCAGGTAGGCTCTTTCTTGAAGTTATCCCTCACTGGGCCCCAGGTTTTCATAGTGAGAAACAAATTGATCTCCAGCTTCCGAAGGCTGAAGAAATGGATGTCTTTCCACCCCACAGCCTGGGCAATGGATTCCTCCCTGCCGTCCGGAACATCACTCTGGCAGCTGGGCGGGATGGGGACAGGCTTGGCCTCCCTGCCTTTTCCCAGACTCCCGCTTCCAACAAGCAGGCCGAGTTTCCCTCAAGCTCACAAGAAATTTACGCTTTAGCAAATTCTTCCTCCTGACCTCACAAAGTTCCCTGCTGAATTTTTTTACTTCCCAGGTATTAGTGATTTTTGCTGTCAGTTGTCTTTCTTTTTTTTTTCAAATTCAAGTTAAAAGTTGCAGCCTTTTGTTACTCAGTTCTTAAGGCAACAGCTGTGCAAACGAGGCCTTTGCCTGTTGCTAGTAGCAGAGCTTGGACTCCAGGGGAGAGAAGCTGTCAACTACTTTATTAAGGCGGATCCTCCATAAAGCAGTTTGTTTATTTTAGGGAACCGCTTCATTTCTTTCAATGTTTGATTTTTTTTTTTTCCGTTTAAAGTTCTTCGCGGGTTATTATTGGATTCAGTGAACTTTAAGATTCTTTGTTAATCCCAACATCTTCTTTCTAATCTTTTCAAAAGGTTTGTTATGAGATAGGTCACCTGAGAAACCAGGAACAAATGCAAACCTATAGCAGGGTATCTCCGTAGAATTCTTTTACGCAGAGGTCCTAAAACCTCCTT
Organism: Propithecus coquereli; assembly: GCF_000956105.1. NCBI lineage: Eukaryota > Metazoa > Chordata > Mammalia > Primates > Indriidae > Propithecus > Propithecus coquereli. Next base: position 903,391 of record NW_012153951.1, read on the forward strand.
TTCCTTTGCTGGTGGGTACGCAGGATAAAGCTTTTCTGGTAAGACAAAGCTGAATGGACGCAATACAAACCACCTAACAAAGCAAAATAGCAGCAGCAAAAAAGATGTCTTTTTATAGTTTGAAAAAAAAAAGTCAGAGCTTCTGAAAGAATATTGGAGTCTGTTATTTTACATCTGTTGTGGTCAAAGTTGACAGTAACCAGTTTCTCCCTGACTCAAGTGGTACAATATCTCCATTCAGGATCATCCCCAGAAACAATAAAAAGCAGCCTCATGGCTGAGTGAATAACAATCAAAGGAAACTTGACATTTAGTATGCTTTTGATTAATTATTGCTCTCAAATGAAACATGAGGTAGAATTTTTGGTTCAAGTTTATTTCTTTTCCCCACCCTGCTGCTAACATTTCCAGTCAGGCTCTGCTGCTACCATTTCACGAACTGCTTCTCTTGGTATTAGTTTTTCTTGTGAGCTGAAATTTAAGTCCTTATTTGGAGAAAGAAAAGCAATTAACTTAATGCGACACCCTGTAAATGGTAATTTTGTTGGATGTAAGTGAAGTCGGTAAGTAGTTTCTTGTCCCTTTTATTATTACGTCCTTTGGGTGCTGAGAAAAAAAAAAATTGTTTGCGTCAGAACTCTGTAAATCTTTTCTTTCTCCTGCTCGAAGGGAGACTTAGTAGGTAAAGCCTGATAAGCCCCACGCAGAGGCCAATCGGACTCAGAAATAACACAACAAAGCCACGAAGGTGACAGTGATGAGGGAGGACATTCTTTGTTAAAAAATAAACTGAGACACAATAACATTTTAAAGATTTTATTTGAGCAAACAATGATTCATGCATCACGCAGCTCCAAACCAGAAGTGGTTCAGGAACTCCGCCGAGGGAGCGCGACGGGGAGGTTTCCACAGGATGACACCGAAGTCAGGCAGAGAAAATTCGATTGGTTATAATCCTACAGTTGCTTTACAGTTATCCTCCCTTACCCTTGGGGCTTCCAAGACACCCAGTGGATGCCTGAAACTGTGGGTAGTACCAAGCCCCATATATGCTGTTTTTTCATATATAAATAAATATGTAATATAAAAATATACATAAAATAAAGTTTAACTTATAAATTAGGCACAGTAAGAGAGATTAACAACAATAACTAAAAACAAATAGAACAATTATAATAATATACTGTATGTGAGTTATGTGAGTGTGGTCTCTCTCTCAAAATATCTTATTTTTACTGCACTCATTTGCGTTTGGACCGTAGTTCACTGTGAATAACTGAAACCGCTGAAAGCGACCCCATAGGTAAGGGGGACTACTGTATTTTATTCACCTCACTGAAAAGTCCCTAGTTATATAATTTGAAGTTTATCGACTGTTTCTGTTGGTTGAGCTTAAGTTAGGCATTTGCAAGAAATAGCTCGTTAAGTTTTGCTTATGTTTGCAAATCAAGGGAGGATTAGCTCACTTAGGAGGCCTAACTGGCTCTGTCTGCTCAGGGATTTTTCAGGCCTGGTCTCCATTTTAATTTGCTTTAACTTCTGTAAGGTCAAGTATAAGGATGCAACTGCTTTCTGGCCAGGTATCAGGCTCCTCTCTGTCACATTCTTCCAAAAAAGATGAGAGAGAAGGAGAAGGTTATGGTAAAAAGTTCATACATATTATAAAAAATTTACTACTTTTCCTCAGAATGACACCAGTGTCATCAGGTAGAATATACTTTCCCTTTCTCTCATGTAAAATGAAATAATCATTACCATCTAATGGGTGTCTGCTATGTGCCTGGTATGATGCTAGGCACAGTGTGTATAGTTCCTGATTTAATCTTCACAATTTGCATTAGTTTCATTTTATAAAGGAGAAAATGATCTTAGTGAGGCTAGAAAACTTGCCCAGTGGGATGAAGCCAATGAAGAATGTTCACATCCCTTTGACATATCCTGTAGTTTGAAATGCTCCTGTATAGGAGCTTAATGTAGCAGTAACTCCTGTGTTTCCTTCGTTTGAGAACCAGTTGTTTAAGGGAGCAGGCATTTTAAACTAAGGGATATACCTAATCCTTGTAGGCTGTAAAGGAAGAAACAAATTGTTTTTTCTCTCTTCTCTCACACTCAACACACAGAACACCTCTGTTACTAGATGTGTGGGTTTTTTTCCCCATACAATTCTTCCATGGACATTCTTCTATGTCCTGTAATTTAATTCAATTCTCACGCTATCTACCTGGAGCTAGCTTCAGATCCCGTAGGGTAAGGGCGCAGTTCCACAGAACTGTGTTGTGGAACTGTTGTGCCCTGTGCTTCTGACAGATGGCCTATAAATCCGGGTTCTCATGACTCCCCTCCTTAGGTTCGATAATTTGCTAGGACTGCTCACAGAACTCAGACAAGCACTTTACTTATGTTTACCAATTTATTACAAAGGATGTTACAGAGGATACAGTTGAACAACCAGAAGAAGAGATGAATAGGGCAAGGTATGGGGGATGGGCATGGACTTCCAGCGGATGACCTCTTTGGGGGTGCCACCCTCCCAGCACCTCCACATGTTAACAGCCTGGAAGCTCATCGAATTTTGCTGTTTAAGAGTTTTTATAGAGCTCGATCTCCCCAGCTTCCACCTCCACCTTCCAGAGGTTAGTAGAAGGGGGTTAAAGTTCCAACTCTCTGATTACTTGGTCTTTCTGGTGCTTAGGCCTGTCCTGAGGCTATTATGGGGCTCCACCCTGAGTCACCTCATTAGTATAAATTCAGGTGTGAACAAAAGGTGCTCGTTATTATAACAAAAGACACTTCTATCGCTCAGAAAATTTCAAGGTTTTTAAGTGCTCTGTGACAGGAACCAGAGAGAGAGACTAAATATATATCATATTATACCACACAGGCCAAACATTCTTTCAATTTAATAATTATTTACTGAGTGTCTATACTGTGGTGCTCTATTAAAACAGGTGCTAGGGATACAGCAGTTAATAGACAATAAATTGCACAGTTTTGGCACATAGTCCTGAAAAATTATTGCATTATGCACAATACACTGACATTTGACTTTATAAACTTACTTTTTGAACAACACAAGAGGATCTTCAAATTGTCATGTACCCAAGTGCATTTCACATTATATTCCAAATCCAGAATGTATAAGAATCCTAACATCTAAGAAAGGACATTGGTATATGCTTAACTCGGATTGTGTTTACAGTTCCGTAAGATTTCTATTTCTGGCATTTAGTAGTAGCCCATCAAAGTAAGAATATAGAAAATTGATTTCTTTTAAAAATCAAAAGCGTTACTGAGGAGGAAGAACTTTTCCTTTAGCCTCTTAAGTTCAGTGCTTGGGGCCCTGCAAATTAAACTGATGAAAGCCAGATGAGCAAGAGAAAAAAACATTTAATTATGCAAGGTAGTTCACAAAGAAAGGTGACTCAATGAAGTGGTTAGAATTTGGGGCTTGTATCCATCTTAACAGGGGTTGAGGAGGGGCAGAGAGGGGCACTTCTGGAAGAACAAATGACTCTTAGGAGAAATAAAGGGTCCTTAGGAGAATAGATGGGAGATGAGAGAGTTTATGACAAAATCTGTTTGGGTAATTTCGTATTCAGGTTCTTCCTTCTCGTCTTCAGCTAGTCTTTGGTGATAAGAGTCAATCTTCCCTGGCTGTGAAGCTGGGGCGGTGGGGAGGAGGATTTATGACAATGGAATCCTTTTGGGAGGCTTTGCTTTTAGGAAGTTAAAAGGAGTTCAGAAAAGCTTCTTCCTGCAGCTGTTGAGTCTTAAATATCTTAGGCTCAAAATAATCCCTATGCCACTATGGTATATTCTAGACTCCTTCAGCATATATATTAGTCATCTTAATCAGAACTGCTTTTGATCATCTTTGTAAAGGATTTATTAATACGAAAGCATTTAAGTACTTATTTACTAGCAAATTCAGTCTAATGCTGGGTAATGTTTTGTTTTGTTTTGTAATGATAGGTAAGATTTTAAACCTGAATGGAAAGGAAAAATTCTTAATGAATTTCTCACAGCTTGCTAGCGCCCTTTCCTTTGTTGCTACCACAATACAAAAAGCATGACCTTTTCTGGTGACATTTTGCATCAGCAAGTAGCACCAAATCTTTTGGAAGTGAGATTGTTTTTAATACGTAAAAGATTTTTGAATTATTGCAGAGAATGCAAGGACTGGAGCAGAGAGAGGTTTTCAATTGATAATATACCCAGAGTGGGGCTTATCCTTTTAATTATAACATTAACTATAATATTGGTGGGGGACAGGAGAGGAAGGGGGGTAGTTTGGGAGAAGAAAGAATGCTTTTGAAGCTTTGAGTACTTAGTTAAAAAAGATGCCCCATATATTTGGTTGTATGTCTCATATCTCTTCTTGGATCTGTTTGTTTTTTAGACTCAGGGTCTCACTCTGTCACCCAAGTTGGAGTGCAATGGTATGATCATAGCTCACTGTAACCTCCAACTATTAGGCTCAAATGATCCTCCTCCCTTAGCCTCCCCAGTAGTTGGAACTACAGGCATGTGCCACCACTCCCGGCTAATTTTCAAACTTTTTTGTAGAGATGGGATCTCGCTATGTTGCCCAGGCTGGTCTTGAACTCCTGGCCTCAAGCAATCCTCCTGCCTTGGCCTCCCAAAGTGCTAGGATTATAGGCATGAGTCACTATGCCTGGCCTGGACCTGTTTTTAGTATATGTGCTGCCGAAGCGAGCACCCTGGACGTATTTTTAAAAAGGAACGATGTGCAATAAAGATTTGGAATTATTTCAAAACATATTAAAGTCAAAGACAAAAAATGAATGAGATACAGGGAACTAAAACTTATTGTAAAGACTCATTTTTTGCTAGAATGGATAACTTCTCTAAAATGTGTTTGAAAATCCTTAAGAACTCAACTGAGACAGTGAATTCAATTGATCCAGTGAATCAAAGAGGCTACAGTGATTACTTTCAACTAACTTTTTGTTTAGATCAAGTTGAACAATCAGTTTTCCTTTGTGGTCTTGATATTGGATGATTTTTTCACTGGAGGAATGTGGAATAATCGATATCTCTTATTTAAGTTACTAGGACTGCTTGACAAATTTGAATAACTAAAGGAAACACCTTTGGAATTCTAAGAGCTGTGCCACTAGCAATAGACATGCATGATGTTGTTCATGTAGCAAAGTACACCACATGGGTGCTATCTCTGGAAAGAACATTTATGGGTGCATTTCAGTGTCTGACAAAAAGCAATATGTGTTTGGTGGTGATGTTAGTTCTTTTGATCACACCTGGTTGAATTTCCATATCTTCCTATGTCTGCATTTTCAATGCAGGGGAGAAAAGATTTCTTTCTTCACTCATTGCTGGGTTCACGGCTGAGACCCCCTATAATCAAAGACAGATTAACAAGAGAAAAGCATACAAATTTAAGTTTTACATGACACAGGAGCCTTCAGAAATGAAGACCCAAAGAAACAGGGAAAATTGTGTATTTTTATGGACAGTTGTGCAGAAGTATGGTTGGAGGACAAAAGGATATGCTCTAATGGTAATTAATGTGGCAAGACCTGTTTTTCAGGTCCTTCTTGATTCTGTGCCTTTGAGGATAATGATGTTTCTTTCCTTGGGGTATAGGACAGATTCCTGTGTGATGAAGGTCTTATAATCCACTTTAGAGATCAGGTCAGATAATTCCCACTTCAGGGGGCAAGGAGTGAGGGGAGGAAGGTGACAGTGACCTTCCTGCTTCTGCTTTGTCCTCACATGAGAAGGTGCCATATTTTGGGTAGCATGTCTCGAACCCTGTCACCAACAAAGACGGCTATTCTTGACTTAAAGACTTGAATTACATTGTTGAACATTCTGCCATTTTAGCAACTTTTTAAGAGCCCCAGTAATATCACAAATATCACATTAACGTATGTTACTTAATCAGAAATAAGTACATGCAGGCACACTATTTTCTTTTTACTTTATTTGTGTTCCAATGCTAGGTGAACAGAAAGTTTTTAATGCATATCAGGAGCCGAAACAGAATTCTTCTCCTGTGTGATACAGAAAAAGAAGAGCAAAGTTGAGCTTTGGATGCTTCAGGCATTCATAGATTAACAAGAATGTGAGTCGCTGCCACTGTAAGGGAGCTCTGCATTTCATATTATCTCTCATATTTGAAGGTGATGCTTGACAGGTTGACCGTGATGCCAAAAACAAACAAAAACTTTCCTGTTTGCGGGGGCTATTTGTACCCATTAGGGTACTAGCTAAGCAGCTATGACTTGCAGACCTCAAAATAAAGTTGTGTACACTAGATAAACGTTTATTTCTCTCTTACCTTATAGCGTAGAGGTAGCTGAGTTGTCCAGGGTAAGTAGACAGCTTTGTTCCACAAAGTCATCCAGGGACCCAGGGACCCAGGCTCCTCTCATCTTCAGGCTACACCATCCGTTAGGCTGTCTTGGTGCCGCCACATCTAAGTTCCAACCACTGGAAGGGGAAAGAAGTATAGAGCAAGCAGATTCCTTTTAAGGTTATGACGATGTTGAACTTTACCTGAGCCCTGTGACTTTGGAAAACAGCAATGGTTAGAGAAATCCCCCACCTTTGTGCTCTGGGAAACAGCTTAGAGAAAGAACCTCCTTACCCATGACTTAGATAAGAATTAAGGATACCCCTCTTGTTTACCTATGACAAGGCCAGTCGCAAGCCTTCCAAATTCCCGTTCTTTGTCTTATAAGTGATCAGCTGAACTGTTTTGTCCCCATTGACCGATGGGAACAAAATGCTTGCTAACCAAATTTTGGTTAAGATGTTCTCCTTCCTCTAGGCCCCCGAACTTTGGCCTGCTTTCAGCCTGAGTCAGCATCCAACCCTTCCTCTAGGGTCTCCTCCAGAAAAATAGGTTGGCTTCAGGGTAGAACATTCTTGAATGTGCTGTCCAACCTTGCCATCCTTTCATCTCACTTCTCTACACCTGCTTCTTTTTAGCCTTGTTTACTTCTCTCCATGAAAGAAAAACCCTTTTTGCCTAATGCCTGCAGATGTTGCAGTCAAAATGTTCTCTCTATTGCAATAGTCCCTCCCTGACACTTTGCAAAGGTCCTTTTGCATAAAGTCCAGATTTGTTTCTAATTTGAAAGATATGAACCAGAAGTTCCATTGGTTTGAACCTAGCTGCAGAGGGGCCTGGGAAGTGTACTGTCTAGCTGAACAGCTAAATCCAGCTAAAACTCAGGCACGTTCTACTACTAAAAGAAAGAAGCAGGTAATATTGATAGATATTAAAGGACAATTACCAGTATCTGCCACACTCTTCATAAAGTAAGACACTATTTGTAGTTCTGCATTTCGTCTCTCAGACTCTCTGGTACTTTTGCACAAAATAGGTGACCCAGAATCTAGCTGTCACATGTCACTTTGGTCTTCCTGTCAGAGTTTCCCTGAACTTGACTACTCTGCCATGTTTCTGAAAATGTGTCAGTATGATCTTCCTTTGGTACGAAATGCTTGGGGCTTCTCGAATTCAGCTTAAGACTTCGGTTTAGGACTTAGGGCTTCTAAACTTCCGTGTTTAGAGCCTAATCAAACTTTGGGAAATGTATTTTTGTGGAAACAGGTGGGCTTTAGTGATATCATTGTATATAATTGTGTAGGTTGGACAGCCCTATCAGGCAGCCTTGGTCTTTAGAGATGGATAGATAGGAAATCGAATCCTGGCTCTACCAGTTACTAGCTGAGGAACCTTAAGCATGGTCTATCATCTCACGAAGATTTGTTTCCTTATCTATAAAATGAGAGTGCTAAGACGTATCTTGTAGAGTTATTTATTACATGAAATAGAGATAAAATCCATAAAGTGTCTAGTACAGTGCCCGGCCTTTGGCATATGCTCGGTAAATGGCAGATGCCATTTTAATTATTAAATAAAACTTTTCTTTGGAATTCTCCCATTACATATCTTCTGGATGCTTTATCATTCTGTGTTGCTCTCCCTAGTCTGGGTCTACACGCACAGCTTGTCTTTCCAGGCATCATGCTATGCTGTCCTCAGCATTTTTGCTCTCTCTCTTCTCTGCTATCAAAATTGCCTATTCTGGGTGTAATTCCTTCAAGGCTCAGTTTTCTGACTTTGGATATAAAATTTCCTTTAAAAAGGTAATTCTGGGACCACAGCAAATAGGATGAGTTGGATCTTTGGTTATTTTCAAATTGCATACCATACTGGGCTTCTAAACATTGGAATTTTTCTATGATATTTTCTTAAATATCGTCTTCTATTTTCTGCACATAGTAGGAACAATAGAACTGCATTGCTCCCACTTGGGAAGCTTCACAAAGATGTTTAAATGGTCAGAACACATCGTATACCTTTGTAGCCTGCATTTTGATGGAATATGCATAAAGTAGTGGTTGAGATTAGTTGCAGAATCTACTCCCCAACCGAGAGAAAGGTGGAGTCACTCATACTCTTTGACGGTGCTAAGACATAATAGTATCTGTGAATAAATGCACATGGATTCTTATTTCAGGTATGTACGGTTTTAAATTCAGGATCTGCAAGTCATAATGCACACCTTCCTTAGGTGTTTCTTTGGTATAGATCATTAGAAGCTTTAAAGTTCTGTCAGTGAAGTACTTGTTTTTTCTAAGAATAGTCCTTAATCTTGGAGTTCTCACCAAATTCAGCCTTAATCGTTATGCAACCAAATACTCTGTGCCATCTGTTGGTATTGTTTCTAAGGGAATGAGCACAAGCACATATGTATATATAATGAAAAAATTAACCTTGAAAGAAAACTGTTGTAAGTTATGTGGGAATCCTTGAAGCTTCCAGGTAAGCCAAAAGATAAATTTCATATAAGGAGGTTCAGTAATTTTTGTTGCATTAGACGGGATTAAAACAAGACTTCACATGTTACTAGTATTTCAGCTTAGTGCTAGAACTAATGTTTTCCCAATGATGAAGCATTTTTTGCTTTTGGGGAATGGGATGTAAATAGGAACATATGTTGAGTAAGTTGCTGAGACAGAGGAGAAGGTTGCTGGAGAATAACTGAATGCGTATAGGACAATATTTAATGTTAATATCTAAAAATGATTACTCTTCCCTGTCCCCTTTCGGGGAGCCTGCAGGCTGACTGGTGATAGTTCCAGGAGGGAATGTGCCCAGGAGTAATTCATGTCAACCACACCACCTCCCTCCCCCAGGCAATATCGTGGTGAGAGTTGATTTTTCTGTCTTTCTAATGTATTTCAAATCCTTCCTTCTCTCCAGCACCCCTGCCACTAGGTCCCAAGTCACCATCGTCTCCTGCCTGCATTATTGCAATAGTTTCCTAACTTATCTATTTTTGTATTTTTCCAAATTATCACACAATAGCCAAAATCATTTCGTAAAAACAGAAATCAAGTCATGACAGTCCTCTCCTCAAAACCCCTCCATGGTTCCCCTTGAACTTGGAGGAAAAGCCAAACTTCCTCCCATGTTGTACGAGACTGAATGTTCTGGCTTCTGAAGCTCTTTCGGCCTTGGCAGCACTTCTTACTGAGCATTGCTCCAGTCCTGCGGGGTTCTTCCGTGTGGAGGATTTGCGGAGTGCTTTTTGCTCAGGCTCTGCTCTCTGCTTTCTTCCACTCTTCACAAGGCATTTTCCTCATTGCCATTTAGAGATGACCTTCCCGAGGAGGCCTTTCCTCATTACACCATCTCAAGTAGGTTCCCCTTTCTCTAGTGTTCTCTGTCATAGCACCTTGTCTCCGTCTTAGCCTTTATCACTATTTGTAATCATATATTGATTTATTTTTTTATTTTGTGCCTCCCCTACCAGAGTGGAAGCTCCATAAAATGCAAAGACCATGTTATTCACCACTCATTATTCAACCTTTAGAACATGCCAAGAACATAGTAAGTGCTCAGTAAGGAGTTGTTAAATGAGTGGAATCAACAATGACTACACAAACAAACGTCTATTAGACCTTTATTACGTATTAGGCACTCGGCCTACCACGATAGTAACCATTTTACCTTTATGAGAAACATATAAAATAGATACTGACATTCCTGGTTTACAGATGAAGAACCAGAGATTTAGAGAGTTTAAATAACTTGTCCAAAGTCTCATAGCTAATAGGTTACAGAGCTAGGACTCAGACTTTGGTCAAACTTAAAATTCATGCTACCATATTAACCACTGCTCTCTATCCATTTGTCCTGCCAATATTTATTAAGGATATAAAGTGAATAAAACTACCAGGCAATAAGGAGCAGTAGTGGTAATAGTGATAAGCTATGTGACATTTGAAACATATTTATGGATGAAATTACCAGATGATATTTGCAAAGCAACGTGGAATCAAGCACAGTACTACAACGCAGAGGGGTTACAGAGTCAAGACAGAATTGAGAGTGCGTGGTGATTGATGGGAAAAGGCTCTGGCTCGAAGAAGGTCGTAGACATGGTTTGGAGAAGGCTCTGACTGAGCTTGTTCTGCTCCTAGAGAGGAGACCGTGGTGCATCCTAACAAATGACAAGGCTGCTTCTGGTGTGATAGCAGCAGAGCTCAAATCAGGTTTTCGATCTACTTTTAAAGAAAACTAATGGTAATGGTTACCTTATAAATGTTTGTAGCCTCTGTGGGGAAAACGTCCTTTCAAGCCATTTGAAAATGTCGCACAGATCTGTGTTGTTATGGCGATGCAATGGAGCAGCTGTAGAATAACATTTGTAAAGAGAAAACAAAATCCAATCCTCAATGCTTGCAGCCTGTCTTAGTCTAATTTATTTCTCTTTGAAAACATGGAGGTGCTTTAGGGGAGTTAGAAAATGTGAAAGCATTGAGGAGTTGTTCTAGCCTTTAGATATCCATAGGGCAGAATACACTAATACACAATCAAATGAAAACATGAAGATCCCTTCTAAATTTATCAGTATTAAAGAGGCAACTTCAGAGGTTTTCTTTAAAAAAGAACCACAAACTAATTAAACAGCAGAAGGTTTTGCTTGAGCAAAAGGTCAAGATGCTTGAAAATATCCTTTTCCATGTATCTCTAAAAATCTTGACCAAAATAATTATTGCTCGTGTCAATCATTTATTTGCTTCTAAATTCCTTTTATTACACTGAGGCCCAGAAAGGCTTTATACAAAATCATATTTCAATTAAATTTATTTTAACACCTCCATTCAGGTGTTTGTTTGTAGATAGAAATGGGACATTTCAGGCACTGATTGGACTGATTAATGGCGCTCATTGGAAAGAACCAAGGGATCATAATTAAACAACAAAAGTACATGGTCCAGTGGTTTTATGTTGCCTAAATTATGCATGAGTATGGCATTCATATTTCATGGAAAAATTACAGTGCTGTTTCCTCAATGCATTGTCTACATAAAGAATATTATATGTGTGTGAATATGAATATGAATCTACAATCCCTGATATGCTTATTTTTCATAAGCAAAAATTTCAAATAAAGATTCAACAGTTTCAGCTCAAGGATGCAGGAGATTCCACTTCTTCTCTCATCTGGGTGTTCTACACTATTGCCCCTTTCAAAATAGCCAAATATTTAACATGAAAATGAATCTAGACACTGTTACCTTCTGAAGCAATTGTTTCTGGAGCTATGGATTTCACAGAATTTAAAGGGATACCCCAAAGTCAGGTGAAAATAGCCACGTTTGGGGTACAATGGACTAGCTGTCTTTTGCTTTTTCTAAGGAAGGATATTGAAAATATAAACCAACTCTTGTCACCATTATTTCAAAAAAAGTTATTTCTTGTAAGGACATAATTAAAAAATTGAAAACCTAATATATTTGTCTTTATTGAGAACTCTGTACATTGTGTTTATCTGACCTCTAAGCACGAAAACTTATCATTCACAGTGTGGCTCCAACCTGTGGGCCAGCCTTTGGAAATTATTGCTTCATGGGTCATTAACCTTTACTTCCTAGGTAGTATTTACACATCGTTGGCAATTGGTAACACCAGGGCCATCCGACTGTATGCCCAGCCTCTCAGGACATGAGCTCTGGGTTAGCTATTAATAAAAACATGAGGCTTGTCTCTCAGTCTCTGTTATATGACACTCCCACTTGTTGACCAGGTCCAAGCCACGGCAGCCTTCTTTCCGTTCTCTGAATGTACAAATCTCTATGTATCATAGTACCTTCTGTCCATGCCATTCTTTCCAGAATTCTTCACCTGGATAATACCTCCTTATCCTTCAGGACTCAGTTTAAATGTTTATCAGAGGCCGGGCGCGGTGGCTCACGCCTGTAATCCTAGCACTCTGGGAGGCCGAGGCGGGTGGATCGCTCAAGGTCAGGAGTTCGAGACCAGACTGAGCAAGACCCCGTCTCTACTAAAAAAAATAGAAAGAAATTATCTGGACAACTAAAAATATATATATAGAAAAAATTAGCCGGGCATGGTGGTGCATGCCTGTAGTCCCAGCTACTCGGGAGACTGAGGCAGGAGGATTGCTTGAGCCCAGGAGTTTGAGATTGCTGTGAGCTAGGCTGATGCCACAGCACTCTAGCCTGGGCAACAGAGTGAGACTCTGTCTCAAAAAAAATAAATAAATAAAAAATAAAAAATAAGTGTTTATCAGAGAAACCAACCCAGATCACTCATCTCAAATAGGTTTCCTTGTTAGGCTTTCTCACAAAACCTGTAGCTTTCCTCCGCTGAACTTAATACAATCAGCAGACTATCAGATCCCTGAAAGTACAGTGCTGGGTAGGCGTGTGTTTGTATTCCTACCACCCAGCATGTTCTTGTCACACCGCTGATGTACCATAAACGTTTGATGAATGATTAGTGATTATAACAAAACAATAATAACAATTGCTATTAGCATTTATTGAGTGCAGACTATGTTTTAAATACTTTGTATGAAATCATTGTCTTTAATCCTCACAATAAACCTGAGAGGTAGGTTCTTTCTATGCTTATTGTATGAATGAAGAAACTGCGGTTCACAGGTTGGGTTTTTGTTCATGGTTGCCCGGATAGTAAGTGACAGGCTGGAGTTTTCACCTAAATATGTCTTGTTTCAGAACACATGATCTTGGCCCTGTCACATTAAGGAATCCTTTTTACTGAACAACCAGGAATTATTAATACACAAAATGATTTCTTATTATTTTTCACCTAATTATCATAAAAAGCATTTATTGATTGCTTTGGTTATCCATGGCTGCGTTAAAAAAAAACAAAAAACAAATCCAAACTCTTAGTATCTTAAAATAGCAACAGTAATTTATTTGCTTTAAATCTGCAATTTGAACAGAGCTTGATGGGTCAGTTCATTTCTGCCCCCGTGGCATCAGTTCTGGCAGCTTGATTGTGGCTGACGGATCCAGTTCCGAGAAAGCTCACTCAGATGGCTGAAGTTGGTGCTTGCCGGAACTCAGTTGGGACTGTCAGCCAGGGTCCTGATGGCCCTCCATGTGGCCTTTCTACATGGCTAGGCTGAGCTTCTACGGCATGGTCACTGAGTTCTAAGAGGGAGTGTCCCAAGAACAAGCATTCCAAGAGGACAATCCCCAGTGTGCAAGCCTCTATTTTCATCATGCCTACTAATGTACCATTGGCCAAAGCCCAGTCCAATGGCCAATCCCAAAGTCAAGGTCAGAAGGGTCTATCCAGGGAGGTATGGTTCACTGGGGGCCCACCAAAGAAACAATCTGCCCTGCTGCTCTTCAACGGCGAATGGTAAAAATAAAGTTCTTTTGGTCTCATTTGTTTTTTAGTCTTTTTTCTTAAAATATAAAGTGATGGCTGACTTGTCAATGGTCACTTCCCTAATCACCACTCTTCTGAGAAAAAGCACGAGGTTTCTTGCAGGAGTAACAAACAATCCCAAAATTTAATTAGCTGAATGCAGCAAAAGTGTATTTCTTGCTCTTACTGCATTCTCAATGCAAGTCAGAAGTGGGGCTCTGCTCATTGCAGTTCCTTAGTGACATGGGCTGGTGGAGGGTTTATGTTGACTTGTGCCTTCACGATGACCTCAGGCAGAGGGAAGAGATGTGGTGAATCACGCACTGGCCTTTAACACTTTAGCTGGAAATGGTATACGTCACTTTCTTTCACATTTTATTGATCAAAGCAAGTCATATGGCTACGTATAACTTCAAAGAGGGTGAGGAGGTACAATCTTACTTAGTCCAGAAGGGGAAGAGCTAGAAATATTTGACCAGCATTATTACGGATTGAGTTGCATCTCCCCAAATTCATATGTTGAAGTCTTGTACCCCAATACCTCAGAATGTGACCTCATTTGGAAATAGGGTTGTTGCAGATATAATTAAGATGAGGTCATACTGAATTGAGGTGGGTCACTAATCCAATATGACTGGCATCCTTATAAAAAGGAGAAATTTGGACACAGATGGGCACACAGGAAGAGCACCACGTGAAGACAAAGGCAGAGGTCAGGGCGACGCAAGAGGAAGCCACAGAATGCCAAAGATTGCTGGCATGCCACCAGAATCTAAAAGAGAGCCATGGGACACATTCCCTGTCACAGCCCTTAGAAGGAACCATCTCTGCGGACGCTGTCATCATGTGCAGACCTGCAGCCTCCAGAACTATGAGATAATAAACTCTTGTTGTTTGAGCCGCCAGTTTCTGGTAATACTTTGTCACAGCAGCTCCAGTAAACTAATACAAGCACTGATGACTATCACAATCTCTAACATCTCTTCTGTTTTCCTTCTAAATACTAACTTTCTCTAGAGTTTCCTTTCTGTTCTCCTCCTGCACATATTGGGTGCTTGAGCATTAGTGCTAGAGACAACCTGTTTTTCCAATTTTAGAATCTGAAGTTGTTTGCAACTCCTTTTTTTTTTTTTTGCTTCTAAGTAGATCCAATTTCTGAAAATATTCCCTCACAATGTCTCTTGCATTCTCTTGTTTTTCTCTCTTTTCTCATCTAAACCCTTCTCCTCTTCCATCGCAGAGGGATAAGTTTCTACTTCCTTTCTTTGTCTCAAGTCATGCCCTGCGTCTATTCATTTTACGTACCATTTTCAGAATAGCCAACTCCAAACACCAATCTCCATATATCATTTCTCTACTTGGCTCTAAAGTGTCCTATTATCTCCTAGCCTAGTTTTTCCTTCTCTCTTCTTCTTTCCCTCCATAACCTCATTCTCGATTTTCATTACAATTAGGCATAGCCTCTCTGACCTGGCCAAATATACCTAATGGTACCCATTAGTGTACTCATCTTAGTAATGGTACCTCAGTGGTTTTGTCTGACATTTCTTATACGAAATGTTCTCCCTAATAATTCATATGTTTCTTTGATGGTTATCTCAGAAATCACCTCCTCAGGGAAACTTAATGGATAACACCATCCATACTGCTCTTAACCTTCTCAGCAATATTTAGTTTACATTATTATTATTCTTGCTATGAGCCGGCATTGTGCTAAATGGTCTATATGAATTATTTAATATAATTCTCTTGCCAGTACAGGAGAAAGTATTATTCATACTTTAAGATAAAGGTTCAGTGAGTTAAAACCCACTGAATCTTTTATAGCTAGTGAGGGTGATCATGATTTTAAAGAAAAATCACGTTAGGTACAATTTATATAAAATAAAATGCACCAATTTGAAGAGCACAGTTTGATGAACTTTGACATATGTGTGTGTGTGAATGTGTGTGTATATATAATCTCCCTATAATCAACACCCCAAACAAGATATAGAATATTTGTATAACCCCAAAAACTTTTCCCATGCCTCTATGTAGTCAATCCTCCATTCACAGGCTAAATGATCTGATTTCTTTCACTATAGATTAGTTTTGCTTGTTCCAAAATTTTGTATTAATGGAACCATACAGTATGTTCACTTTGGTTTCTGGCTTCTTTTGCTCAGCATTATGGTTTTGAGATTCATTCATGCTGTGTGCGCGTTAGGAGTTCTTTCCTTTTAATGCTAAATAATATTCCATCATATGAATAGAGCACAGTTTATTTACCCATTCACCTTTTGATGTTCTTTGGTTTCATGTTTTGGCTATTTTGAATAAAGCTGCTATGAAAAATTTTGTAGAAGTTTTTGTGTTCATATACATTTTTATTTCTGTTGGGAAAATATTAATACCTATGAGAAGAAATTCTGGGTTTATATGTTAATTATATATTTAACTTAATAAGAAACTACCAAAGTATTTTCCAAAGTGAGACAAAGTGTGGCATTTCATATCCCATCAGAAATATATCAAAGTTCTTGTTGCTTTGTATCTTTGTCGACACTTGGTATTGTCAGTCTGTTCGATTTTAGCCATTGTAGGGAAATGTAGTTACAATTTATTATGTCTTTATTTTTAATTTCCCTCATGGCTAATGATGTAGGGAATATTTTCATGTACTTCTTGGCCATTTATACATCTTCTTTGGAGAAGTTTTTGTTTAAATATTCAGCTTATCTTTTAAAATTAAATTATTTAACTTTATGTTGAACTGGAAGTATTCTTTATATATTCTGGGTACAATTGCTTTATGCAATGTATCAGTTGTGAACATTTTCTCACAGTCTGTGGCTTGCCTTTTCATTTTCTTAATGATGTTTTTCAAATAGCAAAAACCGTAATTTTGTTGAAGGCTCATTTATTTATTTTTCCTCTTATGGCTACAGTTTTTTGTATCCTACCTAAGGAAATTTGCCTTTCCCAATGTCATGAAGAGATTTGGTAGGTTGTGTCTTTCAAGAAATTTGTTGTTTTCATCTAAGTTTTCTAATTTATTGGCATAAATTTGCTTATAATACACCCTTAATATTGTCAAGAATGCGAAAGGCTGAGATTTTACTCTTCTTGCAAGTTAACAGGTTCCCTTGCTACAGTTTCATGGATGCTGGAAGAAGACACAAGACTCTCCATCAGAGATAAGGACAGTTCATTACTCACAGCAATAGCGGTAACCAGAGTGTCAGCATTTTTCACCAGTTCCCCAAACCATAGTTACCACAGAGTGACACGAAGAGGTCTAGATAACACCTGCACGTGCAGTGCACTGTATTACAGGAGAGGAACACTAAGCTTAGGAAACCCCAGAATTTTATGATGAGCAGTAATCATGCCTTCCCCTTTGTTCCATAAGAAGTTACTATGTACATCTTCCAAGGCTGTAAGAAAGCCTGATATTACTATCAGAATCTTCACTAGAGAGTTCATTAATTATCACAAAGGTTGCTAGTTTGATATGTTTAATAAGTACTAATAGAGCACTTAATATGTACCAGACACTGATCTAAACATTTTGCAAATATCATCTCATTTAATTTTCCTGATAACCCTTCCATTCCTATTTTACTGATGAGAGACAAGAGACATGGAGTTTAAATAACTTGCTCAAGATTATGTGGCAAGTAAGTGATACAGCCAGATTTGAACTCAGACAATCTTACTGCAGAGCTTATATTCTTTGTCATTATATTGTGCTGCCTCTGTTAGAAATTATTGTTTGTGGATGAATAAGTGGTATTTAAGATATGTTTATTGACTAGAAGTAACATACAGACGCCTGTATAAATGTTGCATTATAATATTGTATCATAATATTACATATTAATAAGAATCAGGGAGCCTAGGACTCTTTGAAGAAGAATTTAGGCCAAGGATTCCATTTGGTCCATCATTCTACCACCTAATGGAAGATTCTATTGTGTGATCCAAGTGGAAGACTAGCTGATTCTGCTGCCAAAATATTTCCACATCTGTTGCTCTTGCAAGATAGATGTTTGAATACCTAAATGACTTCACCAAGCTCAAAGGTTGCATTTGTTTTAGTGCCTGCTTACTAATAAAAATGTGTATGTGCCAAAATATTTGCTCTGAGATTTGCTTTTATTATAACATCCTACCTATTTATTGGTAGGACTGTGGATAGAGTTTTCAACTGCTATTAAGTGCCAGAGATCACAGACATTTACCAAAAAGAAACAAACAATTCTGAAAGATTTAATTGGCTTGAGTCAGTTAGCAATGCCAAGTTTGTCTGACTCCAAAGATCTGTGCTTTTTTTCAGGCTATAACCAGGTTGTTATAATTCTGTTCTGTACTTACTTTAGAAAAATACAACACAATCGTTTTCTTCTTAAAGGAATAATACAAGCATACGGCAAAAAGGTTTATATTGCCCAAATGGCTAAGAGTGAAAAGAAGGTTTTCCACTCACCCCTGTCTTAAAGTCCTTCTCTGCAAAGGACCACTGTCCTTGTGTATTCTTCCAGAAGTGCTCTACATGCATATAAAGATATATTCTTTTTTTCTTTTGATACTATTACTGCTGTATTTTACATTTTTTTAAAGATATATTCTTGATCTGTTTCTTAATTGTTCTTTCTATGTTATCTCATATCCCCAAATAAGTTTTGTGTTCATTAAGGGAACACTGTTTATTTCTTTATTTGTTCTTCCACACTGCTTAATTTAATTTTTCAAAAAGAAAACTCAATAAATGTATATTGCTATTTTTTATTTAGGTAGGATGAATACATAATCAAGAAAAGGGAGAGTTGGTAATAATTAAAGGTAATTAAAGGTAAATTAAAGGTAACAATCTGATGTCCAAATACTTGAAAACCTCAGACTCTAGTGAAATCATGCACACACACAAATTAGAATTGTTAACTTTGAATCGAAAGGACATTGATTTACATATTCATGACTATATTCCAAATATCCCCAAATTTCAGTGGCTTTGGTTACAAATGAGGCCGTGGTAGCTTACATCATTGTTCTGTTATTATAGCTGGTTGATTCCCACCTGCACAACCTCTAAAGCTCCCCAGCCATTCCTGCGGAGTGTTCACAAAATCACTGTAATGCTATTGCATTTAAGTCTCCTTTTGGAGAGCTGCTGGCTGCAAGCTGTTTTAGAGTAGTCTCTCTGGAAATGCCGCTTCTCTACCCAGCGTACTTTTTTATAATGCTCCCAAAGCTGCAAAATCTCCAAATTGCCAAAGCCTACTGGATTCCTCTCCACTTTTACTGCAACACTGGAGACAGGCTATCTTTGCAGAAATGATAAAATATTCTTTCTTCCACTCTGCCTCAAACATTGCCAATCTCATGAAGTTCCTTTTGTGAACAGCCACTTCGACCTTTCTCTGTAGCCCTTTTCTATATGACAGTTCAGACTGAGTCACTGGGGCAGGCTGTTAAGCGAACTAGATACTGACTAGATACTACCCTTTGCATTTGTTCTTCTCTTGACCCAGGAATTCACACATAAAACTGTTCTCTTCTGTCCCCATTTTTCATCTGGCTCCTGCAAATGGTTGCTGAAGCTGGACTGCGGAGGAATGGGTGTTGCCTACCAAACATATCCAGTCTCAGCTATATAACATTTATCCAAGTTGGTTTATTTCGTGCAAGTATAGAACATGGTTTACCAGAATGCTTGGCTTAATGTAAGGCTTCACATCCTATTTGATGACATTTAGAACTCTATATTTTTGGGATATCTCCGTAACATCAGCATTTTTCTTAATCTTTTTAAGTGTGGGATCTTCGGGCGCTGGATTGTAAATAACTGTGTTTTGTAGTTCGCACATTAAGCATTATGCTGAAATCAATGGACACATACTCTGAATGCTGATTTGATAGAAATGCTTCATTGATTTTACTAGAGCCGAGCCAAATTCATTACCAACTTAGATTCATTAGGAAGGCCCCATTAACTCAAGGGAAAAAAAAAGATTAAATTCTTTTATTGTATTTTATAAAGCATTACACATTAATTAGAATTTAGTGTGTTTGATTTTTAGACTACTTCCATTGCATCTATGGATCTTTACAGAGAACATATTTGTTAGTTTACTTACCAAGTATTTCTTCACACTGGTCACTGCGTTGAATTTTGTGGGACTATGTGCATTGCGGGATGGGTTTTTAAAATGCTCACTTCCTCATGGGTGAAGTGCTTACTCTCTCCTCCTGGGGCGCTGGCTTATTCCAAATTTGGGTAGTAGAAAATGGTAAAATGGAGAAAAGAGACTGTGGTTCTTTGGAACAATGCACCAGAACATGCGGTCAGATGAGATGCTTCGTCTGGTTCTAGGCAAAAAGAGGACGTTTCCCTTCGTCCCTGTTTCTCCTCACAGACACAGGCTGATAGGATTGAGAAGGGGACTTAGGGAGAAGAGGGCAAGTGAGTAAGAAAACCATGGGATGGAGAGACAAAGCGAGAGGGAGACAAGGAGGAGAGACTTCTTGGCGTCCCTTTGAGCTGAACTCAACGGGACTGGTTGTGCCTCTAGGGAAATGTAGAGGGCTCTTTTCATCATCTCTAGAACTGGACATATCCCTGATCTTCCTTTAATAAGATTTACTTTTGGGCAATGTGCTGACCAGCTGAGGCAGTGCTAAGAGATCATTGGGGTTTTTATATCCTTCAAGATCTCCCTGATATCCCGAAGCCACGTAAGTAGCCTAAGTGAAAACAGCGTGCTAACCACGCAATGCTGCTTCAAAGTCTCCGATGGCTTCCCTTCCTCCACAGCCAGATTTCCACCTCCAAACCCCTTCTTTATAGAAAATTCTGGAGCCTATTGTCTCCTACCCTTCCAACATTTAATGGCACAGCTGAAGGATTGTCCCGAACGCATGAAACACAGTCTCTTCCTTTTTGGAGCATATAATTTTGAAAAAAGAAAAGGTATTACACAGGTCACTAAAATAAAATCAGAAAATAACCCTTGTTAACGACTACTCTGTGTTAGAAACTGCGTCAGAAAAGAAATTAGAGATTTGAAAGATGTTGCCGGTTGACTGATTTGAAGTATGAGTCAAGGGAAAAGGAAAAATTATTTAATAAAACAACTCTGAAGTTTTGTGTCAGATTAACTGGAGGATTAGACTATCATTAATAGAAACGGATCATGTGGAATGAGGATCTGAAGAGATTCCCGCCAGGGAAATGTTGAGTCCAAGGATCCGAAGGAACAGATTGGTGGAGACGTAGGGTGGACATCTCAATGTTTGGGTCTGGAGATTAAGAGGGTATTCTGGGCTAGAGACAGATTTGGTGTCACTCTGGATGCAGGGAAATCTGATACGCCAATAGGATATGTTTAGCACGTTAGGGTAGAAAGAAAAGATACAAATGAAACACAAAAGAACAAGGACAGCAAAATTTTATCCAAGCCAAAGGAGAAGAGAGGTAAAGAAGTAGGAAGGAATCAGTTGTATCAAATGAGGCTGAGAAATGTTTTTTTTTTAATTCTTTTTTTTTTTTTTGAAACAAAGTCTCACTCTGTTGCCCAGGCTAGAGTGCCGTGGCGTCAGCCTAGCTCACAGCAACCTCAAACTCCTGGGCTCAAGCCATCCTCCTGCCTCAGCCTCCCAAGTAGCTGGGACTACAGGCATGTGCCACCATGCCCGGCTAATTTTTTCTGTATATATTTTTAGCTGTCCAATTAATTTCTTTCTATTTTTGGTACAGATGGGGTCTCGCTCTTGCTCAGGCTGGTCTCGAACTCCTGAGCTCAAACGATCCACCCGCCTCAGCCTCCCAGAGTGTTAGGATTACAGGCGTGAGCCGCTGCGCCCGGCCGAGGCTGAGAAATTTTAAAGGGTTGGGCTCTGAATAAAGTCCATTAGAGGTGACAATGAGGAGGTTATTGGTGTTAGAAGAGTGATGGGGGATGGAGACAGATGGTGTTGGATTAAGGACTGAATGGGTAATAAGGAAGTAGAGGCTGTGATTGTTAATTTCTAAGGAATTGTGTAAGAACAACTATGTTATATAGATGAGTATATTTAAAAGTTTGTGTGTTTATATTTCAAAGGTCATCAATGGTGAGCAAGATGAGCAATTAAAAAGGTTTTCAGATGCTATGAAATAGTGATTATTCAATAAGTTTCCAGATGCAGTGAGACAATAATTTGTCTGTCAAAAAATAGTTGGTTTCAGAATTCTTTTTGTGGAGAAAGAAATCATGTATATCAGTTTAAGTCATCAATATATGCAGAACATTTTTTAAAAATGAGGCAATGGTCTCTTATCCTGTATGTGCATAATTTGAAATGCTCTGAGATCTCAAAGGAATAGATTATACCTCTAGGGGAAAGTAGTTTTAAATTATTTTATAACAGGGTTAAAAATGAGTTTTGATTTCTACTTCCTTAATCCAAAATTAGCTAACTATACCATCTATTTTATAGTATTATGTTCTAGAGAGTAGGTTTCCAATACTTAATATTACTTGGTATTACTTGGTATAAATGAGGTTTTTAAAAAGTATCTTAGATTTCCGGAAACAATCAGAAGACTAATGAAAAAGAAACTTAATTAAAAAGGAAAAAAGTTCTAAACGTTTAGTTGCTCTTCTGTGTCTTCAAGTTGAATTGCAAATATAACATAATGAGAAGAATCTAATTTCTCATAATTAGTTAGAAGACATTTAACATAGCTCTAGGAAAAATATAAACCGACGTACAACATAGGAACACACCAACCTTGTGCATAGGGGACTTTGTGAAATAGTTTTGGTGTATTTGAAATCCTCCTCTTGAGTATCTAATATTGCAATCAAGGACACATTAAGAATTGCAGAGGGCAGGATTATTTGTCTAGATAGACATCACATGGATAGAGAACCCAGTTGGAAATAATCTGAGAATTCTTTTAAAAAACTGTAAAGCAAAAATAGTCTTCCTCTTGAACTTTGTAGCATGTAAGAAAGCTATGGTACTCATCTTAATCTTTATTTTTTTCTCTAAGGACTAATCCAAAATACTAAACAGATATGGACAATGTCATTCCCCACGCATATACAGTATAGAATATATAGAATTTTGAGTGTACTAAATTAGGAAAAATTTACATTGCTTTAAAGATATCTTAAAATATCAATCGATCACTTAATTATTTTTTCAGGGAGGCAAGGATTAGCTTTCTCTTCCAGTATGGTACACTGGGGCAGAAAACAGTAAGGGCATCAGATTCGTTTGCATTCTAACTCCCCTCTTTCCAACTGTGTGACCTGGCAAGGTTCTTTTTGACCATCAGTTTCTACATGTAAAAAATGAGGAAATACATATCTTACAGGATTGTTGTAAGGATTAAATAACAAATGTGTGGCTCCTGACTCAAAGTAGTTACCTCTTTGGTGTTGACCCACGCATTTGTTTCCTTTTTAAGTAAATAACTGAAAACAGAGAGTGCTATACAACTTCACTTTGCAGAAGTTTTAATTAAACAGCCTACTTTGTGCCAGGCATTGGAACCTGGTGTATAAATTTCTACTTCTAATGTGGCCCATTGCTACAGAGTTCATGCTTTCTTTTCTATGTACAGAAGAGACTTACCTAGCCATTGTGTTGGGCCATATGAAATTGCTGGTATTCCACATTTTGACCTATAAAAATGACATTTCATATGATTCAATCTATTAAATTGTATTTAAACCATAAAGTTCAACTCAGATGCCAATAGCCGATGTGAAACTGAAGATGGATAGCCTTCAGGACACAGTAATTTCTCTTCTTTTCCTGTCATATTCCCTGTACCATTTATTTTGATACTTCTCATGTTCTATTTTGCACTGTTGGCAGTATTTTAATATGAGTGTGCCTTGCTTTCTTGACCACTTTGTATTTTCCTCGAGGGTATTCATTCTCCATTGCGGTTCCTGGTATAGTGTGTTCCCTATAATATTTGCTGAGTGAAATTTTTACGATGCTAATAATAATAAATAATTCATAATTATAGATCTGAATTCTCTGAGGATAAAAAATTTATATTGTGCTTTTCTTCCAACATTTAACCTTTTCATCCATGTGTCTAACGTCGCAGAAGAAAATTTCTTTGGTTTTGAGGAACCTTCTGTTGATAATGTATGTAGTGCTAATGCGTCCTTGGTACACATACAGGATGCCACTGACTAGTAGTTCAGCATGACTCAGGACATTGTCCCACTAAAGGTCCTGGAGTTCCAATAATCATTTGTGCTCTCTCCTTAGGTTCCACTTGGATGGAGAACTAGGAGAGTGAGGAAGTTAGCCAAAGGCACAAAGGAAACAAAGGAAACAAAGATAAATTAACTAGTCTGTGTGGGGATTGATTCTTTGTTCTTGGTACGATTCATATGGTGCATTGAATCAACTGCCAAATATAAGCACCAAACAAAGATTATTTAAGAAATGAAAATGGTATTTTCCTTTGGAATTCTAATCTCATACCTTCAGTCAGAAACAGGGAAGGAGGACTGAGGATTGGCATATGTCCCAAAGGGCTGGAGCTGGCAGAAGGACTCTCTTACAGCGTTAGGTTTGATAAAACTGAGAAAGCATGTTAATGTCAAGAGCTGAGCTTCAAAGTCAAGGGAAACTATGTAAGTAAGTCACCAAAATAAGGAGCAGGGCCTAAGCCAGGGCATTGTTGCAGCTTGAGGGGGCCAATTAATCATGTACCTTTCTACGCTGGGTTTATTTTATTAGTAGAAATTGGACAACAGGCAATGCAAGACTGTGACCCTTGAAAGAAAGGAAACTCACAAGGCGAGCCCTGTCATAGACCTGGAGCCTGCCTGGGAAACATTTCCCGACCACAGCACAGGGCGCTGGTGATCCTCTGCTGAAAAGACAGAGGTTAGAGTTCAGGGCAGCAGAGGCAGCTGGGATATGTGGGTACTGGGGAGGAAAAAGAAATGAATTTGAAATGTGCCTTGTGCCCAAGGCCTAAGGACCTTCCTGCTTTTTCTCCCAGGGAATCAGACTGACTTAGCCTATGACAGACAGAGCAGCTGGGCATCTGCCAACCCCTGCACCTCTTGAGGGCAGAAGACCTGGCGACCAGGAGCAAGCTGAAGGCAAGAGCACAGGGGCCAGAGGACAGGCCACTTGCCTAGAACAGCTCTTCTCTCAGGCTGAGCCATGAGTTATGTCACCTCTCTTCCTACGTGGACAAGCCGGTGAGAAGTGGAGGGAGGAGAAGACATTTCTTTTTAAAATTCAGCCAATGTCACAGCTCCTTGTTTCAAGGCTGGCAAAAATTCAGAGCTAGGGATCGAAGCCCCCTGCCATCTCCTCCTCATTCAGTAAGAATGAACTTGGAGGTCTGAGGAAAGAGGCTGAAAGTCAAACCGGCAAACAGTCTGGACAAATGCCAGAGAAAGGGGCTTGGCTGAAGCCGGCACTTGGGGCTCCCTGAGGAATGAGTGGGGACTGGCTGGCCTCAGGATAAGGGCCTGAGTAAGAGCAGATGCCTGATGTCTATTGAATTTTCACTTTGTTGTTGCAGCATCTCCTTATGCTTAATGTCTTCTGTCTTTTGCTTCCGGCTATGATGAAGTTACTGGTACAAGGCTAGTCTCACGCCATAAACAACTGTGCAGCTGGACAAAACACACATGGCAGTGCTTTCCAGGCTTGGGACAACAGGCAACGCAAGACTGTGATCCTTGAAAGAAACTCACAAGGCGAGCCCTGTCATAGACCTGGAGTCTGCCTGGGAAACATTTCCCAACCACAGCACAGGGCGCTGGTGATCCTCTGCTGAAAAGACAGAGGTCAGAGTTCAGGGCGGCAGAGGCAGCTGGGATATGTGGGTACTGGGGAGGAAAGAGCTGTGTAGAAGGGAAATCCCAGAAGTTGTTATGGTGGTTCCTCGCCAGTCCTGGCTGAGGCCTCAGTGGCATAGACGCTAGGTGAGGCTATTCAAGGCTTATCACAGAGCTGAGGTTTGAGGCGATGGGATTGAGGGTGGATCAGAGATACTAATGCTGGGGACATTGGAATTCCACAGCTATGGTGGAGAAATCTAGTTAACATCTCACTAAAATTTGTTAAAATCCAGCTAAGACACTAGAAAGCCCTCTAAGGACACTTTCTTGAGTAGGGCCTGGTACAAGGCTAGTCTCACACCATAACCAACCACAAAACTGGACAAAATGCACAAGGCGATGCTTTCCAGGCTTTGGACAACAGGCAATGGGAGACGGGCATAGCAAAGCCTATGACCAAGCCCTGACAAGATCAGAAAGGCAGAGTTTGGAAGTTGAATTCTGCCAAGTTAAAGGGACTTGGAAAACACCTTGCACTTCCCACAGATCCTCCCTAACAAAGGATAAAACCAAGCATATATAAGCACAAGGCGATCATCATGTAATTGAGCTGCCTTCAAAAACAAATCAGTTTTTCAAAGGAAGATAGCAGAATCCAGAGTCTGAACAATGATTTATCCATAATATTCAGTGTAAAAAAAGTTATTATACACTTTAGAAAGACAGGAAAATGTGATCTGAAATTATAAAAAAAATTTAATAAGAGCCAATCCCAAAATGGCCCAAATGTTGAATTTAGAAGACAAAGACTTTAAATCAACTGCTTTAAATGTGTTCAGAGAATGAAAGGAAGATATGAACTTAATAAGAACAGTTAGGAAATATTGGGAGGTAATTTTAAACTATAAAAAAAGGACCAAACAGGCTGGGTGTGATGGTTCATGCCTATAATCCCTGCATTTTGAGAGGCTGAGGAGGGAGAATTGCTTGAGGCCAGGAGTTTGAGACCTGCCTGGGCAACATAGTGAGACCTGGTCTCTATAAAGAAATAAATAAATAAACAAATAAATAAAATTGGCTGGGCATGGTGGCACACACCTGTAGTCCTAGCTACTCGGAAGGCTGAGGTGGGAGAATGGCTTGAGCCCAGGAGTTAAGGTTCAGACCGAGAAATTCTACAACTGGAAACTAAGTAATTGCAATGGAAAATTTACTAGGTAGTCTTAACTGCAGACTGGAGATGGTGGAAGAAAGTTTAAAATCTTCAAAATGAAAATTCAACCAAATCAGTCTTGATCTCAATTTCCTCAGTGACATATGCTCAAAATTTTGGAATCATGTCAGAGGTTATTTACACTTTTATTGATTGTACTCAATAAGTCGCTAGCGCCTATCAATCTTCTCTTCAAAATATTTTCCATGTGGGTGCTTTTCTCTCTCTGTGATCTCTGTTCTCTGTTTCTCTCTGTTTCTCTGTTCCCTAATACAGGGTGTCATTCTTTTGTACCTCAATTACTGCTGCAGCCTAGTATTCCAGTCTCTAATCTTTTTAATCCATTTTCCAATATATCTAATCTTACTGCTATAATGATTTATTCAACAAATATTTATAAATCACCTAATCTGTTCCTGATTTCATATCTTTATTCTGTTCTGAAATCTTTAATACTTTCAATTTTCCTTCAATAGAAAGCTAAATTCTTCCGTTTGAATTTCAGGGTTCTCTATGTTATTTTCCTCTACTCTCCAGTAATTATTTCCATTTGCCATAGACACTGTAGTGGGCTTTTGGTCACCCATAAATGGAACTCTCTTCTTATCTAAGCAGAATCCATACCCTTCTGAAGCAGAGCTACACTCCTGCTGTTGCGGCTGCGGATGCCAGATAATCACTTTTCCTGCCTCCCTTCCAGTGCTACCATGTGTCACAGCACATGGTCTAGACTCTCTCCTTTGCACATACTTCTCCCAGACTTTGAGTCTTAAGACAGAGATACAGGGACCCCACAGAAAGCAAGGTGAATGTGAGGTGGCAGCGGCAATCCCTACCCAGTTTCCAGAGGCACCAGGGATAGGATTTGGGGGTCGACAATGCAAACTGAGGTGTCTGTGCCCATCAATGGCTACAATAGAACCAGACCACTCTTGCAGTATGATTTTGGTCATTGACTCTATTCTTTACCTCTAAACCTGGCTTTGTGTTTCTTCTGAAGATTTTATGAGCTGTCCAAATTCTTAAATTAGCCAGAGTTGTTTTCTGTTGCACACAGCTAAGAATTCTGGCTCAATGCATACCCACATTCTCTACACCAGACGAGTCAATCTTCTCATCCCAAGAGCATGCCAGGCTCCTCCTAGACTGTCTGTTTAGCCAGGGTCATTCTGAATTTCTCCACTTTCCTGTGTCTGTATTTGAATCTTACATAGCTTCAAGTTCTATTGCTTCAAAGAGACTTTTTATGAGTTTTCTAGACCGTAATTGTCACTCTGTCCTCTATAATTCATACCTTAGCACTAGGTAATACATAGTTGTTTTGCTATTCACTAATTTTAAATAGATATTCATTTTCCTTCCCTATTCAGAGAGTAAGTTTACTGATGAGATTATTATGCATGCCCTGGATGCCTGTCTCCCTTACCATGCTTGGCACTGTGTTCAAAACATTGTAGTTACTCATTAAATACTAAAGAGAAAGTGAATTTTATAGAAGACTTTGCTTTTATTTAGTATTTTATGAGTACAGATAAAATCGTGGATATTGTTAAAACACGTCAGTCTTTGAATAGAAAGATGGCCCTATTGACTGGTTGAAACCATCTGATAGGAGCTCTTTCAGTTTCTTCTCTTCCCATCTTAATATTTCCTTAAGGCTAATTATTAATAATTCTTCCTTCATTATTCCTTTCTTAGGAAGGAGTACAACACTTCTTTCTAAAGATAGCCCTTGACCTTCTTCCAAATCTTTTGAAATCTTATTCGATTAATCTTTTTTCCCTCCCATATTCTTTATCTATTTTTACTGCTTCCCTGCATGAAAGCAATAACAACAGCTCTCACAATCTATTTCTCTTTTCTGTTACCTTCAAAGTTGCTGAATTCTCTCTACCTTTTAAAAACCGTATTATTAACACAATGATCTTGTTGAATTCTTCACTTTTTCCCATCCTCTCACTTGACACCTTGCAAGACAGACTTTTTCCTTACCTTCTTAGTGAAGCTGCAAACTTTTTAAAATTTTTTTCCCCCTCCCCTATGCCGAAGCTGAATCTTGAAGGTTACCAAAAATCTTCCTCTTTCAGTCAGTATGGGCTTGATTTCAGTCAAAAGCTCAGCTATTTAAAACCTCAAATGTTTTGCTTCTCATGCATGCTGTGTCGATGACCACTGCAATATTGCAGGTGGGCCAGGGGCACTGTTCCAGGTCTTCTTCACTCTGAGACCCAGGCTGATGAAGCAGCCCATCCTCGAAGCAGACTGCCTTGGCAAAAGAGAAGAGAACTCTGTACGATTTTGCACCAGCAAATTACATTTTCTGGCCGGGAAATACGACATGTCACTTCTGCTCCAACTCATTGACCAGGACCAGTCTCAATGGCCATTGAGAAAATACAAACCTACCATGTGCCCAGAGGAGGAAGCATGAAAATATATTTGGTGAACTACTAGGTCTACTTATTACCAAATCAGATAGATTTCTCCCTCTCTTCATGCTCCATTATTCTTCTGCAACACTTGATACTCTTGATTTATCCCTATTTACAACCTATAAATGAATAAATGAATCCAGCTGAGTGTTCTGATAATACTTCAAACTCAGTGTGTACAAATATAAATTCACCGTCATCATCTGCCTTCCTGACTCTTCCTGGTTAATTCCAACTCTTTCATTTCTGTTCCCTATTTCTGTTTAAGGTATAACACTACCATTTTCCCCATCACTAGATTTGAAACCTCATATATTTTTGATTTCCCATCCTTCAGTAATTTTTTCTCTCTGATCAGTTACCAAACCCTGTCTATTTCCATTTCCCTAGTATTTCCTGAATCTGTTTCTGTTTTCATTGTGACCTGAAATACAGGCTATAAAGAAAGCGTCATTTTAGCTACTTCTATCCAGACCCCGGTGACACCAATGTGCTTGTCACTCAGAGTTCTAACCAGGTCATTTCTGTATTAAAAAAATTCTAATAATTCCTTGTTTCTTAGAAGATAAAGTTTAAATTCATTATTTAGTATTCAGGGCCCTTTATTATCTAGTTTTGACCTATCTTTTTAGTATTTTCTCAGTTTTTCCTATAAGCTCTGGACCAGATTTCACTTTTTCCATAAAGTTATTTCTGATCATTTTAGCTAAGCTCTGTCCTTTGTAAGACCCTGACGCTTTTTAAATTTCATGTTGCTTACCATACATCATAGTATGCCTATTAATTACTTCTCACTTATATTGTAGTTTCATTTTTACATGTTTCAAAATCTTAGTGTTTGACTTTATGTCTTTGTTG
Organism: Propithecus coquereli; assembly: GCF_000956105.1. Taxonomy (NCBI): domain Eukaryota; kingdom Metazoa; phylum Chordata; class Mammalia; order Primates; family Indriidae; genus Propithecus; species Propithecus coquereli. Next base: position 933,418 of record NW_012153951.1, read on the forward strand.
GGCAGATATCTCCTGAAACTGGATGCCACCTTAATTTCTTCCTATGTACCACTTACCTGGCATGTGACATTGGACACTGTACCTGTGGGATATTTATTGTGGAATGAATGAATGACCAATTTTCTTCTTTTCTCTAAGCAATGATAGCGACTTCCCCTGAGCTACCCATGCTCTTTCTCTTAATATTCCCTTGAGTTCACTGGCATGTTTTTTTTTACATGGCTGGTTGGGTTTAGGAGTTTGGTCTGCATCTGTGGATTGGTGGTTTTGTCTAAATGAAGTTAATTGGCTCATGCAGAGATTGAATCCACAACCTTGGCCTTATGAGCACCTTGCTCTAATCAGTTGAGCTCTCTGGACTGATGCTATAAAATATCCACAAAAGACATAAATATAGATAGATTTTAATGAGGCTCATGCTTTTCCCTATGTACTGTGGCAGAGATGAAAATGAGTTGCCCATTGAGCTTGGATAACTGATTTAAATTGAATAATAGAATCAAGAAATACAATTTTGGAATGAATAAATGAATTAAATTGGGTCAGAATAGGCTATTTAAAAGCAATGGAGCAGTTTGAGCCTTTGAAATACTAAGAAAGACAATTTCATGTGATATTTTGCCCCTTGTGGACTTCTGAAAAATGTCAGACAGCTACTCATTGGGGCTTCCAAAATTTTGAAGAAACAAGCCTAAATGCCAAAGAAGTGGTCCAGCACAGCAAGAAGCTTCTCCAAAGCCCTAACTTGCCAGCTGTTTGCTGGAGTAAACTTGCAAGAAGGTGCAACTTGGTTATGTTGGGTGGGGGCCAGTCTTGAGCCACACCATGAAGAGCAGCTTTGGTGGATTCTTTGTGATACTTACAGGGTGGCGCTTTAAAGTTGTGTGCTCATGCTCTGGGGTGGGAATGGGACACGATGGGGAGAACCAGGGCTGACTAGTCTATAAACTATTGCTTTGTTTATTCACGGCAGATAGCCTGGGGCAGTTGAAGGGCCAGATCACAACTTAACTCCAGAATTGGAGATAGGAGCCCACATAATGGATCATGCACCTGGGGTCTGATGAAATGGATTTTTAAAAACCCTACTATTATTTTCTTGCCTGCTACATAGTTAAAACTACATTTATAGTGTAGCTTCCTGAAAATAGCTCATTTACTAATATCTCAAATTAGAATTTTAAGTATTTATCATAGATATGTTAATTTGTTTATATGCCACCTCGTTACAGATGTAGGGTGGAATTTGGAATACATGGCTAACTTTGATGCAGCACTAATTTTGCTTCAGGACAATAAATGCCAATTTTCCCCTCATGTACTTAAAATATTGAGAATTGATGTGTTTGAAGTAATTTTGTTCTGAATATGGAGCTCTGAGGGCAGCATCACTATCTCTGAAGTGTCAACTGTGTGTTTGAGAGCCTTTTTAACAAGTCTAAGAGGTTCGTGACGGAAAAATGTTCATTAAGCCTAGGCCCCCGGGGGAAAGGTCAGTGTAAGTTACTCAGAGAAAATGTTTAAAAGGGATCATGCTATCTTAATGAAATAAAAATAATTGGCAGGAAGTATTTTTAAAACAGAAGGATAAAGTTTTGGTGAACATTTTGAAATACAGCAAGGAAGATGAATGTCTTTCTTTGTTTCTTATAATGAGTAGATTAACCACAGAATAGTTTGATAACCACACTGCCTCGAATATAGTTTCTTTTTTATTAGTTTATTTTTCCTGATTATAAAAGTAATCAGCACTTTGCTGACAATATGATCTTATAGTTAGAAAACTCTGAAAATTCAACCAAGAGACTCCTGGAATTGATAAACGAATTCAGCAAAGTCTCGGGATACAAAATCAATGCACAAAAATCAGTAGCTTTCATATATGCTAATAACAGTCAAGCTGAGAATCAAATCAAAGATTGAATAACTTTCACAATAGCAACAAAGAAAATAAAATATTTAGGAATATATTTAATTAAGTAGGTGAGAGACCTCTATAGGAAGAAGTACAAAACACTGAGGAAGGAAATTACAGAGGATGTAAATGTTTGGAAAAACATACCATACTCCTGGATTGGCAGAATTAACATTGTTAAAATGTCTGTGCTACTGAAAGTGATGTACAGATTCAATGCCATCCCCATTAAAATACCATCATTATTTTTTGTAGACCTTGAAAAAGTAATTCTATCCTTCGTATGGAACTAGAAAAGACCGTGAATAGCTAATGCAATCTTACGTAATGAGAACAAATCTGGAGGCATCACTTTGCCAGGCTTCAAGCTATATTACAAGGCTATAGTAACCAAAACAGTATGTTACTGGCACAAAAACAGAGATATAGATCTATGGATCAGAACAGAGAATGCAGATATAAATCCATTCTCATATTGTCATCCAATCTTTGATGAAGCAGACAAAAACATACACTGGAATAAAGAATTCCTGTTCAATAAATGGTGCTGGGAAAATTGGATAGCCACCTGTAGAAGACCGAAATAGGAGCTACACCTCTCACCTCTCACAAAAATTAATTCATGTTGGATAAGAGACTTAAACCTAGGGCATGAAACCATAAGAATTCTAGAAGAAAATGCCTGAAAAACTCATAGTTACAGCCTAGGCAAAGAATTTATGAAGTTGACCCCAAAAGCAATCACAGCAACAACAAAAATAAATAAATGGGGCCTGATCAAATTAAAAAGCTTCTGCACAGCCAAGGAAACAATCCTTAGAATGAAAAGACAATCTGCAAAACGGGAGAAAATATTTGTATGCTAAATATCCAATAAAGGGCTGATAACCAGAATTTACAAAGAACTCAAGCAAATCAGCAAGAAAAAAAATCAAACAACCCCATTAAAAAGTGGGAAAAAGACATGAACAGAAACTTTTCAAAAGAAGATAGAACAATGGCCAAGAAACACATGAAAAAATGCTCAACGTCTCTAATCATCAAGGAAATGCAAATCAAACCACAATGAGATATCACCTAACTCCAGTGAGAATGGTTTTTATCAAAAAGTCCCAAAACAACAGATGCTGGTGAGGATGCGGAGAGAAAGGAACACTTATACACTGTTGGTGGGACTGCAAGCTAGTACAACCTCTATGGAAAGTAGTATGGAGATATCTCAAAGAACTAGAAGTAGAACTATCGTTTGATCCAGCAATCCCACTACTAGGTATTTACCCAAAGGAAAAAAAGACATTTTATAAAAATGACACTTGCACTCGAATATTTATAGTAGAACAATTCACAATTGCAAATGCCCATCAATACATGAGTGATTTAATAAAATGTGGATATGTATACCATGGAGTATGTATAACACTATTCAGCTATTAAAAAAAATGGTGATCTAGTATCTTTTGTAACAACCTGGATGGAACTGGAGGCCATTCTTCTTAGTGAAGCATCACAAGAATGGAAAAACAAATACCACATGTACTCAATACTAAATTAGAAATAATTCATCAACACTTATGTGCACATATGGAAGTAAAACTCAAGGGAAATCAAATGGGGGCGGGGAAGTGGGGATGGGTAAATTCACACCTAACAGGTACAATGCACACTAACTGGGTGAAGGGCACACTTATAACTTTGACTCAATCTGTTCAAAAGCAAACTATGTAACCAAAATGTGTATACCATCATAAAATTCTGAAATAAAAAAATAAAAAATGAAATAAAAGTAGTCAGTGTACACTATAGGAAAATGAGCATTCCTAATATAATTTCAAATGAAATGCTAAGATACATTTAAAAAGAAAATGGCATCAGATGAAAGTTAATGGATTTTACTGTATACTTTATACTAAATGCATCAAAAGAGTATCAGGAAGAAAGCTTATGCTTCAAACGAAAAGCATCAGAATTTGACCACAACAGACATCACCTCCTGAAGTCTCTACTGGCTGGTATTGATTCAGTGTTGAAGAAGTGAGGAATAACAATCGTAGGCAGTTGGGTATGAGGACTAATTTGTGGACATCAGCTTTCTGTCTTCATGTGATTCTGATAAGAACCTCTTGCTTTTTCTACTGCTCTGGACTGTTCTTTCTGGGCAGAAGGCAAGCAGAGCACTGTGTTCACAGCAGTGTCCCCTGTTAAGAGACTGCAGAGTCATCCACTTTGTGGGCACTTCAATGTCCGCTTTCAAAAGAACCAAACAGTCATTGCTTTTACGGCAGGCCTGATGCTCTGTACCCACAAAACAGTACGCTTTCCTTCTGAGCTGTGCTATTTGATTGACCAATTTTATTTTTAAATCTGCCCAGTGGACTAGATGCTGTAAAGGAGAAAGAAAGTATTTTCTATCTGCAAGAATCTTGCAGAGATTTAATAAACACATCTATAAACTAATAGTCCACATAGCGTTAGAATATGGTGAACAGAATTTATTTTCATTGAACTGTAAATAGCAGGAATTCTTGTAAAGGACTCTGGGGTCAGGTTGAAGGTTTTTACAATGCTGTGTTTTTAGAACTGGTGAGTATTTTGGTGATGTCTTTCTCTTTGACACTTAATGTAATTATGAGTTAATTGAGACTAAAACAATTTTCAGTCTTAGAAGGATTTAGATTAAAAGGCTTTGCCTCAACAGTATTTTTTACTGAAAATAGGGAGATCTTTGTCTTTAGTTTTCTTAGCACTCATTTTGAATTAGTAAGACATTGCTAATGTACCTGGATTTTCAGTGAGATGTTATAGCTCTGTGTCAGAAGAGGAAGATAAAATAAGAATAATAGTTCTGTGGGTAACAAGTGCAAATGAACCAGTTTATTAGCTAATTAATGTTGCTTAAGAGAATGTCAGGAGTGGATTGTTCTTGTGATTTTAATGGTAATTCATCTTTGAGGCACTTTCCAGTAGGGAAACTGTGATTTCTTTGTTTTGGGATTAAATAAAACCTAAATATGCAGGTACAATATAGTATATAGCTAGATCTGCTTCATCTTGTAAATAAAAGGAGCTTCTGAATGTTTTCTCTTTAGGTAGCTTTGGTAAGTATTTGGACTTTTAGAATAAAGCAGTGCCATGATAAAGTAGGAATAATTTATATGTTGAAAATGTTTGTTCTGGAGTATTCATATTAGCAAGACTTCCACATAATCAGAAACTCTTAAACTAGAGCTCATGCCCAGCTACAGTCTAAATGTCATTCAAACCATCCTAGAATAGAGTTGATCCTTCATATCCGTTGGTTTCACATCCGTGAATTCAACCAAACTTGGATTGCAAATATTTGGAAAAATAAAAAGGATGGTTGCATCTGTGCTGAACATGTACAGATTTTTTTTCTTGTTCTTATTCCCTAAACAATGCAGTATAACAACTATTTACATAACATTTACATTATATTAGGTATTATAAATAATCTAGAGATGATTTAAAGTATATAGGAGGATGTGCATTGGTTATATATGAATGCTACACCATTTTATATAAGTGATTTGAGCATTCATAGATTTTGGTGTCCTGTGGGGGGTGATGGTCCTGGAATCTATCCCCAGCAGACACTGAAGGATGACTGAATTCCTTAAGGGAATGGGCCAGATGTGGTTGACGATTTACCCTTTTTCTAAACAAATGCTGAGCAAATATTGTCAAAATTCCCAGCATATAGCTGCATTGTAATCAATTTCCAGCTCTTTGTATTAAAGGGGAGAACCTTTGCTGTTTTTGTTTACCTAAGTAGCTGGTTTCCTGTTTATAGAAGGCCAAGTTTTTAAGCCATAGCTTGTTTCTGGCTGGAATTTATTTGGAGGAAAACCAATGTGTGTACATAATGGATAATCTGGTATGGAACAAACAAGATCACTGGAGTCTGGAGTCTGATGAGCAGCTCCCAAATTGGTTTTTATAAATGTAGTAATGGAGAATAACTTTAGACTGATAAACATAAATAGGCGCACAAAACAACAGAGACAAAAACAAATAGGCATCTATAAAACAGAGAGCAAGCAGGAGTGAGTGTTATAAGCCACAGAGCAATGGTTTACAGCATAATTATTTGATAGTTACATTTTTTCAAGTTTCTAGTGAGAAATATCTCACTTTAAAATAGCCCATAAAGTCTGGCTGAAATGTATAGGAATTTCAGAGAAGGTGACACTATGCAATTAGCATAGTCTACCTACTGCAGTAGTAAACTCTTCAATGGCCCTGCAAGGTGTGCTCTAGAGTCCAAATTGCTTTTCAAAGTCCAAAAGGCTCAGCATGACTTGGCCTGTACCATTCTGGCCTTCTCCTTTGCAAGAGGCTTCCCTCACACCTATTTCTTTGTAACTTAATTCTACACTTTTCTAAGAATCATTTCAGGAATCCACTTCTCTGGGAAATGTTCCCTTGTCTTTTTGCAAACATGAGTTGCAGAGTTTGGTCATTGTGCTGATTACTCAATTTTCTAGATGGTAGCTGCATTATACTGGAATCATAAAATGTTTGATTATTCCTTTCAGAGTCTGCAAGTTAGCTAGAGAGTGAAGGTTACAACTCTACACACATAGTTTTCTGGTATTTCATTCACAGAATGCAGGTATTAGAGAAAGTATGCTAGGGTTTGAATGTTTGTGTCCTTCCAAAGTTCATGTTGAAACTTAATCCCCAATGCAACAGTATGGAGAGGTGGAGTCTTTTGGAGGTGATTAGGCTGTGAGTGCTCTGCCCTCAACGATGGGATGAATGCCCTTGTACAAGAGCTTGAGGAAACTAGCTAGGCCCTTTTGCCCTTCTGTCCTTCCACCGTGAGAGAACGCAGCGTTGGTCACCTCTGGAAGACATAGCCACAAGGTGTCGTCTTAGAAACAGAGAGCAAGCTTTGACCACACACTGACTCTGGTGGTACCTTGACCTTGGGCTTCCTAGCCTCCAGAACTATGAGAAATAAATTTTTATTTTTTATAAGTTACCCGGTCTGTGGCATTTTGTTATAGGAGCAGAAATAGACCAAGATAAAGGATAAGTGAAAATAAACACCTCTGAACAGCTTTTGTTAGATAAGTAGCCCAAAGAAGGAGATGTGGGGCAGGATAAGGCAAACTAACTATTATCTTAAAGTTTCTTTTAGAGTGGTTTATTAGAAACCTGGTTGATCCAGCTTTTTTTCTTTAGTAATTTCACCGGAACTTAATGAAAACTTGGCTAGAATGGTGGAAGAACTGCAAGGCTATGGTTTTTCAGTAAGAACTGAGTATTTAACTTTGTGATCTCATTTTTTCCTTTCCATTTCTTTTGAAACACATATGCCTATTTCCATAAATTTTCTTCTCAATTTTAATGTGAAATCATTTTTCCTATATTGTAAAATTCTTTGTAAATCCTCACTAGGAAAGTCTATTGTTTACACTGCTCCTATTTTGCCATTAAAAGCTCATGTAGGAAAAGGTATCTGGATTACTGCTTCAATATTCATTCAGTAGTTCAAGAGGCAAATATACATCCATATCACTCTCATCTGCTTTTATTATACCTATTTAGCTATAGCCTTTGACAGTACTAAGTAATAAAACATTGATTTCCTCCCCCCTCCCCCAACCTTTTTCTGGGAGGGGATCGGAGGAGACGGGGCAAGTGACCTTCTGAAGCAAGTTCAATCAGTGACGACTTTCAGGAATAAGGCTTTTCCTATATGCTTTTAAGCCTTCTCGTATGATATTCTAATCCCTCTTAGAGGGAGAGGAAGAGATAATTTGAAATTCTGTTAAAGTTGCATGGCTAGTGGAAGAGGCCAAAGAGAAAAGGCACATACTTTTGTTCTTTATGGACTTTAACATTGTAAAAAATGACAACAATATAATTCACTGTATTTACAGAGCCAGTTCTTTCCAAAGCATTTTGTCTCATATCATTTCATCTGATCCTCACAGGAAGGTTAGGACAATTCATAGGATACATTTATTTAGTCCAAGTAAGACAGTTTACTTGTCTTTTCTCAAACAGAAATGAAAATAAGATTGCTAAAGTTCTTTCAAGTTCCAAGACTCATAAATCTACAAAAATAGGATTGAAGTGAAGTTCATTTTGGGTTGTCCCCAAAAACAATTCTTATTTTTTTATAGTAGCTTTATTGAGATAATCATTCACATACCATAAAATTCAACCTTTTAAATTATACAGTCCAGTGGTTTATATAGTACCTTCCCAGAGCTGTGCAACTACTAATACTATCTAATTTTAGAACATATTCGTCACCCCCCAAAAGAAATGCTGTACCCATCGGCAATCATTCCACTTTCCTCCTTTCTCCTAGTCCCTGGCAACCACTCATCTGCTTTCTTTCTCTATGGATTTGACTATTGTAGACATTTCATATAAATGGAATCATATAATTTTTAGCTTTTTGTGTCTGGCTTCTTTCATATGGCACGATGTTTATCCATGCTGTAGCATGCCTTACTATTTCATTCCTTGTTAGGACTGAATAATATTCCATTGTATGATAAACCACATTTTGTTTATTTATTCATCAGGAGATAGACATTTGGGTTGTTTCCACTTTTTGGACAATAATGAATAATGGTAATTCATTATTCATATACAAGTTGGTTTGGGGGCATTTGTTTTCATTTCTCTTCAATATAACCTAGGAGTAGAATTGCTGGGTCATAGGGTAACTCTATGTTAAACTTTTTGAGAAACAAACAACTGTTTTCCATAGTGGCTACATCATTTTGTATTCCCATTAGCAGTGTATGAGGATTCCAATGTCTCCATATCCTCACTAACACTTGCTATTGTCTATCATTCTGATTTTATCCACCCTAGTGTGTGGTATCTGACTGTGATTTTGATTATATTTCCTTAATGAAGAATGATGTTGAACATCTTCTCATGTGCTTATTAGTTGTTTGTATTAATATATCTTCTTTGGAGAAATGTGTATTCAGATCCTTTGCCCATATTTTAATTGAATTATTTGTCTAAAAAGATAAATTATTACTGTTGAGTTGTAAGTGTTCTTTATATATTCTGGATATAAGTCCTTTGCTACTTTTTGAATTTATGTGTCTCTCCAAAATTCATATGTTAGAACTTAGGTGATGATTAGGCCATGAGGGCTCTGCCCTCATTGATTGGATTAGTGCCTATATAAAAGGGCTTAAGTGAGAGGGTTCATTCCTTTTTGCCCTTCTATCTTCTGCCATGTGAGGATGCAGCAACAAGATGCCATCTTGGAAGCAGATAGTGAGCCTTCACCAGACACTTAATCTGCTGACACCTTGATCTTGGACTTCCCAGCATTCAGAACTGCAAGAAATAAATTTCTACTGTTTATAAATTACTCAGTCTGTGGTATTTTGTTACAGCAGCAGAAATGGACTAAGATATCCTTTATCAGATATATAATTTGCAAATATTTTCTCCTCTTATATGAGTTTTTTTTTTTTTTAGCTTCTTTGATGGTGTCTTTGAAGCATCAAAGTTTTCAGTTTTGACAAAATCCAATTTATCTTTTTTTTTTTTTTTTT
>NW_012153951.1:943489-998827 GCF_000956105.1 Propithecus coquereli
TGCTATAACTGAATACCTGAGACAGGGTAATTTATAAAGAAAAGAAATTTATTTCTTACAGTTCTGAAGGCTGGGAAGTCCAAGACAGGGCAGCCACGTCTGGTTGGCTTCTGGTGAGGGCCTTGTGCTATGTTATAACATGGCAGAAAGCATCACAGGGCAAGAGGGCTGAGCATGCTAGCTCAGTTTTTTTTTCTTTTTTTTATAAAGCCACTAATGCCCCACCTTCATGACCTCATCTAATCTTAATTACCTCCCATATATCCTACTTCTCAAATACCACAATCAGATTTCCCCCCCTTTTAATACTGTTACAATGGGGATTAAGTTTCAAGATGAGTTTCAGAGGGGACAAACATTCAAGCCATAGCATATGTATACACTGTGGAATGGCTGCATCAAGCTAATTAACACATATATTTTTCCACATACTTTTTTTTTTTTTTTTGCAGTGAGAATACTCAAAATTTCCAAGCATACAATACATTGTTATTAACTATAGTCACCCTGTTGTACAACAGATCCCTTGAACTTATTCCTCCTGTCTAACTGAAATTTTGTATCTTTGGACCAATATCTCCCTGAACCCCACCCCCTTCCCCAGCTCCTAGTAACCACGATTGTACTTTCTGCTTTTATGAGTTCTACTTACACATATAAGTGACATCATGTGGTGTTTCTCTTTCTGTGCCTGGCTTATTTCATTTAACATAATGTCCTCCATGTTCATTCATGTTGTTAAAAATGACAAGATTTCCTTCTTTTTTTAAGGCTGAATACTATTCCATTGTGTATATATACCATTTTCTTTATCCATTCATCCATCGAAGGACACATATTGAATCCACATCTTGGCTATTGTGATTACTGCTGTAATGAACATGGGAGTATAGCTATCATTTTTAATATAATTGATTTCATTTCCTTTGGATATATATCCAGTAGTGGGATTACTGGGTCATGCAGTAGTTCTATTTTTAATTTTTGAGAAACCTCAATGCTGTTTTCATAATGGCTGTACTAATTTACATTCCTACCAACTGTGTATGAGGGTTGCCTTTTCTCCACATCCTCACAACACTTGTTATCTTTCCTCTTTTTGATAACAGCTGTTCTAGCAAGTATGAGATGATATCTCATCGTAGTTTTAATTTACATGTCCCTAATGATTAGTAATGTTGAGAATTTTTTTTTCATATATATGCTGGCTATTTGCACATCTTCTTTTGAGACATGTTTGTTCAGGTCTTTTGCCCATTTTTTAATCAGGTTATTTGTCTTTTTCTTATTGAGTTTTTTGAGTTCCTTATTTATTTAGGATATTAACCGTTTATTGGATATATGGTTTGTGAGCTAATTTTTGTGTGCAGTGTGAGGTAGGACTACAACTTCATTATTTTGCATGTGGATATCCAGTTGTGCCAGCACTATTTATTAAAAAGGCTATTATTTTCCCGTTGAACTGTCTTGGCAGCCTTTCTGAAATCAATTGATCATAAATGTCAAGTTATATTTCTGAACTCTGAATTCTATTTCATTGGTTTCTATGGCTATCTGTATGCCAGTGAACAATTATAATTTGTTATCTTAAATATTTTTTTACAATCTTTATTGAATATCTAGTTTGGAGTCTGACAATTTTGCTGCCTTCTGTGAGATAGATTTTTGAAAACTCATTCTAAAGAAACTGATCATGAAAGAAAATTTTTTCATACAATAATTTGTGGCTATTTGCATACCCTGATTGTTCCAACAACACGATTAAAATACAGGGGAGTGTTCTTAGGGAAAGAGAATCAAATCTAAAGTAAATCTGTCAAAATGTTTGCTTTTTTTTCTCATAAGAGTTTAAAAACTATAATATAACTTGCAGTTAGCAAAATCATAGAGATCACTTGTTCAAAAGTATACATTCCCTGGAAATAATAAATATCCCCTTAGACAAGTTTTTCTCTGTATTCAAAAAACTTTAAATTCCAAATGGTAATGTTTTGTATTCAAAGGCTATTTTATATTCAAGGAACTGAAGCATATATTTTGTAGGGAAATTTTTAGAATACTATGAGCCCTGGTGGGAACTAAAAATCCTGTTTTACTTCATTTATTCATTAGCTGCCTATTAAGGACTTCATGCTTATCGAGCACCGTGTGACCAAGGCCTGAGATCCGGTTTTTGCCTTTGGGGTCTTAATGACTAGCATGGAGAGATTGATATGCACTGGGATGGTTTATTTTAAAATGCTTTGCCACCACTATATGTTATGCATTATAAGGAAAAATTTGAAAGACTTTAAAATGGGCAAAAATTCTGTGTCCACTTGCTAAAAAATATGCTCTTATTAGCATAGTCCATTTATTCAGAATTTGACATTTTGCTTTTTAGAGCTTCAATATTTTCCACTCATCTGTCCATCCATCTAAATAAATATTTATTGAGTGCTTTCCATTTACTAGTCAATGCTTAAAACCTAATGATACAAACAATGAATAAAAGTGACAAAAAACTCTGCTCCTATGGAGCTCACATTCTAGTGGGTAAGGCCTTAAAAAACAAAGCAAAGCAAGAAAAATGTGTAAAATATATAGAACGTTAGATAGTGATGTGTGTTAAGAAGAAAAAACCCACAAGGAGTAACGTTAGTGACAGGGTTCAGGATACACTATCCCAAACTATGGCACCTTGGAACACTGAATATTTTAAGCTGAAGGAATTTGAGAAATGACGGTGCAGGAAGGACTCTGACCTTCCCTCTCCGTGAAGCAGGTCATAGAAACAGCAGTGGCTGCAGGAACTCTTGGACCTCCCTCTTCTCTGAAGCAAATCATAAGACCCTCACATGAGTGATGTCCTTCTTATACCCGGAGGAAAGGAGAATCCTTGTTTCTGAAGATGGAGGGACACTGAGAGAGATCTGAAGGAACAGACCTTGCTAAATTTCCCTCAGTTTACTACCCTTAGGTGATGCATTTTTGTCCTATCACATTTTTCCACAATTCTCCACTCTTCCTCAAACCTCGCATAAAAAATGCTCTGGGTTACCTATTTCTTTGGGTCTTCATTTCCTGTGTCACATGAAAACTTATATTTAATATTAAATACATTTGTATGCTTTTCTCTTGTTAATCTGTCTTTTGTTAGTGTCATTGACAGTGCCCCAGCCAGAGAACTTAGGAATTGTGTTCATGAGCCTATGTGGGTGTGCTCAGGTGATGAAATGTTTTGATAAGGTGCTAGAGAAGGCCTCACCTAGAAGGTGACATCAGCTCTCTGGTCAGCCTTCAGGTCTAGACCCTTTCTGCTTCTCCCTCTTCTACTTGTCATTTCTGTCCCTTTGGAGACAGCTGTTCTATGGACACCTATTTCACCAAATATGTTTCTGCAGAGTTCTGCAAAAACGACTCTAAAAATCTTTTAGAAAGATTTTGCTATTTTAGAATTCTTTTCGCATTTTGAAACATTGTTTTGACACACCAGAAAAAGCATTATTCATCCTTTAATAAAACTGGGTGACTGTACTGGACCTCAACTTCAACTTTTCTTTTCTTAAGCTAAAAAAACCTGCCAATCTAGAATCCCCCTAGCCTTCTGGGGGCAATTTGAATTCAGCTTTGAGGGTAAACTGCTCTTTTGTTTTGGGAAAATCTCTCCACTAAGGCTTTTAGATATGCAAATGAAGTCTTCTTTCAAAAGTTGTTCTTTTTCCCCCTGTTATAGTTGGGGAAGTCCTAAGGTTGTACAGTAACTGGAAGTAGATGTTCCAGATGAAGGCGGTGGGTGTAATTTGTGCGTAATTTCTTACAGTGGCAATGGGAAATTAGTGCAGTGTGACTAGGATTGCTCAAGCCACAGAAAGGCCAGTGCGACTGGAGGGAGAGAGTGAGTGGTAGCAGAAGAGGTCAGAGAGAAAAAGGGGATGGAGTAGCCCTTATGAAATCAATTGAGACTTTTGTGCTGAGGAGTGAAGTGATCTGACTCTGTGTGTGTGTGTGTGTGTGTGTGTGTGTGTGTGTGTTGGGGGGGATTTGAGAGGAGCCACAGGTGGTAGAAGAGAGATCATTCGGGAACCTATTTTGGTAATCAGGGAGAGAGATGATGTTGGATCAGATCAGGGAGGTGGCAGCAGAGGTGGTGAGATACATTTTGTGAGATACATTTTAAAAACAGGACCAACAATGTGTCCTGATAGATTGGATGTGGGATATGAGAAAAGAGAAGAGTTAAGGATGGCTCCAAGATATTTGGCCAGAGCAGTTGGAAGGACAGAGTTGCCAGTCAGCTACGCTGAGGACACCACAGGTAGAATGTAGCTCTAATGTTTAAGATATGTAGTAGACATTCAAGTGAAAATCCAAATAGGCAGTCAGATACATAGGTTGGGAGTTTGGAGGATGTTCTGGGATGGAGATAGAAATGTGCAGTTGCTGGCAATATAGATGCTATTTAAGTATGAGATTGGATGAGATCACTGAGAGGGTGACTGTAGGCAGAGAAGACAACAAGGAAGCCCAAACCCCGGAGCATTCCATTGTTCAGGGATCAGGAGAAGAGCAGGGATCGGCAAAGAAAGTCGATGAACAACCAGTGGGGAGAAGGAGAATTTTCTTATCCAGGTGACAACAAACCCCTTCACTTTAAAGGGAAAACACACAACACTCCAGACCCCAAACAAAGAGGTCACTGTTGGGAGACATCTCTCCACAGGTCTCTGTTTTTGTATATGGCGCTGGCAGAGGTACTGACAGCCTTTATTCCAGACTATCTGTTTGGGAATATTTGTTTACCACACAGCCTTGAAAGATGGAGACAGTGTTTCCCTCTGGCAGGTTTGTTTATTGTCCAGTGAAATAAAGAGAATGCCTCCTTCCAGAGCCAAGTTCAGACCCGTTTGCTTACTCTCATTATAAAAGATTGGGGATTCTGGCCAGGTCTGGTGGCTCACGCCTGTAATCCTACCACTTTAGGAGGCTGAAGCAGGAGGATCACTTGAAGCCAGGAGTTTGAAACCAGCCTGAGCAACCCGTCTCTAAGTGTGTATGTGTGTGTATATATATACACACATACATGCATATGTATACATACATATATATACACATAAATAAATATAATTTATTTATATAAATAAAATATTAGCCTGGTGTGGTGGCACATGCCTGTAATCCTAGCTACTACTTGGGAGGCTGAGGCAAGGAGGATCACTTAAGCCCCGGAGTCTGAGGTTGCAGTGAGCTATGATGATGCCACTGCATTCTAACCGGGGCGACAGAGTGAGACCCTGTCTAAAAAAAAAAAAAAAAAAACAGCAGATTGGGGATTCCTATGCTCGTGTTTCATCAGCTGTGACACAAACTCATCTGGGCCCCTCTGCATGGCCCTTGAGGGACCTGGGGTGGAAAGGGAACAGGCAAATATGAAGTTCATGCTTCTTGTTGTGCTGTGAGTAGCAGAGTCCTATGTCTCTGACCCCGGAGTCTTGTGTCTTCTGTCAGCATCTACGAAACTGTGGCAGGATAACTCATTAGCTTGCAAGTAGGGTAAAATCTCTTCACAGTTCTTGATGGTCACAGTTCTTTAATTATCTGATGTGTTGACAATTGTCCTGTTGCAAAGCAACATAACAAAACACTAAAAGTTTGCATACTAACAATTTTAAAGATAGCCTTTCTAAAATTTATCTCTTACTCTCCCCTTTCACTCCTTCCCCCACTTTTTTGAGACAAAGTTTCTGCCGCCCAGGCTAGAGTGTAGTGGTGTGATCATAGCTTCTCGAATTCCTGGGCTCAAGTGATCCTCCCACTTCAGCCTCCCCAGTAGCTGGAACTATAGGCATGCACCACCACACTTGGCTAACTTTTATAAATTTTTGTGCAGATGGAGTCTCGCTATGTTGCTCAGGCTGGTCTTGAACTCCTGGCCTCAAGTGATCTTCCTGCCTTGGCATCCCAAAGTGCTGGGATTACAGGTGTGAGCCAACATGCCCAGCCATCTTCCCATTTTCTGAAAGAGAAAAGTTCTGAAGTAATCTTTGGTGTGTCCAGGCTTAGTATGGTTGGGCCCTGAAGCTCTACTGAGTTATGCAGAGTTATCGGTGTCCACATTTGTGATTCTCACCTAATATCTTATGAAAAATGTACTTTCCTGGGCTATACCCCCAAAGATTCTAATATGCAGCTCAGAACCTTACCTTTTAAACAAACCCCCAGGTGATTCTAATGTAAATGCTTCAGGCCTGCAGCTTGAGAAACTCCACTCTGTGAAATGCCTCTGGATTAGCAAGGATCTGACCTCTTTTGGTTGTATTTTATAGTTGTTTACCCCTCTTCCCTTACTGTCAATTAAAAATTATTTTGGCTAAATTATTTCTAGCAGGTTCTCACTCCTGCTTTATCTTTTTGTGACCTAAGAAACACGAAAGCCAAACTTGTTAGAATTGTGTCAAAATAAAGTTAAAATAAGCTTTAATTGAAGACAGAGACATTCTGGTGCAATGTGTGACCTTTGGTGTAAAGCTTTTGTAACGAGATTTGAGCTAGTTAGAGTCCTTTTATTTTACTGTTTTGATTATTAACTGTGTTTCAGAGAGTAAATGTTGCCATATAACCACTCTCTGAATAATTGAATTAGTTGACTCCAATCCTTTCCTCCAATCCTTTCCTCAAAAGAATTTAAAGTAGCTTTTACAATATTTACTGATAACCAATAGAATTTACTAATAACTAATAATTCCTTAATAATAATTTGAAGTAGTTTTTACAATGTTAATGAAAAGGTAGTAAAATAGAAATGGAAAATCAGAACTATGGAAAAATGGAGAATGCAAAATAATGCCATATGGGTTAAGTTACTGCTGTATTGAACGTCGTGATTCCTGGCAGTCAGCGCAAAAGGGGAAATACAATTAGCTATAGGCTTCTTCTTATTTAAAAGCAAGGAGCACAGGCCTTAGAAAAGACAAAATTTTTCCTGGCAGCATATTCTAGAATACATTTTTCCTGAGGAGTGTTTCTTTATAGGAGGCACTGAGTGATAAGTTCTATAATATCCCCAACTATTTTTTAAACAGCAAATGCAAAGGCAAATGTCTTTTGACTGTTTCATATAGTAACATTTCACAGAAGCTTACGGCATTATTAAAGCATAGCTTAGTCAAAGCAATGTTGTGGGACGCTAAACTCCTGTGGTCCACATATATATCATTGTGGTGATTTAATAAAGTAAGGTATAATATATTTAATTTTTGCAGGAAAAATGCTTGCAGAGAAAATGTTCACATTTATCTTCTGGGATGAATGGCTGATGAGACAATTTAACTATGATGAATAACATACCTACTGCTCTAACCCACTGCTTTAGATCATACATCCTACATTATGTTGCCTTTTTTATGTAGGGATCTACAAATACTCTGTATGGATCCCGGCTGGTTGGGTCTTTTGCTTTCTAGACTATTGTTCTGCTCACCAAATTGATTAAAACCTGCCTACTTTTAACTCAAACCTTAAAACTTCAGGCTATACTTGCACTATTACCATTCGTGCTTGTGCCGTGTATTTTGAACACATCATTCATCGTACAGTCCTTGGAGGCACTGCATACAATTGCCACCTTGACTATAAGACATTATGTTAGCCAACTGTGACTGAAAAAGGTATTTAGATACTAGCTGTCAGAATGGTTTGAAACACCCACCTAAAGATGGAAATTGTGGGAACAGCAAAAATTCCAACATGCTTCTAAACACAATGTTAAAAAAACGACTGCCAATATCAGTCAAAACAGAATTTTAGAAAGGGAAGCACCAGTGTACAGAAATTTGCGGTAAGTGGGAAAAAAAAGTAAGCATTTGTCTTTATTTGTAAGTATCCTGCTTAAGTTGGAAATAGACATCTGGTTACACAGAGCTTTATATGTTACATCAAAAATTTCTGCTAACTTCAGGTTTTTACTGCCTTGGGTGGAAATAAGCTCTTCTGTACATAGTAAACTTTTTTGTTGTTGTTATTGTTGTTAAGTGCATTTTTCTTTATACTTTCCTATAGTTATTTATTTATTTTTTTTGAGATAGAGTCTCTTTCTGTGACCCAACTAGAGTGTAGTCGTGTCATCATAGCTCAAACTGTAGCCTCAAACTCCTGTGTTTAAGCCATCCTCCTGCCTCAGCCTCTCTAGGAGCTGGGACTACAGGAGTGTGCCACCACGCCTGGCTAATTTTTCTATTTTTTGTAGGGATGGGGGTCTCACTCTTGCTCAGTCAGGTCCCGAACTCCTAATCTCAAGCAACCCTTCTGCCTCAGCCTCCAAGAGTACTAGGATTACAGGTGTGAGCCACTGTGCCTGGCCTTACTTTCCTATAGTTCTTTTAAAAAGCACCAACCAACTTCTTTCTCAGAGCATGGAGTTTTTTAATAGCAAGAATAATATTTTTGTTTTTAATTGAAGGGCCAGCACAAAATATCTCACATTCCTACTTGAATGAGGTTTTCTATGTTATCTTAATATGCTTTTTAACATTCAACAGCAAGCAGCATAGCAACCAAGATAATTATATAAACACTTCCTATAAAAATATTCTGTCTGAATCTGTGTAATTATATAATAACAGAATATAGTAAGCTATATTTTCAGAATACCTCTCAGAGAGAGACCTCAAAGCTCTTATACAGATGTTCTCTGGGACATATAGGAATCTAAAGACAAGAAGGGATTTTAAAATTGGCAGCATGGTTGAAAACAGTTTATGTTTCCAGATTTTTCACTTGGTGCCTTGAATATTAAAATTTTGTAGCAAGCAAAACAAAGTATTTGCAACTTTTCAAGAAAATTTTATATACCTCCAGTATAATGGTCACCTGAATCAAATGGTTAAACATTCTTGTCATAAAATTCTTACCCTCTGAGTGAGCAGGTTAGATATTTTCCAGGATGCTTGGCTGGGCTCTAAAAAACATTTTGGGGCCGTCATTGTGGGCACAGTAGGGACTTACAGTGGCAGTGAGCATAGCTCCCAGTAGCCAAACACATCCTCCCATGAGTCCTTGCTAATTCTTGGAAGCCAGGATGATAGGGACAGAACCCCAATGGGCCAGAAAAAGTTGAGAATCAAAGTGATTAATAAACAAAATGGGTTCATAGGGGACTATGATTGAGTGATTGATAAAAACCAATATAACAAGTAGAAAAGCAATCTGGTTTTCTTTTTTCAGTTTTTGTAATTTATTGGTCTTATCGTTCATTAGTTGTCATTCATGAATTGAAAAAGGAAAGGGTGAAGGTTAAAAAAAAAAAAAAAGCCCTTGCTATTTATTAAATAAATAGGAGATGCCAACAATTAGGAAGAGTAATAACTCAACTTGATTTTCCTTCCTCTGACAGCCTGGTGTTAACTCTGTTTTTCCCTGTTGACTTTGTATAAAAGTAATAGGGGCTGTTTAAAGCCAAATTATGTTTAAAGATAAGTAAAGTGACTATTTATTGAGCACTACTATATCCTTTTTAATGAAGATAGCACCACAAATTGTCTTGAAATTCTGCTTGAGCCAAGTTATCTTCATATGCTTTTCATCATTCTTAGAAACTAGGAAAAATATAAAAAACACTATGCAAAAATAAATTATTAAGCCAAAGTGTGCATTCTACCCGGTATCCTATTATCTCTATAGAGTGGGCATCCTACCGTATGCCCTGCCCCAACTTTCCAGATAAACAAAATTGAGGGTAAATGGGATTAAGACATTCGCTCAAGGCCACATGGATATTAAATATATTGTGGGGGATCTATACCCAGGTGTGTCTAAATGGAGGATTTAAACTCAGGACTATTTAATTCCAAGGCTGGAATTCTTTCCATGGATTTCCTGAATAATGATCTCACACAGCTTTAGCTTGATTGATTCTCTTGGATTCAGCTAGGCAGAATGACTTCATCACAGAGCACTTATACAAAGAAAAGTAGTCAAACAGACTGGTTTCATCAGAGATATTTAGAAGAAAACAGATTTACTCCAAAGAAAAGTTCAAAGGGTTCAGAAGTTCAAAGACCCATAGGAACGAGGCATCCTTCAAAAGGAAGAATTCAGTTTGGGACAAATGTTTTAGTGGGGCAGTATTTCTAAATTTACCTTATTATAAGGCTCACTTTTGATACTTGTTAAAAAACACACACTGTTAGACCTCTCACTTAGAGAATCTGATTCAGTAGGCTTTATGTGGTGGGACCCAGAAATCTGTATTTTAACAAGGACCCCCTCACCCAAGGTTGTTTTTGATTAGACAAGTCTAGAAAACATTACTTAAAAAGGATTTATGAACAATACCCTCACAAACTAGAAAACCTAGAAGAAATGGATAAATTCCTGGAAATATATAACCTCCCAAGATTGAATTAGGCAGAAATAGCCTAAACAGACCAATAATGAGTAGTGAGATTGAATGAGCAATAAAAATCTCCCCAAAACAACAACAACAAAAGCCCAGGACCAGATGGACTTACAGCTGAATTCTACCAAACATATAAAGAAGAACTAATACCAATCCTCCTGAAACTGTTTCAGAAAATTAAGGAGGAGGGAATTTTCCCTAACTCATTCTTTAAGGCCAGTATCACCCTGATACCAAAACCAGACAAGGACGAAACAAAAAAAGAAAACTGCAGACCAATATCCTTCATGAACATAGGTGCAAAAATCCTAAACAAAATACTAGTAAACCAAATCCAGTAGCATATCAAAAAGATAATAGTTGGTTTTATACCAGGGATGCAAGCATGGTTCAACATACACAAATCAATAAATGTGATACATCACATAAACAGAATTGAGGATAAAAACCATATGATCATTTCAGAGATATAGGAAAAGTATTTGATAAAATTTAACGTCCCTTCATGACAAGAATCCTCAACAAACTAAGCATAGAAGGAACATACCTCACGAACAAAGGCCATACATGACAAATCCACAGCCAACTTCATGCTTAATAAGTAAAAGTTGGAAGAATTCTCTCTAAGAAGTGGAACAAGAAAAGGATGCCCACTTTCATCACTTTTATTCAGCATAGTACCGGAATTCTTAGCCAGAGCAATCAGGCAAGAGAAAGAAATAAAAGGCATCCAAATTAGAAAAGAGGAAGTCAAATTATCCATTTGCTTATAATATGATCCTATATCTGGAAAATTCTAAAGACTTCACATACACACACAAACACTCTTAGACTCGACAAATGAAATCAGTAAAGTTTCAGGATACAAAATCAATGTACAAAAATCAGTAGCATTTCTATACAACAATAACAATCTAGCAGAAAACCAAATCAAGAATGCGATCCCACTTATGACAGCCACACACAAAAAAACATCAACACCTAGGAATATCTTTAACCAATGAAGTGAAAGATCTCTACGAAAACTACAAAACACTGATGAAAGGAATTTAGATGACACAGACAAATGGAAAAACATCCCATGCTCATGGATCAGAAGAATTAATATTGTCAAAATGATCATACTGCTCAAAGCAATCTACAGATTCAATGCAATCCCTACCAAAATAACCAATGTCATTTTTCACAGAATTAGAAAAATAATCCTAAAATTCATATGGAACCAAAAAAGAACCTGAATAACAAAGAAATCATATGCACCAAGGACAAACAGGAGGCATCACATTGCCTGACTTCAAATTATACTACAAGGCTATGGTAACTCAAACAGTTTAGTACTGGCATAAAAATAGACACATAGATCAATGGAACAGAATAGAGAACCCAGAAATAAACCAATAAGTTACAGCCAACTAATCTTTGACAAAGTCAACAAGAATCTACACTGGGACACTCTTTTCAATGAATGGTGCTGGGAAAATTGAATTGTCACATGTCGAAGAATGAAACTCGACTCCTATCTCTCCCCATATACAAAAATCAACTCAAGATAGATTAAGGACTTAAATGTAAGACCTGAAACTGTAAAACAATAGACAAAAACCTAGGGAAATACTCTTCTGGACATTGGTCTTGGCGGAGAATTCATGACTAAGTCCTCAAAAACACAGGCAACAAGAACGAAAACAGACAAATGGAATTTAATTAAACTAAAAAGCCTCTGCACAGCAAAAGAAATAATCAACAGTGTGAACACACAACCTGCAAAATGGAAGAAAATATTTCCAAACTATTCACCCAACAGGGTACCAATATCCAGAATTTATAGGAAACTCAAACAACTCAACAAAACTCTCCAAATAATCCCATTAAATGGTAGGCTAATTTTTCAATAAAAATGAATAGACATTTTTCAAAAGAAGATGAATGGCTGAAAAGCATATGAAAAAATGATCAATATCACTAATCATCAGAGAAATAAAAATTAAACCACAACGAGTTATAATTGTACACCAACCAGAATGGCTATTACTAAAAAGACAAAAAATAACAGTTGTTGGTGAGGATGTGGAGAAAAGGGACCGCTTATACACTGTTAGTGGGACGGTAAATTATTACAACCTCTATGCAAAACAATATGGAGATTTCTCAAAGAACTGAAAATAAAACTGCCCTTTAATTTTGCAATCCCACTACTGGATATCCACTCACAGGAAAATAAATCATTATATTGAAAAGACGGCTGCACTCATGTGCTTATCATATCACTATTCACAACAGCAAAGATGTGGAATCAACCAAAGTGTCCATCAATGGATGATTGGATAAAGGAAACACACACACACACATGATGGGATACTATTCAGTCCTAAAACAGAATGAAATCATGTCTTTTACAGCAATGTGGATGTAACTGGAGGCCATTATCTTAAGTGAAACAATTCAGTCACAGAAAGAAAAATACCATATATACCCACTTAAAAGTGGGAGCTAAATGATGTATACATGGAAATAGAGTGTGGAATGATAGACATCAGGCAAGTCTATGGGGGGGTAATAGGGGAGTGGATGATGAAAAATTATGTAATAAGTACAATGTACATTATTCCAGTGATGGATACACTAAAAGCCCTGACTTCACCACTACACACTATATCCATGTAACAAAATTACACTTGTATCCCTAAATTTATACAAATTAAAAAAAAAATAAAGCCAACAGAAAAAAAGGAACAAAAACGTTGCTTAAAAACGACAGCTGAGTATTTCGAACTCTCAGAATCTAAAAGAGATATATACTTCAAATAGAAGTTAGAAAAAGAACATAAACAATCATCAAGGAGATTTTGTTTAAAGGTAGCTGTGTGGAAAAAAAGAAGTCAGAGTACATGGGGTTAGAGTAAAATAGAAGATGGTACACATATCACTCAGGACCCTTTCAGACGCATGGGACTGGAGACCAGCTCACTGGAAATCAGTTTAAGCAAAAGGAACATGGAAGTGGCAGTAGTGGGATGGAATATACTCGCCTATGCTGGTAAGATCCAAAGGCTTAAATGATGTGTTGAGTTTGGCTTCCCTGATGGCAGCTCCATTCTGGGGGAAGACTGTGATTGGCTCACATGAGTCATCTATCCACCCCGGTGGTAATGGGTCCCGACTGTGATTGACAGTCCTGTGTGTCATGTGGGGAGAAGAGCAGAGTTCTTCAAAGAAAAGCATGGTGATATAAGAGAAGTGGTTGGGGAGAGATTTAGGGTGGGGTGCGATGGGGATCAAAAAAAAAAAACAGCTACCATAGTACCCTTTGCATGCTGTCATTGTTATTTTCCCTTTATTTTGTGACATATTTAAGAATTTTTTATAAATTATGATATTAACTGCTTAAAGTATTACAAATAAAGTATTACAATTAAAAATGTATATATAACCCCAGAGTGGCATTTTCCTGTAAATTTCCTAAAGTCCAAACTTGAATTGACCATGCTACCCATTTTTGCATAAAAACTGGATAGAGAAAGGATATGGCTTACCAGGCAACTAACAAGCCTCTTCAGAATTTGCCCAACTCTCAGATAATGAGTACATCATTATTTCATTTCTTTTCACATCCAACTCTTCCCTAAAGGATCTGTTTGAAGTGATAAATTATCTTTGGAAACTGATTTCTTTCCAAAATTAAAAGCATTGATTTTGTTAGAGTTTTCCAGTGATGTTTCCAATAGAAATTCTGAGACCTTACTTCCTTGCCTATGTATTAACTCCCTCTCCTTAAACAGGTTTTATGCTTGATAATTGCAATGATCAAGTGATAAGATAATATCAGGAAACCTTTTACCGAAAAGTGGAGAAAATTTTAAAATATTTTTAGCAGACTAAAAAATATTGGTTATGTTGGCAGCTTTTTAAAGCAAAATGTCCTCTTTTGAAATCAAAGACAAAAGAGGCAATGAAAGACAAACCGTTCATTCATTTAACAGATCTTAAATTAAAAAGCCCACTTTGTGGCACATTATAATAAGTAGCTTAGTTTGGGACTCTTAGTATGTGTTATTCATTATGTGGGTACGATAAATGTTTCTAGAATATTAGTTCTCTAAGTATTTCAGAAATCAGTCAAATAACAGCTTTTTGTTCAATAAATTTTGGAGACTCTTGGGGTTGTTGCCTTGCCAGAAACATGGGTAGGCAAAGCTGGCCTTTGACACCTACTCAGCTCCTTTTCAGCACTGCTTCCTTACCTCCTGTTCCTGTTCCCTCTGGTCTAGTCCTTGCACACTCCATGCCCTGAGTGCTGTCACTCTTGGGGTTCAAAGGACCTCACTACTGGCACCCTGGCTAGCCCTGCTCTCTCACATTGTCCTGTCCCCTTATTATCAGTTATGATAAATTTTGGTTGGTGTTAAGATGGTATTACAATTAGGGACATAGGAATACTTGAATCCTATCAGACTTTCAGGCACCCTTTTTCTCTGAGTTGCTAAAAAGTATGCAAATGCAGCAAAAGAAAGCAAGGAACTGCTTTGCTCACTGTGTCACAAGAGAACTCTGGTGAGCTAGGCTGGACCTGGTAGCTTAGGCTAGAGGACTAAGGAGCTTCCTTCCCCTTTAGCCTAAACTAGAACTTTGAATATTGCTGTGATATAATTAATAAACAGCTTGTATTACTCAAGGTTCTTTGGAGAAATTTCTTGCAATTATGGAGGCTGAGAAGTCCCACAGTTTGCTGTCTTCAAGCTGGAGGCCCAGGAAAGCTGGTGGTGTACTTTCAGTCCAAGCTCGAGGGCCAGAGAATGGGGAGAAGGGGAGAGGAGAGGGGAATTGTGTAAGTCCTGGCTCAAATCCAAAGGCCTGAAAACCAGGAGCGCTGATGTCAGAGGGCAGGAGATGATGGATGCCCCAGCTCCAGGAGAGAGAGCAAATTTGCCTTTCCTCAGCCTTGTTCTATTTGGGCCTTCAGTGGATTATAAGATGCCCACCCACACTGGTGAGGGTGGATCTCCTTTATTCAGTCCACTGATTAAAATGTCAATATCTTTTGGAAATACCTTCACAGACAAACCCAGAAATGTTTTTACCAGCTATCTGGGCATTCCTTAGCCCAGGCAAGTTAACACATAAAACTGGTGGGTGGAGGCCCATTTAATACACCTCTGCCAGCTCTGGAAAGATGGAACCAGAGAGAGACAGGTAGGTTCCTGGTCTCCTAGGAGGCTCTGGTCCAGATGCCTGGTGGGATAGCAAGTCCTTAATTATGCCTCTGAGATTTGCCTCCCCTTCAAGAACATGTTTTAGAAATGGTTTTCATCTATGAACTTCTCCTAGAAACTATCAACTGTTCTGTACTAGCTTTTTCTTGACACTTTGCACAAACTGGTATCAATGGATTAGGCTTCACTTCTCCAGCGATTGCTGTAGGTATTTATGAGCCACACTTCAATTGGGGATGAAGCCGGGAGGCAGGCAATGTGTTTAGTTCTCCTTCTGCTACATATGGCCACTTGAATGTAGGCGATTCACTTTGATTCTCTGAACCTCAGCTACCTGATTTACATCTAAGAGTATTACTACCTTCATATCTTTCTGAAGGCAAGAAAAGCTCTTGAGACATATGTATCTGCCATCTCCAAACCCTAAGCCTTTTATTTAGGCTTTTGAGGACCCTAAAGTGCAACCGTTACTTATTTTCATTTATTTACTCAAAAGGGAATAAAAATAAAAGCGGAGCCCTCATCTGCTTCTACAGCTTCAGAACAGATACCCCAAGAGGCTTGCTTACATCTGACTCTCCAGGCCTCTTGGAAGAATAGATGCAAAGGGGTTTAGGCTCGACAGCATGCTCTTAGGACAGGATGGAGACTTCCTAACAAGAAGAAACCAACTGTGGCCCCAGTTTCTGAAACCAGGGCTTCAGGCAGCAAGAAGCTTTAAGAAGGGCCAAGGTACTCGGTATCAGCCCATAGTTGTGGCTTGGCAGAAGCAGTGTTTTTGAGAACAATGAAGGGTTTCTCCGGAGATAAAAGGCAAACAAAATGAAGTTCAGTAGAGAAAATGCCTTCCTGATCGAAAGTTCATCTGACATAAAATTCTAGTATATGTAAATCTGTTCCTGATTACCGTCTGTGTAAACTTGAGAATTAGTGGGGGCTTGGAGAGTTGACAACTTCTGCTTATACACTCACTGGCTATTTGGAGAAAGAAAGATCACAGAGGGGGAAAAATGATCTCTAGGAATGTTCATCATTTGGGGGGGGAGGAAGCCTACTCTATAAGCATGCCTTTGAATCTTGCATAGGGAGATTTTGATTACTTCCTAATAAGTAAGGCATTGGTTATAGAGCCGAGAAGGACAGCCCTGTCATTACCAACACACTGCAAGCCATGTTCTGCTGTGCACACACGGAGAATCATACTGGTGTCAGTGCCCACATTTCTCTGGCTCTTGCCTTCACCTGTTCATGCACAGGGATCTCTGGCCCTCCTCTGCTTCTCATCGAGTTACTTCTGGCCATAGCCAGTATGTCTCGTTTGTTCTTAAGAGAAATACTATCAGCTAAAGATAATGCCAAATCTGCCATGTTCTGCTTTCCCTCTCTGGTCTTTTTGGTCACTGTGGCTACCCTGGGGGCAGGGGGGTCACTGCTGCCTGGCTGCTGTGGCTTGAGGCAGTGAGGGGACTCCAAGGGTGCTCAGTGAAAGTTGTCCAGTGCTCCCAAAGGACCCACTCAGGTCTCCAAGCAGCAAAGTTAGCAGTAGGGAGGAGGCTTCTATCCCTTTCTTGGGGTCACATTGTTACCAATTGTTACCTGTTACTTGGATTCCAAATGCAGTATGTCACCTCTACCCCATGTTTTTAGAACATTTCAGCCTGGACCTACAGTCTGTCTCTATAAAATGGCTCAGCACGAGGCCCTGGGGCAGGGCCTGGGAATTGGGCAGGCGACAGATGTTGCCCTCTTCTCCCTTGCCCTTCCCCCTCCTTCTCTGTAGGTGTCTTTTTTACGTATGTAAACTAATTCTTGCAAACAGATGCTTGTTGGCCACTTGCTCCATTTTCTCCTATATATGTCTTGACCAGTAAAATCTTAGAATTTGGGATGCCTGCTTTGCTGATTTATTGTGTTCATTGTTATATTCATCCCTGTTTGCTCTCTTTTTCTAGGGTTGCCAGATAAAATACAGGATGCCCAGTTAAATTTGGATTTCAAATAAGTAGTAAATAACTTTTTGAATAAGTATGTCCCAAATGTTGCATGCAACATACTTAGACCAAAAAAATCATTTGTTATTCTTCTGAAATTAAAATTGAACTTGGTGTTATGTATTTTTACTTGTCAAATCTGGCAACTCTAGTCTTTATTACTTTTAGTGATTTAAAAATATTTAAAAAGGTTTTTATGATCAATCTGGAAGTAAGTCCTTAGAATCCTGTTTTTTTCCCCCATAAGGTTTTTTTCAGCCATAAATCCTTCTACCAGAGGGATTTTAGAAACCTAACTAAGACCAAAATTTGGAGAGTTGGCTATCATACTCAAATTCTTTCCTAAAGTTGAGAACCTTGTCTTGGAAAGCAGCAAGCAGTCATCACAGAGAGAGAGAGGAAGATATTTAATAAGAATGTTGAGGCTCTGAGGCCTGGGTTCCAATAAGAAAAGAAAGGTGATCTGAAGAGCTTGGAGGTCTTGGACATTTTCCAACGGAGGTTTGGAAGTCAGAGGCCTCTAGGGTTATTACCCAGGCCCTTGGTTATCGCTCAAAGCAGGTGTGACCTGTACAAAAAAGAACTACCCAAAGTCAGAGACCAATACACTGAGAAGAGTGCCCTAGGAATTCTGGTAACAGTTATGTCTCTAGAGTTTTAATATTCCGGGTTGAAAAATTCTGAACTAGGTTTCTGTGAATTTATATAAAATGACAGAAAATTTCTTTTCCCCTGGAGAGACATGGAAATAGAAATTGTGCCTTGAAAACTTTGAAACCTTAGAGATACAGTATTTATTGCTGAATTGCTAATGCAAAAAATATTGTGTTTTTATTTTTAAATCTATATGTCTCTGCCTTAAAATTTTTCATAAATATCATAGCAGAATATTATCTTTCATTATTTATGAATCTGTTGAACTTTGCAAGGATTTGCTGACAGTTAAAGGATAACAATTTTAAGGACAGTTCATTTTACATCATAAATAACCTAAAAGGTCATTCGGTATTTTACAATAACATCCAAAGAGAGTAGATATTGAGAGTAAGTATTAAAAGTTAGAAAAATTGACAATTACTTTTAAAATAGTCCAGTTAAATTTTTTTAAATATTAGAAGTAAAAAGCAGAAATCCAATTAGGATTAATATGTATTGAAAAGTGGTTGTGTTTAGTTTATATCTTTTCTGAATTTCTTATTAATTTGGTAATATTTTCCTTTTATCAAGAATTTTTTTTTTTATTTATGGTAATATATTAGTTAAGGTACAGGCTAGGCAGCTCTAGCAAAAAGACTAAAAATTAAAGTAGCTTAAACAAAATAGAAGTTTTTGTTCATTTGTTTTTCTTACCTCTACCAGGAAGTGGCTTTACTTTTCTCAACCTATAGCCTCTGTAAGTGAGTCCAAGTTGGCTGA
Organism: Propithecus coquereli; assembly: GCF_000956105.1. Lineage (NCBI taxonomy): Eukaryota > Metazoa > Chordata > Mammalia > Primates > Indriidae > Propithecus > Propithecus coquereli. Next base: position 962,482 of record NW_012153951.1, read on the forward strand.
CTGTCTTAGCCAGTGGGAGAGGCACAGATACCAAGGGATTCCTGTTCAAATATTTTGAGAGCAAGACTCATTATTTCTGCTCACATCCCACTGAATAGAGCTTAGTCACATGGTCACAACCAGCCCCGTGGAACATTGGGACTTACTTGGGGCCATCTCAAAGTGCTATTTTCTCATGTATTTAACTAACAGATGTTGACAAAATAAGCAGTGAGCTTCCTTAAGCAGAAACTAATTTTTTATATCTCTTTTGTTTTCTAATACAATTATTTTTGCTGACTTTCATTTAAGATAAAAATAAAATTAATTCATCTTACATAACATTATAAATAGTATCATCTGTTCATCAGGAAATTTTTGAACTAATTATGAACTACGTGTAGGAGTTGGTTAGAAAAATAAAATTGTCACTGTATATGGAAAATAAGTTAATATCTAGGTTTAATTCTAGATGGGGGTTTTACATGCTTATGTTTCTATTGGATTTATAATTTAGTGCAGAATTTTCTTTTTCAGAGGACTGGTATACTGAAAGCGGTTTTCAAATATTATGCCAACTAAGGCATTTGTTTTGACTTTCTACTTCAAAATACCCAGAGACTTAATGGAGACAACTTCTCTATTGAACCACTGTTTCTCTCTGTACTGCTTGATTACATAATTTGGCTTATAGCATAGACATTTCTTTATTTGGTGACATATAGGTTGCATTGGTGAATGTGGTGACAAAGAGGAAAAGTTCTTGAGCCTCTGGGAGCTGGACAACACACTGAGACTCAGGCCAGTGACCAGGCTGCCAAGAGGTGACCAGAGTCCAAGAGGTCCAACGGAGAGTAATGAACAAGGGTTTTGACGTCTTCTGTGCTGTTTCTCTGGCCTCCTTGAAGGTAAGAATCACTAGGGGCACTTATTAAAATATTCAACTTTCTAGATCCCTCACCCGGAGATCCCTGATGCAGTGGTTCTAGGTGGAACTTGAGAATATGTGTGTTTAACAAGTACCCCAGGTAATTCTAACCATCAGGGAAGTTTAAAAATACTGTGCTGTGATTCACTTCATTCACTGTGCCCAAGGGCAAAGACAGCATCCCCTTTCAGGGGTCCTCTGCTCCCAGTGTCAAGTGGGGAAAGCTGCAGGTCACTACCTAGCAGCTTCTGATTTTCTTTCTTCCTCTGCCACAGAAAAGCCGCAATGACCGCGGTGGTTGTCCGCGGCATGCACCTCAATGGACATGCCTTTGCTCTTTGACAGGGAGTCATAAGATGGCATGTAAATGTTCTCTCTCTGGTCCCAGAGTGACTATCTGTGAGGAACTGGTTTTGAGACTATGGATGCCATCCTTGCTGCCCTTATTCACACTCCAGTCCTGAAGTAGAGTGACAGTCCTTAGCAAGGATGACTCTCTGAGGATCACAGATGGCTCATTTGATCAGCGATGACTATTGTAATTTTTTTCTTTTTCTTTTCTTTTCTTTTTTCTCTTTTTTCTTTTTTTTTTGAGACAGGGTCTTGCTCTGTCTCCTGGGCTGGAGTGCAGTGGTGTTAGCACAGCTCACTGCAACCTTAAACTCCCAAGCTTCAGCAATCCTTTCACCTCAGCCTCCTGAGTAGCTGGGACTACTCACACACCACGATGCCTGTCTAATTTTTCTGTTTTTTTATAGAGATGGGGGTATCACTCTTGCTCAGGCTCTTCTCGAACTCCTGACCTCAAGCAATCCTCTCACCTTGGCCTCCCAAAGTGCTGGGATTACAGGCACGAGCCCCTGTGCCCAGCTGACTATTGTATTTTTAATAATCCTTTAATCTCCAGATTTCTTGGTATGCAAAATATTTTCATTTTCTTCCTTTTTTATTCATGGAAGCAGGAAAAATAATGGTTGATGCATAAAAACTGTCTAGCTTTTCTCTGGGATGTGAATAGTTCCAGGTAAAGCTAAAGCCCATACTAGGATAAAAACAGCCAGGACCCTGGAAAACATGGAAGATGTGAAAAAAATTTTTTTAATTAAATATCTGAACTGAAAAACTGTTGCCTTCTAAGATTTCATATTCTTTATCACTGAGACAAGGCACTGTTTAGAATCTGATTCTAGGCCGAGCTTATTATGTAAGTATTTCCAGCTTTGCTCTCCCAGTTGCTGTGTATGTATGTTCCACATAGGTATGGGTACAGTTTCACAGAGTGGAATAGCCATAGACTTTCTAGTTAATTTTAAATGGAGCTGTGCAACTGTACGACGAATAAAGAGCCTAGAGTCAATAGTGAGAATTTTTTTAAACAAATAATAGCGTTATTTATTAATGGTCTGTGGTTGAATGGAACAGTTAGTGGCTCTAAAAACACACCTCTATTCTTGGAATATATGCTTGAGACAACCCAATTGAGCATTTTCTGTTCAGTGTGGCATAAGTACCAATTTTACATGATATAATAGCTCACTAAATGTTAGGGGGTATAGAAAGTGTTGTTTTGAAACTCCCCTATAAAGTCTTTATATAAAGTAAATTACTGGAAACAGCAAGTATGTTTTTATAAACTGCAAAATGAATAACCATAAGTTCCATGAATGTGGGAGTTGTGCCCATTGTGTTAATTGTTGTATCCCTAGCTCCTGGCACATAATTGGTGCCCAATAAATTTTTTTTGCCTAAATCAGGAAATGAGTAAATATGCATTCTTTTTATACTAGAGGTTTATATGGAAAGATTGTCCTTAAAGAGGTGTCAAAGGGTCTTGTTTTGAAATGCCCTTTTGATCTATCTTGGCCCACCTTCTGGGGGACTGAAAATTATTACCATTTGTAGTAATAATGATCATGTCTTTTCTAGAGAAATAGTGGCCATTACACAAGTATAGAGCAACAGGCTTTGTTTTTCTTCTACTTTAAGCCATTCCTAAAGCTAAGCTTTCTGCTCATTTCTACTGGAAGGGAAAGGAATAAGATAGTAGAATCGTAGGATCTCATAGGTTCAAAACAATCCGAATGGTTGTCTAGTGATGTAATCATCTTTTTAATGCTGGAGAAACTCCTACATCCCACCAAGTTACCTGGTTGGTATTTATCTTGTTCCAGGGACAAGCAGGAGCTTCCCATTTCTTGAGACAAATCACTCTCATCCGATATGGCCGAGATCGTTCAATGGTATTTCTACAGACTATGCCGAAAACCATTTCTAATTTCTATCCATAAGAATCATACAGAACAAGTCTATTCTTCCGTATGACCACTTTTTATATATTCGTGTACAATGTTCATGACCCCATGTGAGTCTTCTCATAATAACCTTAGTAGTTGCCACATAGAATGTGCCAGGCCCTGTGCTAAGCTCTTCACAGGCATCATTTCATTTAACCCTCATAATAAACCCACACGTTAGGTACCACCATGATCTTCATTTTACAGTCTTACAGAGGTTAAGTAATTGGTCTAAAGTTACAGAGTTAGGAAGCTGAAAAACTGAGATTTGAATATGTCAATGTCAGGATTTAATTTCAGGTCTACTTTACAATGAATTTCCTATTATTTAAGAAGCTCGAGTTGCTTTCTGTTATCAATGGCTAAAACCGTTCTAACAAATGCACCTACTAGTCTGCATTTTCCAGCATCCAGCTTCCTCTTGCATTTGGAAAAATGTTTTTGTTTCCTGTCTCCAGCCTCACGGCCTTTTTCCTTTTCCCCTAGATTCTTAAAGATCACTGAATGTGGTTTGAACTATTTCTGACAGGAACGAACTGTGTCTGCAAAGCAGAACAAGCAAATTCCCGCTCTGCGAGGCCACTAGGCAGTATTTCAGGGTGGCACGCAGCCACCCTCCTTCTTTCACTGAATAAAAAAGCTATATCCTGCCCCATAGGGAAAGGGAGAATAGTTGGCAAGGTGAGAAAAGGAATACATTTCCTTTCAGTTTTATCCTCTCATATGCATGCATTCCCTTGTGGTTTAGAAAACAGATGTAGGAAATAGTCCATTTTCTGAGCAATTTTTGGTGTTCATGAAGCTATTGTTTGAATATTATACAATTCTGCTCTGACTTGATATACGCAGATCATCCCTGTCATTTATCAGAGAAAGCATAATACTCTCCGTAACTTCTGTCGTATAAACCAAGATAGATTATCTGAGAACATGGACAAAACTAAGTGATCCTCGTGGTGGGGACAGAGGAAACATATTGACCCATAAGAGTGAAAAATTGAATGCACACAAACACGCAACAACTGCATCTTTAAAATAAAAGCATGTGAATCAAACATTCCCATAGTAATTCTTTCTTTACGGTTTTCCAGCCTGGTCAGAAAGTAGCCAGGAGGATGCTGCTTTGCAAGTGATGATATTTCCCTGTTTTTTTATCCACTTTGATTTACTCCTTGTGTATATCTTATGCATACACCACAGATTCAGGTCCTCTCAGCCTTCTTGGGATATCCAGTCTGTTTCCTATTTTCTGCCCTGGCTGCTCTCGTGGATGTCTGATGCCGAGGTCTTGGTTGTCCACCAAGCTAAACAAGGCGGACTAGTCGTGACTGCCAGCAGCTCACATCCAGAGAACTAACGCTGCTGCAGGGTACCTAAGCCACCTTGCCACCCCGTGTCTGGGGCCCCAATCAGCTCCACGTGTGCCTAGCAAAAAAGCACAGTTTAAGGTCAAGGTTGGATCCCCACCCCTGCAAGAGATTATTAAAAAAAAGGAAAAAGAAAAAAGTCATACTGAGATCTAACCAACTCTCATTACTTCATTGGAGAACATGTTTGTTTCTATGTCAGTTATAATTTCCCTGTTATTGTCATTTAATCATTTATCTGCTTATTCTTATCACTTTTTCCGATGGGTTAGCATGGTCAGAAGGAGAAATTGGGAATCCGGTGGATTTTATTAGCAAATTTTGTGAAATGTTTGGTGGAGAAAAATCTTGAAAATGAAGTAGTGGCTACAAAGAGATTTTAGGATTATCCACTGGCTTTGCTTATCTATGCCCTAGTGATCATGCACTACCCCAGGTAATTGGAAATGTGCAGTATGTGCATAACCATGTCAGCACACAGCAAGATGACACAGAGAAACGGCAGCTTTGGGTGACGATGGAAGGTTGGTCTAAAACAGTGCAATACAATCAGATAGCTTAAAACAAGTTTAGAAACAAGATAAAGTTACTGAAATAAACAGAATGCAGAATTAGTTTGGAAATACAATGGAAAGACATTCTTGTGTTTAACATTCGGTGTACAGACCCATAAAAAGTCAATGAAAGGTTTAAAATTTCCACACTGATCCATGTGTCACTGTATGTTTCCTTAAGCCCCGGTGCAGGAATGAGTATTTTTAATAATAATCCTTTATTCATGAGGCCTCTTAGGCCTACCATGCTCTTGAGTCTGTCAGTCTATTGAAAAGAACTGCTAGAAATATTACAATAGTCCTCCAGATCTGAGAGATGCAACACGAAAATGTATTACAGCCAATACAACTGATATAATTATTTTTAGCTTCAAAAATTTGTGGACTTTCTTCTAGCATGGTTTGTTTGCAGCCTCCTCAGATAGTAACCTGAAATTTTATTCATTAGTTTTCCTACCCTCCCCAAAGGGAAAAAAAATTTTAAAAGCTAGGAAGCTGATATGATAAAGATGGCACATAGGTGAGAGAATTCTAAATTCAGAAACTCTCTGCAGGAAACAGCACTTAATTGGGAGGATGCACGCAAAATGATTTCAACTCTAATTTCAGATTTTATCTAAAATGTAAGAGAATATGATTCTTTTATCTCTTTCCTTCCTTGGGTGGCGGTAATGGGGAGGGTGGACAGCACATGACTGTTTAACATACAGTACAAGCAATGAAAGTGGAGCTTGAGGTCTGTGGCCACTCTTGGGGGCTGTGGCTGGGCAGGCGGGGGCAGTCTTTGCAAGCTCACCTCTGCTGGCCCCATCTCTGCCTCTCCTGGCTGTGTACCGGGGCAGGAAACGGGGCAGGAGCAGCTTTGCTGATACTTTACTTCTCAAAATCCAAATGGGATTGGCCCAGGACTTCCAAGACCCCTACCCAGGCCCCTGTGTTTACCCTGGCTCCGTGCTTTCTCTACATGCTAGGAGAAAAGAGAAGGACAGCTGTGCCACTTGAGGTCATTCCGTGAGACAGGAATACAAAAATGAAAGGGAAGGATTTCTGAGTCACGCTTGCGGGGCCTCTCTCAGTTCATCATTATTTTAAAGAGGACAAGAGGGCGATGGGACTTGGAGACCAAAGTGAGATTGTGAGGGAGAGGGAGAGACAGGTGAGGTCAGCTCACAAGATTATACGATAGGTTTGGAAAGACGTAGGGGAGGCATCTTCTGTGAACTTTTTTTTGCTGATGAAAATTTTTTTGTAGATGAAAGATTTTCCTGGAGGCTATGACTTTTCCAAAGTTTGAGAAAAATAAGATTGAATATTTATGGATGGATTTTGATGTTATGATAACATGTTCCAGTACTTTGTCTAAGGTCTGGATTACAAACAGAAATGAGTACTGACAGATGAGGACAGTGTTGGGTGTGCCTTCTCTGCTGTCACCATGAGGCATTGTAAGAAAGAGTCTTGATAGATCTTTTTAATGGCTCCAATCAAGGTAATATAGTGAAGCTAGATCTTATACAAACAATAAGCTCTCTACTACTCAGAATGGAATAAAGAGAAGCTCTCTGAGCTGCAATTCCAGTCTGCATGAGTGTGCTGCTGTAGATGCACGTGGCAGGCTTATTTTGGAAAGCAGAAATGCCACCTCCCAAACAGTAAGATAACTTTGCCTTTTTGCATTCTCCTCTTTTAGTTCCCCAGGAGAAATTTAGAGGAGGTGGTGGTAGAGGCACTAAGCATTCATCTTTTCAAACTGCCAGTTTTCTCTTGGTCCCATGATTCAATACATAATTGGAAGAGTTTCTAGAGCAAACTAAGGCTATAGTAGTAACTCAATCATCCTTGAATTGTATTATTCAGAATATTACGGTTTTGTCTGTCATGCTGAGATTACGAACCTCCAGGGTAAAGACTAGTAGGTCTTCTCTTCTGTTTTATATAATATTAAACACAGAATTGGCCCTTGAGAAATCACAAATACAAATAAAATGAATTATGATTTAATATAAATGTCATTCACCTACTATATATATATTTCAAAAACAATAATAGAAAATTTTAGTTAAATCTGTAAGTGAATTTAAGATTGGAACAGAAAAATAAGATACTGCTTATAGATTCCTCATTTTAAATTAGTGTGACGTTTCAGTAAAATACTGCTTAGCTCAGTATAAAATGTGTCAATAGCTTCTAGAATTTGACCAAAACCTATCATTTGACACCTGTGTCAATTAGTTCTCAAACTCTGTAGTTTCCTACATAGTACTACTGGTATCCATTCCTTCCTATTTATAATAAAAAGTAACCAATCTCAGTCACCTCGTTCTAGGATTCTGGTACCTGGCAGATGCAGGAATTTATAAGCATTATTTAAAATTTCACAATAATTTAAAATGTTTTATAGTAGATTGATTATATTGAACAGAACTTACAACTGTTTATACCATCATCCACTTATTCATTTCTATATGAAACTAGTTTTGTCTCTATGTCATACTATAATAACAGGTCTTTCAAAGGACATGATATTTTTAATCACAGTAGTGGCAGTTTTTTCCTTCATATCTTGCTTTTCAGGTTGTGCATGAAACTCTGAAGAGTTCCATGCAGCTTTAGGGCCATTGGTTGGGCTGGAAAGCAATCTAGATAGTACTGCTTGTCCCTAATTACCCTTCGTTCCTCACAGTTGATTGTTTCAGTGTTCTTAGTCTTTTATAAAGATAGTTAACCACTCTTCCTCCATTCTCCTTGGTTTACTTTTTAAAAATTCCTTCTAGTTGGCCCTTTTTCCTCTTATGCCCAACTGGAGCCATTCATTAACTCTTGTATATGCCAAACTTGGGAGTGAATCTTAGTCACATCAGTTTCTCACCATGATGCTAAACTCTCTGTGCCCTTGGCCAGGATATAAGTCTTGACCCATTTCTTGATGAACTTGAGACCCCATTCACCTTTGAAGATCTTGAGTGGTTAGTTCCACTGCATGCTTCTGGCTCAGACAAAGCCATATGTGTCAGAACGAATATTTGCATAGAGCTAAGAACAACACCTGGTCTGTAATCTGTGCTATGCAATTGTAAATGCATAAAGCCCGTTGTGCCCTATATATACTTGGTGTCCTAGACCAGGCTTTGGTTTGTGTATACTCCTCTCACCCTCATTATAAGGTCCTTGTTGGGGCCATAGCTGGTGGTGTGCTGAAGCTGGCTTTCAGGAGCTTACCAAAGTCACTTGTTAAATTTTCAAGAGTTTTGTGAGCTGGTCATTAAACATAGCCATAGTTAAAAATTAAATTATGTGAATTTATAATTAAATAATTTATTTAAAAAGAAAAGAGATAATAAATACTCAAAGCTCATTGCCTCCGAATGATTTCCCTACATTTTAATATTGTCTGTGTGATGTGGTCATGTCTGCCATACATGTACCAGGGCAGCTCACAGCTATGGGACAGCCCTGGGTCACGGTTGTTTCCTTCAATGGCTGATCTTTAATAGACAGAAGATGGAAGCCTCACACTGTTTTACACTTTACCCCAGCAATTGTTTTATAGCTGATACCGTTGAAATCTTTTTCTTTTAAAAAAATTGTTTACTATAATATACATACAAAAAAGTGCATAGATGTAAATGTATCATTTAATAACTATTATGTAGCAGATGCCCATGAAACCACTACACAGGTCAAGGAATAGAACACGATCAGAACCCCTTGATACTTCACCTCAGATGAATAACCACTCTCTGGACTTTATAATAATCTCTTATTTGTCCTTCTTTATAGTTTTACCACTTCTTTCTCTATTACTCCACACTATAGTTTATTTCTGTTTTAGAATTTTATGTCACTGAAATACAGTATGTATGTCTGGCTCTTTTCCTTTTCAATGTTATTGTTATATGCTTCAGATGTGCTATCAATTTTACTGAAAAAAATTAATGTTTTCAACCCCTGTGGCAAGTGGTCATTTGATCAGTTTTAATGAACCTGTTCCACTAAATGGAGGTGAAATTCAACTGAGGTGGTGAGAAGAGGAACCCACATGCATCCCAGCTGTTTTCTGGCTCCAGATTGTCCTCAGGCTGCTCCCATTTTCTTGGCCACCGGAACCCAAGCACTCAGCCATTTTGTGCAGCAGACTCATGACCCATATATTTGCTCTTCCTTGGTCTCCCCTGTGCTCTAACAGCCAAAGTCCTACAGGGGTCTGAGTCCCATGACAATCTTCTAAGGGCGATACCTTGCTGGTGGGAGTTGGCCATAAACTTGGGCAGGCAGGTAGGAACTTGACATTTACTTGAAGTTGCCAGGATTGCTGCTGGGGATGCCTCCCTTCCTCCTCCATAGTGGGGACCCAGGCCTGTCTTGGTAGAGCATACATAGGGATGGGAGTTGCATGTAAGAGCTGTGGTGGGTGGGTGGCAGGTCAGCATGCCTGTCAGTGCCAGGGTGGCTTCCTGGTGGTGCAAATCCTGAACTCCTTGAGTCTGGGCAGAAGGCATGGTGGGACAGAGGCTCAAAGGGAATTTTTGTGTAGGGGGAGGAATCTGGGGAGCTGATGTGTGTAGGTACTCAATAATCAAAAAGAAGTTCTCCTTTGGCAGAGTCCTGGAGTCCCTCTGGTGTTCCAAGAATAACCTTTCTGAATTGTGGTTCCGAAATGATGTTCCTAGGAGAATTGCTGGGGCAGCTTCAGGGAGATTGGCATGTCACGTAGCACTCAGATGAGTTATGGCAATGGCCTTCACCAACGACTAAGGAAGTAACTTGGTATTTTAACATTGCTACAACTGTACTGGTGCACGGTAGCCAAATGCCAGCTCTGAGTATGCGTGTGTGTGGTGAGGGACAGAGTCCCTGCATTCTAAGGACTCTTAATTCTTCCTGTTGGCTTTCAAAAATGCACAGATCTTTCCTATTGTGGTAAAAAAAATCAAAACAAAACAAATTCATTTGACTCTATTACAATCTCTATATGCCATCTTATTTTTCTACCATTGTTCACAGCAAAATTGCCCAAATAAAACGTCTCAATAGACTTAATTTTTTGTTTTTTTAACCATCAGTGCCCTTCTAAATTCACTTAAGTCTGCTTACTTTCCCAAAAAGTCAAGAAGACACTGAAACTAAGAATGGGTTACCTTAGAAAAGGTATTAGAGAACAAGTAGAAGTTTCTGGTAATTACAAATATGATTGCCAAAATAAGGACGAAATAAGACAAATGGAGACTTTATCCATGAACTGCAGCATGCATCTAATAGGAATTCCAAAGAAGAGAAAACTCAGAAAAAAGAAAAGATGAAAAAAAAGAATAAATTTTTTTTTCTCAGAGTGGACAAAATACATGAATGATGAGATTGAAAGGGCCTATAAGAGTTTCATGCTGAATAATAGTTTTTAACACTTTACACCAACTATATATATCCCTGAAGAATTTCAGAAGATGATGAATAAAGAGAAAACTAAAAATTATTCAAAGGAAAAACTACTTACTTACAAAAGAAATATATTGGTTTCATATTTCTTATCAATAGCACTTGGTGCAAGAAGATCTTGCTTTAAGAACTTTAAGTTCTGCAGGAAAGATTTGATCCTAGAATTCTATTCCTGATCAAGAAGACATTTCCAGAAGTGAAAGGAAACCCCAAAATTTGTCTTTCATTTACCCTTTCTGAAAAATTTATTTGAGGATATATCAAAAGAAATAAAAATGAATCCAAGAAGAGGATATGAAATCCAAAAACATTAAAACTAATCTGGTAATGTGACAAAATCCTAGGAGGATCCAAATTATAACATGAAACTCAATGTTCCAGAAGGAATGTCTTTAAGAAAAAAGTGAATTGCATTACAAAATTTTATCATCAAGAAGCTGTGTGATCTTATTGAGAAGATAATGATTTGTTTTACCAATCTCAGGAAAGGAGGACAATTAGAAGCTCTGGGAAAAGTAACTGTTTTTTAAAAAAATCATAATCCAAATGTTGAGCAGAGTAAAATGTGATATATTTGGGTAATTATTGGATTTTGGGTAATTGATGGATTTTAAGACAAGGTGATTTTATTTGACCTTGATGTTTGAGACATTTTCCTTTCACACAGGGTTAACTGAGAGTTAGGGTTTATTGGGAAGTTTAAATGTGATGCTATCTGAAGGCACGCAACACAACACCTCGTGAACAGTAACTGCTCAAACGTTAGTTCCATCTTCCATCATCCCTGCCTTAACCCCTAGCACTTCCAACTACTTTCTGGCAAAACTTGTATTTTAAGTAAGTATATAAGTCTTCCAAGCTTTACAAATGAAGCTTCAATCATTCACAAAATGTTACATTTTCCTTTGGGAAGAAACAACAGCAGCTTGGCTGGACATATGGAAATCAAATGATTGCATTGGGTTGCCTACAAAGTTCTAAAGCATAAGCGATATTTATAGAGAACATTTTTTTTGTGTGTGGGGATTCTTGATGCTCTGAATACCTTAAAAGAATAATGTAGTAACTGAAAATACAATATTAGAACACAAATACCTGTTCTTTCTAAAGAAAAAGTAGTATATTCTAACACATCAAAGTGATACATTTATGATTGCTTTACTCTTTTTTCCTTTCTTTACAGCAAAGCATATATTCCCACTGCTCTGTAGCCATAGACATTTCAAGGAGATTGGTGTGTTTCAATAGGTTTCCTGTCCTTCCTTCAAAAGGAGCCAAGTGTATGAAAAATTCTAGGCAGATCATTAAAATTGTAATAATACCCCAATGTGGAAGATGAAAGGGAAGAACTCTGCCTCATGCTGGATTTATTTTTAGTGCTCAATGGTGTTTTTTTGTGTGGTACTTGGATCAGGTCACCCCAGAAGGAAAGGATCACATTAACATTGATGTTTGCTGTGAGATATGTTATTTAGTGGGACTGTAACCTTTGAAATATAGATGAAAATGAATGGAGATGATCTTGCATCAAATCCCATTTATTGAAACCAGCTATTTTGGCTAGTGATGTGCCTGACAATTCAAAGTAAACTCATCTCTTTTTAAACAATTTATTGCCCAATTTTAGATAGCAATCTATTGCCTGATGCATGCAGGACCACATGCAAAGTATCTGTCCCTGGCCCGAGAGTCTTAGAGTCATATTTTATTAGCTTTCACATCAATACGGCACTAATCTCTTCTCAGAATTTTCTGAAAATGCAAAGTCAATAGGGATAGATCTCCTGTCTGCTAACAAGAGGCAGCTCAGTTATTGATGCTCCGTTACTTCAAGAGAACCCCGAAGCTGCTGTCCTGCCTCCTTGCTTCTGCCTGACATTTCCAGTTCTCCCATTTCATTAGAGCCTCATCAGAGTGGGATTTGAGGAACACATAAGTGGCAAAATGTAGGGAAGCTAATTTTAATATTTCGGGAGCTTTGGGAAAAGGTTGATGAGGAGGAAGTTTTAGAAATGATCCTGAAACTAGAAATTGTCTTTTGACTTCATCCAATGACTTTATCATTGGGTGATTAGCTTTGAATGTTCACATAAGAATGACCACAATGGTCACAATGACCGTTAAAAAAAATCACACTGCTCTAAATGTTAATAGGCAATGTTCTTTTCGCTAACTTTGTGATTTGGGGAATGATACTTAACCTCATTCAGCTTTAGTCTCATTTATAAAAGTAACTGGAAAGTAATATTATAAATAACACCTACATCATAGGGTGGTGGGAATTATTAAACAAGGTAAGTTATGAAATGTATGGTACCTATGCATATTAAATATATTACATATTACATAATTTAAATGTTTACAAGATTAGTAAAGGGTAACAAAAATGCAGGAACTTTCAAATAGACATAAATATACTGAATCTTTCTGTTGTCAGATTTTTATTTAAAGATTGGTTAAATGCTCCAAGTTTCAGGTCTCAGCAATTTTAGTAGAAGACTAGGTTTCACCAGATTTCTTTCTGGGAGCGCAGCATAAAATGCGAAAGCCGCTTTAACCTCACACCTCCCTTTCTCTTCCCTGTCCATCACATAACCACTCCTGCCTCTGCTTCCCCGACTGATAGGTGCCCCCTGCAGGTTTTGACTGTGACACCTTAAAATCAATCACATATTTGTGCAACTCAATTTTGGAGAAAAGCCCAAAATGGCTCTCGAGAATCGCCAATTTTATTTAATCTATAAACACTTGAATTCTATTAAATAATTTTTATAATGGGCATTGCGAGTCATGGAGAATGATCTCTGAAAAAATGTAAAATGTTTTTCGGCTGAAATATTGCGTGTGTAAAGCTTTAAAACCTGTAAAGCTTTAAAACTATGTATCTATAGTAACAGATTTTTCAAAGGCTTTTATTTCAAGAATCAATTTTGCCAGATTATTTTCTATATCAGGCACAATATTTTTATTTGTTCTCTATCCTCTTCTTCTGGAATTTTAATTAGAATTTGTTAGTCCTCAATATTCTACTTTCCATGTGCCTTAACATCTCCATATTTTGCATCTCCCTGTCCTCTATGCTTCATTCTAGGTAATTTCTGTGTGTGTATGCGTGTGTGTGTGTGTGTGTGTGTGTGTGCGTGTGTGCCTACATGTACTAATTCATAAATTCTCTGTGTAGCTCAGTTTAGCCCACTGATTAAGACTTTAATTTCAACATTATTTTTCCTTTCTATAAGTTTTTCTTCAAATATATCATTCATTTTTAAGAATTTCTTTCTTTCTTTGTTTTTGTTTTGTTTTTTTATTTTTTTTTTGAGACAGGGTCTTGCCCAGGTCTATTGCCCAGGCTACAGTGCAGCAATTGCCCAGGCTAGAGTGCAGTGGTGTCATCATAGCTCACTGCAGCCTCCAACTTCTGGGCTCAAATGATCTTCCTGCCTCAGCCTTCCAAGTAGCTGGGACTATAGGCATGTGCCACCACACCTGGCTAATTTTTTTATTTTTTGTAGAGATGGGGTCTCACTATTACCCAGACTGATCTCGAACTCCTGGGCTCAAGCAATCCTCCCACTTTGGCCTCCCAAAATGAATAATTTCTTTTTAGGAGGTGACCTCTGATTTTGTCATCTATTTCTTTAATCATTTTGTATGTAGGTATTCTGTGTTCTATAGCTACAATTGCAATCTCTACAACCCCTGGATCTGTTGTTTCCTCTCTCTTTCTCAGTCAATGATGCCTTGCTTTCAAGTATATTTGCCATCATATATTGTGAGTTTCTTGCTTAATCTTCAGTGGTGGGTGTGCCTTGTGCCTAAATTAAAAATCTGAGACAGCGTTCTGTATAGGATTTGCCCCTTTTGTTTCCCTGCAGGTAGTACCATCACCCTGGGACTGCCAAAGCTCCACATGTGAGATCCGGGTAGCTGTTCTGAAACTAATATTGGCCCAAGGCTGGCTCAAGGCTTAGTTTCCAGACGGTGCTACTGCCCTCTGGGAATTCTGCTCCTGCTGGATGTCTGCTAACTGGTCCTAGCCTAAGTGACTTTCTTTAAACAGTATGTCCTTGGAAAATGTTCTTATTTCTGTGAGACTAGCAATATTTCAAATAGTATGTTGTTTCCAAACTTTAGTTGTTCTGTGGAGGGGTGTTTCCTCGACCCTCCTAATCAGGCATATTGTTGGAAGCAGAAATCTGCTATTATATGCTACATATACACTTCACAGGCAAGCTGAGCGTGCTATACCTTATTGTTTGTGAGCATTTAGTAGTTGTTTAGGTGAGCACATTTTAGATAAATAACATCTGTCTCATCTATCTATCCATCTATCTACCCATCTATCATCTATCTCACTGTTTTATTGATCTTTTAAATTGTAATACTATCTGCTAAATCTGGAACAAAGTCAAGTGTGCAAAGTAAAAAGATACTTAATATTTGTTTATTATTTTGCTCCATAACATATATATGTTCTTTTCTGTATACCGAATATTTAATTTATCTAATAAAATGGGTACACAGGATCAAAAGGTAGATGTAGAAGGAATTGGTTGCCAGTTATGACCTCACAAACAACCTGAACATGTGGATGAAAACATCTTAGGTAAAATGACATCATAGAAAAGAAAAAGGAGGAAAAAGAACATCTGGAAATAGGAAGATTTCTGGATGAAACAGAAAATCATAGGAAGCCTTGGACTACTTCTATAAAAAGAAGAAATAAAAAGAGATGTATTTCCAAGGCATCAGGCCACCCAACAAACTGGGGAAGTTCAAGAATATAGATTAACTCTGAGGCCAATGTGGTGGGAGGGGCAGCGTCCTCAGGGATGGCCCAGGCCTTATGGGGCTGAGTGAACACATAGTGAACTTTTTCCAGGAATCCCACCAGCTCGTATTAAATGGTAGATGGAAAAGTTCAGTAAAACTATAGTAAAATATTTTACATTTGAAAGTTTGCAATATCACCAGTGCCTATAAAGCAATCACCTACACAAGCCTTAAATACAAAAATCTTCTTTTGACTGAAATGAACTTTTCTATTATACTCATCACTTCTGTGCTATGCTTCGGGTGGCACAAGCTCATATTCAGAGAGGCCTTCCTTTTATTTTTAAGTACATAAAACTTCCAGTGAAATTGTGCATTGGTATAAAAAAGGAGGGCTCATAATCTAGGAATCCACATTTTATAGGTTTTCTTTCTTTCAAAGCATGTTGTCAAAATATATCAAGGTCTCAGTTCATGGGAAGGATTATGGCACAATTTGCAAGAAGTTGTCTTTCCAAACTGCTAATCATTGTTTTGTAACTGTTCTTTTTAAAAAAATTGTTAATGAATCAAATTTTCATTTGGCAATGTCAGTTGTGTAACGACCACATGCTATGTCCCGAGGAATTCCAAGGCAAATGAGATGCACGTCCTCTGCCTGTAGTTTGCTGATAGTCTGCAAATCACAGACAAGCAATTAAGCTGCAAATTTTGTGACACACGAGGGGCGGCAAAGATAGGCTATCTGATTTGAATTTGTGCATTTGCTGATCCAGTAAAAAGCATACATGTATGTATGCTTATAAAGCCTGCACATTAATAAAGTTGGAAAGAACACACAAAAGTATTAACAGTGAGTGGCTATTTGTGGGTGGTAGGATAATGCATGAGTTTTACTTTGTTTTTGTCTCTTTAAAACACATTTTCCATAATGAACACAAATAACCTGTTAATAATTTTTAACATTTATTAGTATTTAAGGAAATACTTAAATACTAATATTCAACATGGAAATTACAATGGTCCTTATAGGTAGGGATTAACACGTTGTCTTTTAAATTGTGGCTCTAAAACAAACTGTATACTTTTTGCGGTGGATATAATGATGCATAAGTTATCACTGGTCCACCTTCATCAAGTCTGGGCAATTTAATGAACAATTATAAAAAGTGTAATAAGTACTGCACTATAATAACAAAAGTACAGATTTTATGAGAGTAATAATAACAGTAACAGCTATATGCCAAGTATTTCAAAAAATGTAACTTTCACAGTATCTATTAAGAATGCATAATTATTACCTATCTCCCCATTTTTTACATATGAGGAAACTGAGACTTAGAGAAGTTAAAGTAACTTACTCAAGATTATACAGTTGTGTGCTTCAATGTTATGAGGTCTGCAGCCTATTTTCAGATGGTTTGGCTAAAGGGCAGAGTGTGTGTGTGTGTGTGTGTGTGTGTATGTGTGTGTGTGTGTGTGTGTGTGTCCATATATGTATCTCTACGTAATATAAATGTGGCAAGCCACTGTGCTCATTGCACTTTTCTTTCAAATTTACTAGAGAATTAAAAAATTTCAAAATTAAAAGAGAGATTACACAACTGGTAAGAGTTGGAATTCAAATCCAAATCTAACACTAAAAGTCCTATGCTTAACCGCTCTGCCATAGCTATCTTGTTCTATCTCCCCATTCTTCAGCCAGGTGTGCCGTTTTATATGAGGACATGGAAACAACATATATGGTGAAATATTAAGTATGTAAACCTACTTAAAAGGCCTGATTTTCTTGTAGCCTCAATTGACTATTTTGAAAGATGGTATATCCCATTTGGACCTTGGGAACATCTGATTTATAAAATCTATTTTGTATCTCCTTTCTGATGAGTGCTTAATTAGACTGATTGATCTGTCATTTAACAAATATGTGTTAATCACCTACCATACATTCAGCCCTGAGGTTGATGTAGCCAATACCAAAAAATTCAAGCTCAAAATATTTTCTCTACATTTTAAAGTTTATGGTCTGGTTAAGTAGACATAATACATATAAAACAAGAGTGAACAACACCAGCACAAATATATATGACCAGAATTTTGGATACAGACTCTAAGTGCTCATATAGTTAAAAGAAATCAACGCAGTCTGTAGTAATCAAAGAAAGCTTCATGCAGAAGGCAATCTTAAAATTGTTTTGAAAGATGTTAAGATTTGAAAGTTTAGAAAAGGGCATTCCAGATGGGAACAGTATAAGCAATGGCACATGAGCATGTCGTGTTCGTGGAACATGGTGTGGCTTTATAAAAAGGTACATATAGAGAAGGTATATAACAGTGGGATGAGTTGGATTAGAAGGCGTTAATTCTAAACTGAATAGTCTGTTTTGTTATCACAGGAAAAAATAAGTCATCAAAGGTCATATTTACCAGAGATGTGGCATGATGAAGCTTTCTGTTTGGAAATCCACATTTTCTATTTTTACCGGTGAGGCTTTGTCACAACTGCTTTCACTGAGTGTGGTTTTTGCGTTATAATCACAGATTCAATAAGCAATCTTCTACATGAACCTTAGTTAACTTGTTACTGCATTCGTTACAACGATTTTGTCAAATACCTTGTCTGCTCCATTCCTCAGGGACCCTTATGTTGGAGACAAGAAATTTTTCTTCCACATTCTTGATTCCATGTAGAGGAAGTCGCACCACGTAACACTCCTCATGTCTCTTTGCCTCTCACTTCATTCCTTCTGTGGGTAGGAGTGAACTGATCAGATCGGTGGTTTTGGAGGAACTGGGCAAGGGTATAGCTCATTCCTTTCCTCTCTTCTTCTTTTTGGGGGCGAGTCTGTTGACATACAGACACATGGTCTACACATCTGTGTTTTATTCCTCCCTGATCTGGTATTTGTGTTCTAATTTATATTTTCTATAATTCTGATTTTAAAAAATCTGTAATAAACAGTTTTATTATATGTGCTTTTTATATGCCACTCAAATTTTTTGATGGAATGAGGCCAAGTTTAAATCATATGATACTTCCATGATGTATTGACGGCCCTGAGGGTCTGGTGGCTGGATATAGGAAAGGAAGGAGAGAAGTTAATTAAAAGTGATAGAAAATCTCATATAAGTGACTATAAGAAGGGGTATTGCAGGGAGATGTTGAGACAGATGGCAGGTGATGGTTTTTTCAGGGGAACAAGAGACATTTGACATATTTCTATCCAAAAGATGGGGCTCTAGAGAGGAACTCAGGAAAATGAAAAAAATGGAACAAACTGCTAAAGAATGGATAAAGAAAGAGAGAGAGAAAATAATCATATGTAGCTTTGGAGGAATTTCCATAGCTGGTGTAAAGAAAAAAGCGGAACCAGAAAATAAAATAAGAAAGGCTCAGACAAAGCCGAAGAAGAAAGAGGAAGGAGAAAGTCATGTTCCTGAAACCCCAGGAGGAACCGGTAGTAAAATGCAAATGCCACATGTTTTGAAAACTGCAAAGGAAAGTTTCAGGAGAATGATGAGTCTTAAGTCTTTTACTAGGCAATAAGTTCTTTGAAGCGTTTAATTTGTCTTTCATTAATTTATTTACCCATTCCAGAAATATTTAAGCAACACTCAGTATAATGTCATATAGCTTGTGCTGTCCACATGATAAGCACTAGATAGAGGATTTGATTGATGAATCTAGGTAGCTGGTGTGTTGTGTAGGGTTGTCTCCCTGCAAGGTTCTCCCCTCAGCTGAAAGGCTGATTGTGAGTGCAGTGTGTGGGTGGGTGTGTCAGCTGGGTGTGTGTGAGCAGTGAGCATATAGTCAAGCTGTCCCCTCTCCCCGCTGATTAAATAAGCGATAATTTCTGTGGCATCCACATTCATGCTAGGTACCCTGCCCTTCCCAGGCATATTGTTCAGTTTGTTTAGAGAGCATTTCTTTGATTTTAGTCTGGGGGAAAATGCTGCTGCTGCCAGTTACTTTGCCAGGTGGGAGTGGAGGCGGGCGTGGGGTTGGGCTGACTGGTACAGCTGTTCTGTAGACAGTCCTTTGATTGATCACCTGATTTCTGCCCCCTTCCCACTCTGATTCTGAGTTTGGAGCTTCTCTGGAGCATGCTGGGAAGAATGGCTTCCTCCTGCCCTGCAGCCTTCTCCTCTGCTTCTTGACTGTGGCCTGCCCCACCTCCCTCCTCTTTTCCATCTGCACAATTCCACTTGCTTTCTATTTTCTAGAAATCATCCAGATCCTCAGTCTGTTAGAGATCACTCCTTCCTCTTGGGGATGGCATGAATTTATTCTCTTTCTTGTTGTCAGTTATTGTCATTTCAATTGGATTTTTGGAGGGAAGGGTTGTAAATGTGTGTGTGTGCTCAATCTACCATCTTGAACTGGAAGTCAACTCTCAACTTCAATTGCCATGATCCCCACGTTATTGTTTTCCTACTGGACTTCTAAAAGATTTTTATTTCCCCAACTGCATTTATGATGAATAAATTATGATGATAAATAAATATATTTTCCCTTAAAAATTCATTATTTGTAAAGGACAAGCAGAACTTATGATCAGCAAAAAGTAAACAGTGATACTGAATTGATACAATTCCAGGCAAAGAAAAAACATTTGATATTTTTATCTTCTAACACAGCTATAGTGCAGGAAAATATATTATTAATGTTAAGAGCCAATTCAAATTCCCTAAACATTTATCGAACAGTAGTTATGTTTTATGCATTCTGCTAGACTCTGGGTATATTGGTGAACAAAATAGATGCCTGCCCTCGTGGCATTTATAGACTAGTGGGAGAGAAAAGCATTTAAGGCACACAAGTATAAATAAAATTGTGATAAGCCCTTTAAAAGAAAAGTATAGGTTTCTATAGGAAAAAATAATAAGGGGAACCTAATTTAGTTTGGAGGATCAGGAAAAATCCTTATTTAGGGAAGTGACATTTAAGCAGAAGCCTAAGAGTTTAGCTAGGCAGAATAGCAGGGGCGTATTGGAGGCAATGAAGTAGCTGGTCAGATGCCCAATATGGTAGGATTTGACCAAGAATGGCAGAGGAGTGGCTGAAGATGAGGCTGGAGATATGCGCAGAGACCAGATCACAATTATGCAGATTTTTGGATTATATTCCAAGAGCTTTCAAAAGTTTTCACCCTTGACATTGACTTGATCTGGTTTGTGCTTTAAAAAGTTTGCTCTTTTCAGCCTTGCGGTGATCAAATTGGTAGGTGGCACTATTGCGGTAGTATAGGTGAGAAATGATGGCAACGTGGCTAGAAAATGACAATGGACATTGAAAGAGGTAGATGAATTTGAGATAGACATTGTACGTTGAATTGATGGGACTTAGTGATGATTGTGGTGGGTTGAGGAAGAGGAGTTGTCCCAGATAACTTTTGGATTTCTGATTTCAGCAACTGTTGAGATTGAAGAGCCATTTACTGAGATGAAGGATATAAAATAAGAATGAGTTTTGGGGAGAAACATTAAGAGTTCAGCTTCTAATTTTTACTTGTGAGGGAGACAGATCCAAGTGGAAATGTCAAGTAGACAGTTGGATGTGTGGATCTGGATCTGAGAAAAGAGATCTTGGCTAGAGATATAAATTTGTGAATTGTCACCACATAGATGTTATGTAATGCCACAGGCATGGAAGATACCAGGGAGAGAGAAGAGAAAGAGAGGAGGGCCCAGGACTAAGTCCTGAGGAATCCCCAAATTCAGAGGTTGGATAGAAAAGGAGAAGGTGATCTGAGAATTTGAAAAGATCGAGAGAGGTAGAAGGAAAGCCAGATGAGTTGACATCAAGGTTTCCAAGAGAAGAGAGTATTATGAGGAGGGAGAAATAAATGGCAAGCCCCTTATAACACTCCTGAGGGATCTTCTAAGTTCAAAGATCCACATAACTGTTTTCCTCTAAAGATGTGAGGCAGAAGGGAAACCACATTTTAACAGCAGCGTGAGAGAATCTGGGAGTGGAGGGGGGATTGGGATTGTATGTCACTGGTTGATAGGAGAGTAAGCCAAGAACATGTGTCTCAAAGATCTGACTTATCCAGTGCCTTTTCTCCCTCAGACATCACTGCATCTCATAATTTCAACAACTATCATATTAACATACTACTTGAAAAATTGTGGTGAAGACAACACCACTGGGGAATTTCTCAAAGAGACTCATTTCTCCTCATATTCCTGTCTGGCTATAATGCTTTGGACCAAGGATACCAGCTTGAAAATAGGAATAGTTATATAAGTCGTTTGGGGGAAAATAAAGCATTTTAAACCAAGTTTTCTGAGTGATTATCTGTATTATGTGAATTACTCAGATAAGAACTCAGGTCCTTGACCATGTGGAACTGAACGCTAATTGGAAATTGGACATCCACGTCTGATGAGTACTTCTTCCCCTTGCCCACTTAATGCCCTTGTGAAGATGAGATCATAAAATACTACGGACATTTTTTGCACGTCGATTTTCAGATTGGCGTTAAGACTAAAGATTACATTTTTAAGTGTTTTGAAGTTGTGCAAGCATGAAAGAAAATATTAGGTTGAGCCATATGAAATTGTTAGTTGTTTTATAAAATATGATCAAACATAAGGCAATTTCATGTGATTCAACCTAATGCTTGATATTGGACTCTCAGTTTATTTCGGAAATAGCTGTTTGTTGTTGCTGTTGTTTAAATAGTCTCTCTTAGTGACTGTGAGCTTTATTGCACTAAATTTAATTTTGTAGTACTGAACATGCTGTGGTGAATTTTATCTCCCTATGTAATTTGTTAAATGTTCCCAGACAGCTCAAAGAAAGAAACTTAATCCAGAATATAGTGAAAAGTTTTCAAGTTTTACTTGTCCCCTACTAGTTCTTTCCTTATACCTGAGATTTAAATGCATGGGATTTCACAGAAATTCATCCTGTGTCTCAGAGCTATTTTCCAGTATGTTTTTCAAGAGTGAAGGAAGCAGCTTGGCAAGAATCCCTTGGCTGTCTTGCAGGATAGTAGCTGTCCTTATATTACTCTTCTCAGACCAGATGATATTTAGCTATTTTATGAGGAGTTTCATAAAAGAATAAATTTCCAGTGCTTAATGGTGATGTACTATAAAGTCTTTCATTCTTGGGCAGAATTAGCTGTCACATAAATTCATTTATTTTCAAAACAAAGCTGGAATTGTTTTCATGGCTGCCAGGTTAATACATTTTTTTTATTGTGAATAGATTCAATATTCATTAGATTAGATATAGATTTTTCTGTGTGTATGTTTATACACATGAAAGAAATAATTCAGAGTTTCATTATTTCTGTAAATAAGTAAGTAGTATTCTAATTCAGAATTTGAGTCATTTTTTCTTGTGTGCACATGTTTTAAATTTGAAAGACTATCATTGGGAGATAAATGGAAAATGAAGTGAGCAAAGACCTATTAGTTCTTTGCTCTTAATACAGGCAAATCATTTGAAAAAGCATAGATTTAGTGTCCTTGAACTACTCTACAACATGCACTCTAAAATGATGTACCCAGTTCCATTTCCTTGAGATTGTATACATAGTATCTTTTAGAAGATTAGGAAAACATAGAAAGGAAAGGAAATCAAACTCCCCTATAATTTTACCACCAAAAAAAATTTTATTAATGTTTTTGTGTGTTTTGTTTCCACATATGTAACAGAATGTGGCCATTTATATTGTCTTTACTTATTTTTTTCTTTGCTTTGCTGCTAATGAAAGATAGTATGCAACTATTTCTTCTTATCTTCTGGAACGGGTTGAAGATGAAACTTTCCCTGCACTCAAGGAAAGGGAAGCTTTTTTCAAAAAAAAATTGTTAAAGGTATGGATTATGAGTTTAATGGGGCATTGGGTTTGTTATAAAAGAGGAAGAGGAGAGTGAGTTTTGAGGAGGCGTGGGGTGCCACTGAAGGAATCCTGAAGAGCAGGATGGGCTAGGCAGCTGTCCCCAATCTTGCGTGCGCGTGCGAGTGTGTGTGTGTATGTGTGTGTGTGTGTGTGTGTGTGTGTGTAAGGTGGAGCTCAGGTGGTGATGGGAGGTCTGGGGAGCAGCTGTAAACACAGATGAAGCTTCCCTCGCTTGCCTGCTGCTCACTTCCTGCTGTGCGGCTGGTTCCTAAGTTTCATGGAAGACAATTTTTCCAGGGATGGAGGGGTGTGGGCGGAGCTCGGGTGGTGATATGTGGCCTGGTTCCTAACTGGCTGCACGCAGCCCGGGGGTTGGGGACCACAGGGCTAGGGAGCATGTGGCCTGGGGTAAGGGTGGAGAAGTGAGGAAGAGTAACAGAAGGGTACCTGGGAAGAGAAAAGTGATTGCAGAAAGTTTCTCCAAGAAAGGACAGGGCTTGATTCCTGGGGAGTGCCAGATAAGTGGACCTGACCAAAGGATTATTTAATTTACCAGGACATGCACTGAAACTGAGCTGCTGCTCATTGATGGCTCAGCCTCCCCTAGCCTCCCCTGGTCCACAGCAAGTGTGTAGTCTCTTGCTCTTTCCAGTGGGACCAGAGGGGAGTCTGTATTCTGTTTGTACCTAGCATATCACTCATTGACTGCCCAATAGAAGTGATCTTTTTCATGCCATAAGACTTTGCTTGGTCCCCGTTTCACTGTCCCATGTGGAATTCCTGCCAACAATGGCCTGAAAATCTTTCTTAGTTTGGTTTCTCCTAGGTGTGCATTATGAGACAAAGAACAGAGTGCAAGTCATTTATTTGGGGATAATCCTAGGACACTTGGGTAAGAGGGTAGGAAGGTGAAACAGAGGAGAGATGACAGCCAATAAAGGGACCACAACCAAGCAAGTTCTTGAGCATAACTGGAACTCACTGAGAAACTCCAAGACACTGTGAGGAACATGCACCTCAGAGTTATCGCCTCTGAGGTGAAAGGAGCTATTGTATTTATATCCCGATGCCCTTCAGTCATTGGTTGAATATTGCTCCTAGAGGGCGTGGCCACCAGAGAGAGCCATCAGACGGTAGGAGTTCAGCTCTGTGCACTGCAGCGGCGAAGTCTGCATGCGTGTGAGTGGAGTGCTGACATCTGCCACCATCTGCCCCTGTACTGCCCAGACCCACTCATGCCCCACTGTAAGTTTATTCCATCCTGTCGTTGATTCTTCAAGGTGGTGGCCAATCACAAATGGAATTTGTGGGTGTCTTGTAAATTCCCTGAGTTCCAAAATACTTCCCCCTCCCTTATTATGTGTAAGCAACTTTATCTCCCCATGAGGGTCAGTTACTCTTCCTGATATAATAATTGTGTATCTGCTGATCTGTTAGCATGAAGAATAAAAATGATGGGTTGGCGGGGGGAGTCATAGCTTTACCCTTAGTGGACTCTGACTCCGTTTCTTGCAGTATTTCCACTCACACAGGAACCAGGATCTCTAGTTCACTTGACCCTATCTTTGCAGGAGCAGGAAGCACACACCCTTAAAATAATTCACTGGAATAAATGATTCCACTCATTGTCTCCTCCCTTGGTGCCCAGACCTGCCATAATTCTACCTATTGAGACAGAGCAGTAGACGACAGCAATTAGTTCAAAGTATTTGCTGCATCCCAGCCTCACAGGGTATCACTCCCTAGCTGACACCTCAGCGTGGATCTCATGGTCGTGTACTCATTGTCACATCTCTTTCACCATAAAGTGCCTAGGCATTGTTTACACAGGATCTTATTACAATAGACATTCCATGAGCTTCTACAAGCCAGGAGGCAAATTCATCCTTGGGGTGTTTGTCAGACTCAGTAAGACAAATTGCTGGTCTTTCCAAAATAGAAGAAATCTGATGTAATCAAACATCATGAAGTAATTGTTTGGTCTCCTCAAAAGATGATACCATACAGAAGTTTTAGCTCCAATTTCTGCTGTGGGCAGGTTGAACATTTATCAATGGCAGTAGCCAGATTGGCCCCCATGAGATGAAGCCCATGCTGCTGGGTCCATGCAGAACCTCCATTCCTGCCGCATGGTTGCTCTATTCATGGGCCCATTGTATAATACAAGCGTTGAGGTGTCTTGATGACAGATTCTGGCTGATCTCCACTTGATAAGTTTTTCATTATACCTGATTGTTCGCAGCCTGTTCTAAGGTGAACGTTTTCCATGGGCATCCTTTGCATACCAGATCTGCACACTTTTTCTCACTCTTGTAGGAGTACCCTTGTCCTCCCTCTCCAGACCTCTATGCCTCCAATCTTCCAATCTTGTTTCTTCCAAGCCTCTGACCAATCAGCTAAGCTACTGGCCAATGCCCTGAGAATCCAAGTTTAATCATTCTTAGGCCACTCTCTTTCCACACCTAGCTGATAACTAAGTATACCGTAATCACTGGGAAGATTTTCCATCACCACTGTCTTTTAAGATTATACTTGAGTAGGGTTATAGTGTACCAGGCCATTTTGTGCTCAGACCAACAGCTTTTCCCTTCATGAACCAAGCCCAGGATTTTTCTTCCTTTATCAGCTGATCTTGGGGAACCCTCCATGAAACAATAGGTGGGGTGTCCGTGCAGTAAAGATCAGCGTCAGGGGTCTGAGCTGTGTCTTCATATGACTTAATTGTGATTTATGGGCTGCTTCACCCAATCCTGAATGTGGGTTATTTCCTTTTATGATGGACTGCCAATATGCCCACCTGAACTCGTGATTTGGAGAGTTAGGCAGCTTGGGTTACATAGTCACTTGATAGCCCATGATTAGGTGCTCAATCTCTATTAGGGTCCAGATGCATGCTAGAAGCTGCTTTTTGAAGAGCGGTTAGTTCTCTGCTGTGAAGTTCTTCTGCCTTGCTCCAGAATCCAAGAGGTCAGCATTGTGAATTTTCAACCAGATTGCCCAAGAATAGAACATAGTCCCATGTGATATGCCGGGTAATATGTCCCAAGGGGCAGGGCTGCTAGTACCACAGTGTGAACCTGTTGCAGGATCTTCTTTTGCCTGGGCTCCACTTGCAAACGGCAGTTTTCCGAATCATCGGATAAACAAGTTGGAGTAGTATTCCCAAGTATGATATGTATTGTCTCCAAAATCCAAAGGAGCTTACCAAATGCTGTGCCTCTTCCTTAGTGATAGAAGTGAAAATGCAATAATTGGTCCTTCACCTTGGAGAGGATGTCCCCACACACCCCAGACTTCCAGACCCCTAAAAAATTTGCCAGTGTGTCAGGCCACTGAATCTGCCTCCAGGTGCACCTGTCCTATCAAGGTATGCAAAGGATTCACCGCTTCACCAGGTCCAATTAACATCAGGCCACCCGTGTAGTGGACAAGCATGATGTTCTTTAAAATGTCCCGATGATCAACATAGATATTGTTACAGGGAGCAGAAGAGTTTACGTAGTCCTGGGGCAAGGCCATGAATGTGTGCTGCTGTCTAATCCAAGTGAACACGACTGTTTCTGATACTCTTTCTGGTAGGGAATTGGGAAGAACCCCTTTTACAAATCAACAGCTGCATGCTATATCCCAGAACTTGTGCTAATTTCTTCCAGTAAAAATACCACATTTAGCACTGCTGCAATGACTAAGGAAGGCTACCATTTAGTTAAGTTTACTGCAATCCACTATCATCTCTTATGTCCCGTGTGGGTTTTATAGGGACTAGGCTGGTAAATTAAGGAGGGATTTATTGGGGATCAATCATCCTGCATTCTTTAAGATTTTGAGGGTGACACTAACCTGCCATTCCTTCCGGGAAGTAGTATTACTTTTATTTACAGTCTTGTATGGGAGAAGGGGCAGATTTGGAGGTTTGGAGATTGCCTTTCCTACCGCTATGGCTGTTATTTTATTTCATAGGTTAGAGAACAGAGGTGAGGATTATGCCAGCTGCTAAATGTATCTATCCTAATTATGCATTCAAAGACTAGGAAAATGACCACAAGAGAGTTCATGGCCTGTAAGAAAGACTTGGTCCAGACCTCCATCTGCTACCTTGCCTTTGTGGACTCTCCTTCTAACAGTAGGACTATGATGGTGCTTTGAATTTCCTTATGTTGTCAGCTAAGACCCTGTAGCCAACAGTCCTCAAATAGTGTAAGCATTGTCTTTATTCTAATAAGTAGCCATAGGGTCCCTTGGAGGGGGATTGAGGAAATTGCTACTATTTGTACTTGCTATAGTGTCACAATGTCCTTCCTCAAGATGTCCCAGAATCTTCTTCCAACAGTGGGCTTTGGATCTGGGAATTAGCTCAGGTCTGGAAACCATCTCGCCTGGAGGAATACCATGATCTATTAGCCATTGCCACAGATCTTTGTGAGTTGGGGTTCTCTGATGCCATTTTAGCTTTGTTTCTGTTACAGTGATTACATCTACCTTGCTTCTGATGATTAAGTATTGCCATCTGGCCTATGCAATTCCAGAATCCTGTTACCCCCACTAATGCCAGGCAGCCCAGTTGTGTAGCATCATTCCTACCATCAATTCTGGCTTATGGAGAACAGCCAGCACTGAACTTTTCAATAATGCCCACATATCCCTAACTAGTACACTCCTTATTTGTTTGGCAAAGGGAGTATTCTCTGGTCTTTTGAGGAACATAAACAGTGGCTTGTTCTCTGATGTTAATATAATGCATACATTCTAGCATGTCCATCTTTCTGAGCCTCGGCTCAATTCTCTGCCAAGGTAGATCTTCTCCCTTGAGGTATCCCACCCCATTTACTGTAGACCCATCTTTTCCCCTGTCCTCAAGGAATTATTCTAGCAAGGTATTAGGACCAATTTTGGGTGGCTTTGTCAGGGTGCTCAATCTTGAGTCACAGGAGAGTATCCCTATATTTAAAACAAAATACCTTTATCCAACATTATATTTCACCTCCTTTGGTTTGGTACCAAAAAGATCCATTCCTGGGCATGTTCTCCTGGTTTCTTCCATTACCGAGCAGGCAGGTCCTGCATCGTAGCTAGGCTTTGATAGATAATCCTTTTCCTCTAATCGCAGGAACCCTCGTCTGATCATGCTAGGACTTGGCCCTAGTTATTGGCCTGGAAGCCATCAGGGGAGTTGGGGGCCACTCTTGAGGAGGAAAGAATTGTCTGCCATAGGTGAAGCATCTGCTACAGGAGAGGATTTTGTATGATCTGTAGACAAGAGAAGGCTGCTGTCTTCTGGCAATGGAATTGGAAAATTTCTGCTGGCCTAGGAGGTTTAGGGGAGCCTGGGGTTCATGTTTCATGAGCGCCTGTAACCTGATGTCCCATCACAGTTTTCTGAATCCCACTCCTATCTGCTGACTTTCCTAGACTTGCTGGGATTCTGAATTCAGAATTTTTATTATTATTATTTAAATCATTTTATTTTTGGAGACAGAGTCTCACTCTGTCACCCTGGCTAGAGTGCAGTGGCATCATCTTAGATCACTGTAACCTCAAACTCCTAGGCTCAAGCGATCCTCCTGCCTCAGCCTCCCCAGTAGCTGGGACTACAAGTGCACACCAAAATGCCCTGCTACTTTTTCTATTTTTTGTAGCGATGGGGTCTCGCTCTTGCTCAGGTTGGTCTTGAACTCCAGGCCTCAAGTGATCCTCCTGCCTTGGCCTCCCAGAGTGCTAGGATTACAGGCGTGAGCCACCACACCCGGCCTGAATTCAGAATTGTATTACAACTGCTAATCTCACTTTCAGGATCTGGGCTTAATATTCCGCAGCGAACCTGTCAGCTGCAGGAGTTAAAGGTCTTTAAATGCCATCATGGAGGCCTTCTTTTCAGTTTTCACACCATGTTCTGGTTGGGTGAACTGAGCCTCAGGGCTTTTCCTTTAATGCATCAATGACATTTAACAACAACTGACTAATCAACAAATCTCACAGTCCTTAAAATCTGTCTCAAATTCTATCAATATTGCATAAACTAGTGCATCCCCTTTCACCTCAGTCTCATCCTGATACACCACAGTTGAGAGTCTTCATAACTATGATGCCACAGCTAATCACAAATTATCATCCCCCACAATTTCCGATTCCAGAGTCCATTATAAGGACCTGCTTCCTAGAACCGTTTGTATTACGAATTGTCTCAATATTGGTTTTCACCCCAAGACAAAGACCTGGAGCAACTAGTTATTTGGGGTGATCTTAGGCAACCTCAATAAAGCCGAACTATTAAGACAGCTCTGTGGCCAGCCACTGCAGTACATTGAGCTCTGCAGAGACAGCACCGGGGAACATGAGAGCCAGACAGGCACTGGGTGACTCTGTGTCTCGCTGAGGAAAAATAACTAAACATGGGCAGAGGAGCTCCTAAGAAGCCGAGAGGCAAAATGTCATCATACGCATTCTTTGTGCAAACTTGTTGGGAGGAGCACGAGAAGCAGCACCCAGATGCTTTAGTCAACTTCTCAGAGTTTCTAAGTGCTCAGAGAGGTGGAAGACCATGTCTGCTGAAGAGAAAGGAAAATTTGAAGATATGGCAAAGGCGGACAGGCCTGTTATGAAAGAGGAATGAAAACCTATATCCCTCCTAAAGGGGAAACAAAAAAGAAGTTCAAGCATCCCAATGCATCCCAGAGGCCTCCGGCGGCCTTTTTCTTCTTGTGTTCTGAGTATTGCCCCAAAATCAAAGAACATTCCGGCCTCTCCATTGGTGATGTTGCAAAGAAGCTGGGAGAGAAGTGCAGTGACGCCGCTGCAGGTGACAGGCAGCCGTGCGAAAAGAAGGCTGCAGAGCTGAAGGGAACATACAAAAGGATATAGCTACATCCGAGCTTAATGAAAGCCTGTGCAGCAAAAAAGGGAGTTGTCAAGGCTGACAAAAGCAAGAAAAAGAAGGAAGAGGAGGAAGATGAAGATGAAGAAGATGCTGATGAATAAGTTGGTTCTAGTGCAGTTTTTTTCCTTGTCTATAAAGCATTTACCTGCCCCCCGTACACAACTCACTCCTTTTAAAGAAAAAAAATTGAAATGTAAGGCTATGTAAGCTTTGTTTCTAAACCGCACAGTGTCTTTTTTTGTACAGTTAACACACTACCGAATGTGTCTTTAGCTAGCCCTGTCCCGGTGGTATTTTCAATAGCCATTAACCTTGCCTGGAACAGTATGGGGGTTGTAAGTTGGCATGGAAATTTGAAGCAGGTTCTTGTTGGTGCACAGCACAAATTAGTTATATACGGGGATGGTAGTTTTATCATCCTCAGTTGTCTTTGATGCAACTTATACGAAATTATTGTTCTGTTAACTGAATACCACGCTGTAATTGCAAAAAAAAAAAAAAAAGTTGCAGCTATTTTGTTGACATTCTGAATGCTTCTAAATAAACACAATTTTTTTTTTTTATTAAAAGAAACACAACTTTGTGAGTAATTGAATTTAATTCTGGGGGTGGAGGAACACAAGGAGTCAGTGCAGAACGGGGGTCTCAGTGATCTCACTGGAGGGGTGGGAAAGCTGGAATGTTTATTTGACTCCAGTAAGTCATTGCTCGAAGACTGGTGGGCATGGAAGGTCTCGAGTGTTGTGCTCTGCCTGCACTAGAGAAAGAGAAAGCCTCAGGGCAGTCGGAAGTCAAGCAATGGACTCTGCAATTGTAAGGCCTGACCACACGTGGAAGGGCACTGACTGTGTCTGCTCCAGGACCCAGCAACTCGGCAGAGCGCCCTGGATGCACAGTGGGCTTGAGGGGCCCATGCACTTTGGAGGTGTCTGAACTCGACGTGTTTGAGAACCCCAAGCTGAGGTAAGGCTAGACTGTATTACACATACAGTACGTGTACATGCACACGTTCAGTACTGTATTACGCATACAGTACATGCTAAGCATCTACTTTTCTACCTTTTTTTCCTCACTTAACATTATATAGCAGGTACCATCATATTACATTAACTATTATTCAAAACATTTTTTAGGTGCCGTTAGATGTTTCATCTTCAAATTAAGAAGGCGAGATATACTCCTGTATTGACAGTTTTTAGAAATTAAAGAGCATTAAAAATGTTGACAGTGTTATGGCTGTATGTAGAGAGAGTTTTGAATCTGTAAGCTTACAGTGGGTAAAAAACTATAAAACGCAAACCAAAGTCCAGATGTACTAAGTATGCACCTTCACATCGCGTGGGCTCCTCCCCTTAGCACCCCGCTACCATTCTCAGCTCGCTCTCTTGCCGCCGACAGGGGCACCATCTGCGTGAGTGCTCCTGAAGGACAAATTGCTTCCCATCACGTGCCTCCATCGCTTGCAGGAGTAGTACTTAAGAAGTAATTGCTTCGGGGATCTCAAAGCACTCAGCCCTGATGAATTCTTCTGGCATCTTCTGAAGTAGTCACAGGACTTGCTGCTTGGGACATCAGAAGATTGCTTTAAAACAGAGGAAGGAAAAATGTAAAATGATTAGGGCAGAATCAAAAAATGCAAAAGTCCTGTGATCCCGAACACAAAGGACCAGCTGATGTATTCATCGGGTGTGCATAGCTGGAGGCAGGGCGGGTGGGGTTGCCAAGGTAGCTGTAGACAAGGTGGGGGAGGATTGCAGGGTAAACAGTTCACAGCACACCTGACATTGCAGAACTCTTAGAAACTTTTAATTTCCCAACAGAGTAGGCCAATGAAGCGGGATTTCCATCCTGTACCTGCGGCAGTGATGCACGTGCATACATTATACCCTGAAAGAGCAGGTGGGGCAAGCATAAAACAACTTTATTTATTTTAGAAATGCATCTTATACAGGCTCAAGAACTCATCTCTATCCCTGGTTCCTGCATGATGTTTTAAGCAGGTTTCATAGTTTTTAGCTACTTTTAGATAAATCGATAATCTCCTTGTTTTATTATTAAAATCCCAGTTTGGTATAATAATCACATAATTCCTCTCTGGTCCAGTGCTGTGTAAAATCTCCCAGGTGGTTTCAGCTTCATCCTCCGCAGCTCAGTTCTGCTTCAGGCTTGCAAGGCTGCAGTGCGGGAAGCGGCTGTGCTCAGCCTCCTGCTCCTGGTGGTGACCGTCCCTGCCCCTGCAGGCCAGCTGCTCCTGGTGCCTCCAGGGCCGGCCGAGCCAGAGGACAGATGAGGAGGGAAGGATCGATCGTATGTGGCTCCACAGCTGCAGTCTGGAGTTGGTTCCCTCTGGATTTTACACATGTGCTGTTGCTGGTTCTTTCTCTCTTCCGGCTGTGGCTCCCAGGATGTGGGTGTGCCTGGGAGTAATGACTCACCCCCTCTTTGGATTCTGTCTACTGCACTGCGTGGACAGCCTTTATCCTTCCAGATGGTCCAGAGGCAAATCCTTTTAACATGACTGCAGGTCTGCTCCCTCCCAGAGAGTCCACATCTTGTCTCCCTAAAAAACGACCCCTTCCTTTTCTACATCAAAAGTGGAGCAGCCTACTCCGAATGCAGCACACCTCACCCTTTCTTTTCTTTTTTTTTTTTTTTAGTAGACAGGATCTCGCTCTGTTGCTCAGGCTGGAGTGCAGCGGTGTCATCATAGCTCACTGCTATCTCAAAGTCCTGGGCTTAAGCGATCCTCCCACCTCAGCCTCCCAAATAGCTGGGATAACAGGCATGAGCCACTGAGCCTGGCCCAGCACCTTCTCTTGAAACTGCCGTTTTTTCCCTTCGGTCTTTCCTGACGGGAGTGAATTACCAGGTTTTTTTTTTTTTTTTTTTTTTTTTTGAGACAGAGTCTTGCTCTGTTGCCCTGGCTAGAGGGCAGTGGCATCATCATAGCTTACCACAACCTCACACTCCTGGGCTCAAGCGATCCTCCTGCTTCAGCCTCCTGAGTAGCCGGGACTATAGGTACGCCACCATGCCCGGCTAATTTTTCTGCTTTTTGTGGAGACCAGGTCTCCCTATGTTGCTGGTCTCGAACTTCAGGCCTCAAGTGATCCTCCTGCCTTGGCCTCCCAAAGTGCTAAAATTACAGGCGTGAGCCACCACACCCAGCCCAGTTTTTATTATTCAAAGTCAAAGGGACACATGCCACACTTTTCTAGGGTCCCCGTGAAATTTTTCTTATTGTCTTAAGATAATGAGGACCCACTCGCCTTCTCACTCCCAAGGAAAAGGAGAAGAGTGCCACGCTCGCCCAGCAATTCTCTCCAAAGAAAGCATTTTTTTCTAGTCTCTTCGCTCTTTAAACTCTCAGGGTAAGAGGTAGGCTAATTCTGCTAGAACTGGTTTCATACTTTCTTGGCACACTCTGCGTTGGTGCTGAAGGATCCCACTTTAGGTTTTGGGTGGTACTTGGCCCCCACATTGGGAACTCACCTGCAACTTACGGTATCTGGCTTTCCCACCCCGTTTCCTGTGCTTTGGTGTCAGAGGAGCAAAGGTTTGAACATGAGCTCTCTTGCTCGTAATGGAGCAACCTCAGGCAAGTAACTTCATTTCTTGCCGCTGCAGTTCTTCCTTCTGTCAGAGGGGGGAAATACCTCTCAGAGACGGGTTTGTTGTGAGGCATGCACAGGGCATGGAACAGTGGAAACGCTCCACATCGGGGCTTATAAGACAATGAAAAAGGTGATGATGATGGTGGTGGTTAGATTCTCTTGGGTTCCCAAGTATCTCTTCACCTCCACCCACTGACACGAGAAAGGAAAGCCATTGATTAGATTCCCTGCCTGCAATAATTCCCTAGTTCCCCACTTTTAGTGGTGGAAGGGTGGGCTGCCTGGGACTGGCAGGGTGGCACTCCTACGCATTTTCATCCCTCAGTAGAATGCTGGGAAAAGGTGAGAAGAAGTAGGAGATGGTCATGATCTATTATCATTTCTCTAGTTACTCCTGTCATATGTCCGTTGGAACTGGAGTGTTGGAGGAGTTGGCTCTACTATCTTCTCCCCCTGGTCATGCATTTCCTCCCCAGCCTCCCTCTCTAGCCAGGAAGGGGGTTCAAGGAAACCTTGGCTGGTGGCAGATTGCCTGGCAGTCTCTGCTTGCAGGAACATTTGAAGTGGCAGCTATAACTTATTGCCCTTGCAGTTCCCCTGCATATGCTAGAAAAAAGAGCTTTGTAAATAAGTATGAGGCGCTGATAGCGAAAATTTAAGGCTGCACCGCAGTGCTTCTAACACCATTATGGGGCACCGATTTAGTATTGGCTCACAGAAATGAAGGCTACCTTGAGTACTGAATTACCATGTCCCTAGGGCATTCTTTGTCATTCAACCCAGGCGGCTAACCAAGTCCTCCATGCTTCATTTATAGGATCTGACACTATCACAGACTCCAGCAGTATAGCTGCAGGCTCTAGTAAACTCCTAAATTAAAAGTCAACCCAGTCAAGGATATTTTGATGTCCAGGGATTTGTATGCAGCTCCCATTAGGATTAGTGCCCAAGTAACTTCTAACTTCCTGAAATAAATGCAGATCCTTCTATCTTAGCTTTACATTTTTGCACAGGAATTTTTAAAGCTGAGATGAGATTTCCATGTAGGTCAATCACTCTAAGAATGCTTCATTTTTTGTGCAGGAGGTATATTACATATGTAAGTCACTAGTCTGCAGAAAGCATAAAAATACTGTACTGAAAATAAACTATTCTCTTTGGTTTTGAGCTTTATACTCCATATTCTCAGAACCTGGCTAACATTTAGCCATTGAGGAAAAGGGAGAGGGAAAATCTGTTAATGAAGCAGTCATGAATAAAATAGAGGTTGCCAGAAAGGGCCATTTTTCCACCTTCTTAGTTCATAGTTACTTAGGCCACCGATCTGAAGCCCCCAAACATTTAATTGCAGTATATTTTAAAATGATGGTACAAATTGTATTATGCCAACCTGTTGGCAGATTTTTTAAATAATGTGCTTTTCAGAGCAATGCAACCAACTAAAGTTTTTATTGGTTCATTTTTTCATCCTCGTCCATGACATGCAATTTAGAGTAGAGTATTGTCCCAGTTACTCAGCGGCGATGTGTAATCAATGTGCTCAGCGGCCACTCAGTCATGTGTGAGAAAACTGCATTTAGAACCTTTGATCTTACAACATTTGGTCAGTTAGCAATTTAACAGAAATGGTAAGAAGAAAAAAAGTAAAAACAAAAATAGAAGCAGACCTTCCGAAAAACAAAGCAAAACACAATTTTCGGTTTTCGTTGACACTTTCTTTGTGCCAGAGTCTTCTCTTATACTATGTTGCACTTACAAAAGGTAAATGGTTTGAAAGCATGACTTAGTAGAAGTTGTATTGTTTAAAATTTGATCTCCAGGGAAAACGGTCATTCTTTTTAATATTCTTAGTTACTGCAAATTATGGCATATGATAAAAAAATTTCAGTTGTTTGCAACGTAAAATCACAGTGCAAACATTTTTATGAGAAATGTGCACACTGCTAATGGAGACCCCCAACGTAAGGTTTAACATTGAACCAGAAAACTTTAGAACTGGAAAGAATCTTAGAGAACATCTATGTAAAACTCCTGCTTATCTTTGTCCCCATTCTGTCAAAGCTGAGACCCTGAGAGATGTAGTGGCCGTTTTAGTTCACAGCGCAAGGCGATAGAGCTTTGTCTGTTTGTGGCTTTCTGACTCATTTTATCTAATGGTAGGATTTTAGGATGGTGATAAGTCCAGCCAGTACATAAACATTTTGCAGGGCAGGGTGGGATGAAAAGAGTCACACTGTTTCTAAAGTGCTTGCACAGAACTAAATAAAACAGCCAAGAAAACCTTGAAAAAGAAGAGCAATGTGGTGATAATGGAAGGCAAGGAATAATTAACACTACCAGATGTTAAAGTATGTTATAAAGCTTTAATAATTAAAACTTGTGGTATTGGTTCGTAGACCTAGACCAATGGAACATACTAGACCCAAATATATGTGGAAATTTAGCATATGTTAAGAGAATCTAAAATTAGTAGGGAAGAAGTAGCCTATTTAATAAATGATGTTGGAATAATTGGTCAAATATTAAAGGATAGAATGTAAAAAAATAATCCTTAAACAATCTAGATGAAAAAACTCTCACTGTGGAAAAGGGCTTTTTAACTATGATACAAAATCTGGAAGCCATAGAAGAAAAAATTAATAAATTCAAATATATAAAAATAAAGAAATTC
>NW_012153951.1:998877-1015898 GCF_000956105.1 Propithecus coquereli
CATTTCTGGTTCATAGTATCTTCTTGAATTTCCCTTCTTGAAACTTCTCAAATACATTACTCTCATACAAAAGCACCTTATGTCCATGTATTGTTATTGGTAAAAATAAAGAAATTCTTTGTGGCAGAGGGCCGTTAAGAGAGTCAAAAGACAAATAAAAAAAAAGCAGGATATAGAGCATCATATATCATGGGCTACCTTTTTTTCTCTGTTGTAGATGGAGAGGAAAGAATATATATCTGTATTGATTTGCTTATGCATAAGAAACTTTGAAATCACTCACAAAGAAGTAATTATAGTGGTAACTTATGACAGGTGGTGGTGGAGTAGAAGCTGGGAGAATGGGGAAGGGAATGGAAAGAAACATTTTCGCTGGGTACTTTTATATAACTATAAAGAACATGGGAATATACTGCCTTTTCAAATAATTAAATACAAAAAAGAAAGAAAAGAGTAGAAGGAGAAAATGGATACCATTGACAGTTTGTATCATCAGGGTTTCCATAGAGAAAAAGAACTGTAGGATATTTGTTTTACTGTAAGAAATTGGATATGTGACTATGGGAGCTGGCGAGGCACGTCCCGAATCTGTACAGCAGGCTGTCGGGAAGAGCTGGCTGGAAACTCTCCAGCAGGAGCAGGTGTTAGAGAATCTTTTCTTTTTCAGGGAAACCTCAGTTCTTAAAAAAAAAAAAAAAAAAAAAATCCTTCAGCTGATTAGATCAGCCTCACCCAGATTATGGAGGATAATTTCCTGTACTTAAAGACTGCTGATCATAGATGTTCACCACATCTACAAAGTACATTCACAAAAATATCCAGATTAGCGTTTGACTGAATGACTAGGGACTAGAGCCTTGCCACGCTGACGCATAACGCTGACCATCTCATCCTCCTGCTGAAATGCAGTTTGGGATTACAGAAATAGCAAGATTTGAGAATAAAGGAAACGTCTATTGAACGGGACAGAAAACCAGATCATTTTCCTGGGCTTTCTGAGATAATCTTGGGGTCAAAAACATTTTATTGAATCTAAGATGACTTTGACTGTAAGACGTTGTTATTTTTTGTACTACTCATAAAGAAAAAAATGCCACCCGTTCAACTGATATGCTATTGATTGTAAGACATAGTCTTATTTCAATGATGTTAAAGTAACTGTGTATTAGTCAAGGTTCTCCAGAGAAACAGCACCATATTCATGGGATATATGTAGATATATAAGGAGAGATTTATTATAAGGAATTGGCTCAAATGATTATGGAGGCTGAGAAGTCTCACAATCTGCCATTTGCAAGCTAGAGGTGCCCAGGAAAGCCAGTGGTATAGCTCCAGTTCGTGCCTGAAGGCCTGAGAACAAGGGAAGTCGATGATGAAGGCCCAAGAAACAGAAGCTCTGATGTCTGAGGGCAGAGAAGATGGATGTCCCAGCTCAAGCAGTGAGAACAAATTGTCCTTTCCTCCACTTTTTCCGCTCTACTCAGGTCCTCAAGGATGGGATGGTGTCCACCCACAGTGGTGAGGTCAGTGTCTTTACAGATGTAAATGCTCATCTCTTCAAATGCTAATACTCTCACAGACACACCCAGAATTTATGTTTTACTAGCTCTCTGGGCCTCTGTTAGCCTTATCAAGTTGACATAAAATTAACCATCACACTATGTGTATCTTAGGATTGATGAAAACACTCTATTCTGTGCTCTTATTAGACCACGTGCAGCTGGATCAATGTGTCAGACTAGTATTTCCAATTTTGATTCAGAAAATATGATCACGTGACACGTAACACATGTTTTTGGATTGTCTGCCACACTGTTGGGCTCAGGAACTGAAAATTAGCCATGTCTAGGGTATGCAGAAGTATCACCAAGCAATCCAAGCCAAAGACACATTCTTAATCTTCCAGCCAAGCATAGACTGTGGTAGGGTTGGAAGGCTTTTTGGGTGGAGAGCAGAGGTTGAGAGAAGAGTCAATTTCTGTGATTTCTTGCTGTCCTCCTTCCTCCACTCCCACCCCAAGCAGGCAGGATAATAACAGCAGTCTGTGGCATTGTTTGTCATGCTGAGGATAATTTTAGCTGATCATTGGCATACTGGCTTTTCCTGTTTCTACCTCTTTAAATACTCAGAGAGTGCAGGGAGAGGCCAACCTGATATATTTCACATGCTGAGCCTAAATATTAAAAGATTACTTTTATGTCATGGTAACTACCGGAATGTGTAAATTTCATTCAATGGTTTTTCAAGTATACTAGCTCCTAATTCAGTTTAACTTTGGGACATAAGGGTGACAAAGCCTCCCCGCTGTCCAATTTAGAGTTACAGAAAAAAGAAAAGTTGGGTGCCCTGATTCTAGCCAGTGAGAGAAGAAATGACATCTGGAACCCAGCTGAGTCATCATAGTGGCTTACAGTGACCTACAAGCTGCAAGGGAGTGGGTGGTGAGCCCTTCCATTTGCCAGGGCCACGTTTTCAATCGCTATTATGAATTGGAGCTCTTACATGTAGCAAATGTTTGAACATCATCTCATTGAATGTAGCCTACTGTTTGTAGGAAACCGGTTCTGATTCCTAACTTCAAAGAGGCCACAAGGCATATCAGAACCATGCTTTGTTCAGCATAACTCACTAATCTTCCGGTACCCTATTTTACTATACTTTACGGCATCCACAAAGGAATCTTGTTTTTGACACAATGGGCTCAACAAAGTAAGATACAGTACAGACTGCCTTTAACACCTGAGTAGTTGAAATACAGAGCTTAAAAACTATCATCTATGCTTATTCAAACTGGTAGTAAAAATATAGGAAAAGATAAAAACGCAAAAAAACAACTGACTCACAGACTCTTATTTCTGAAGAGCTAGGTAATGATTTAGAATGTATTTGTGCTGTTTAGAAAGATGACATCATTAACTGTTTGTGTGTTGAAATTGGCCCCATTCTTTATTGATTTTTGTTTCCTGAAAAACAAACTATAAATAATTTCAGTCCTAAATTTCCTCCTTAATTTGTCAACCATTGAAGGTACTATTGTAAATACAGTTCAAAAGAAGAAAACAAAATTCTATAAAAATCAGAAAAAAATGCACCATAAACAGGACTGCTTCTGAGAACAGCTGTTAATATCCACTGTGTTGAAAATCTACTTGGAATGTGCAGGTATATACAATGACCTCATAGCAGCCCAAGGAACCCTTTTGTAGCTAACATACAGTTCATCTGAATGCATAAAGAATAATATTGTCAACGGAAAAAAAGACCAAACTCTGTAAAGTAATTTTAAAGAGATTTACTCTGAGCCAGATTTGAGGACCATGACCTGGAGCCACACCCAAGAGGTCTTGAGCAAGTGGACTCAGTGAGGTTGGGTTACAGTTTGGTTTTATACATTTCAGGGAGACAGGGGTTACAGGTGAAGTCATAAATCAATACGTGGGAGGCATACATTGGTTTGGCCCAAAAAGGTGGGCCATCTCGAAGTGGGGGGCTAACAGGTTATAGGTGGGTTTAAAGATTCCTTGGCTTGTAATTGGTTAAAGACATGAAGCTTTGTCTAAAGACTTGGAATGTTTCAACATAACGAGCTGTTTATCAGAAATAAGCCACTGGACATAGATTTGTTGTGTAAATTG
This sequence comes from Propithecus coquereli, assembly GCF_000956105.1. Classification (NCBI taxonomy): domain Eukaryota; kingdom Metazoa; phylum Chordata; class Mammalia; order Primates; family Indriidae; genus Propithecus; species Propithecus coquereli. The sequence goes on from NW_012153951.1 coordinate 1,002,513, forward strand.
AGGACCTGCAGGTTTGTCTTACATACCCTTAGGCCTGCTAATGGGTTACAAAGGATGTCCCCAAGAAGGGAGGGGGGAATGATAAGGCATGTCTGACCTCTTTCCTCTTGGCAGACAATTTAGTTTTAGGATATTTCTTTGGTCACGAGGGGGTCCATTTAGTCAGCCGGTGGGGGGGTGAGCCTTAAAATTTTATTTTAGTTCACAATATTGTGCCTCAAAAATACATTTTATACTAAAAGTATTTGAAAACAAAAAGAAATAATAGCTAAAGGTCCAGTTTCTTTTTTGTAAAAGAGGTCAAAGTCATCTAGAAGGGAGCTGAGGAACTGCTGAACTTTGACACTTATATTCACTTATATTCATTACTTTTTTTTTTTACCAAATCCTCCCATTATAGGAGGAAAAAAATCTTATTTCCACCCGTATTTTCAAAATATAGTTCTGAAATGTGCACAACACAGGGTATAAATTTAGGATTAGGCTCTTTAAAGTCAGTCACTTGAAAAGGCAGAGGGCTTATTCAGTGAAAACGTTTATTGAGCATCTTCTACGTATAAGACATTGGCTTTGGGCTGCGGAAAAATGCAAAGGTAAATAAAGCATAGTTCCTGCCCTCCTAAAGCTTGCAGAAGACAAAAGAGAGAAAACTGCAAAACAATCACTCAATGTACTAAAAGTAAGTCATACAAATGAATGCAGTGGGATGTAATTCTTTTCCTTACGAATTCAGCTCCATCCTCCTTTCTGACCTGAAAGCTGGTCACAAACCTTATCTCCTCACTTTCCTTTCTCACATTGTTCAAAACAAAAAACAGTGTTCTTTGTTTTGAGGCCCTCCATTTGCAGAATCTGGATTCTAAATAACATACTTGCTTATTTCTCCCAGTTTCCACCAATGCTTTGGGAGTAGATGAGTGGACTTCCAATAAATGAATGTGTTAGGAGGGATCTTATCTTCCCGCTAAAGCAATTCTTTTCAGCAAAAGTTAGCAGTATTGTTTTTGTCTTCTCTAATAAGAATGGGTGCCAATATATTATATCCCTTACAATTTCACTATTTCCACAGCTGTAAAGAGACCATTTTAGATTTTGACTCTAGGAATCCTTTAAAAAACATAAAACCTGAAGAAGAGATGAGTAATTGAGTTCTCTAAATTAGTTTATTAGTGATTATTCAACTAGTGTTCTGTTATCAGTTAATAGTATCATATGTAAGATAGCTAAGTTTTGATCTGAAGCCAGGGGAATGTTGCCCAGTGAGGACTGGGGAGGGAGGACGGCCTTTGGGCATGGGGCGCAGGATGCGGGATGCGTCATGGCATCATGTGGAGAGCACAGACTCTGGAGTTGACTTATTGGACTTGAAGCTCATCCCTTGCATAGTTAGTTGTGCTGCCTTGGACACTTGGATTATTCAAGCCTCAGTTTCCTAACATGTAACATTGGTTTAATAACTCACAGTTGTTGGGAGTGTTAAATGAGACAACATATGATTTAGCACAGGTTACTTATGTATTTCACGGTGCCTGGTGCATAATGAGTAGTAGATAAACGTTAATTCTTCTCCCAGGGCAGAGGGAGAGCACTGGAAAGAAAAAGAGAGAGGGATAAAGAAAGGGGAAAAGGAAGGAACAAAAGAGGGGACGATGAAGTCCATCACATGAGTGGAGGTGGCTCTGATTTTGAGTAATTATTGATGATAGAAACCTGCTATTGTCTAGGAAAATACTAATCCTTTGTCCAGGCTCACAAAGGTGTGGGTGGAAAGACTACTGGGTTAGGGTTTCAGAGGTTTCGGCTTTAGGTTCTCTAATGTCATCCATGTTAAGGTCAGCTGTCCCACCAAGTAGCATGGCCTTGGGTAAATCACCGAACCTCTTTGGGGCCTCTGTTCCAACATTTGTTAAATAAAGATTTCATTGAGATGATCTTTTCCAGTTCTAAAACTCTGGATGGAATATTTAAGATGAAAATAACTGAGAATTACCTAATATATTCCACCTAAACTTGTGACCTTATAACAGGTGGGAATGAATTTGAGGAAATGTTATTTACAAAGGCACTATTTACAGTGGTGTGATGCTAACAGTGTAAGAACAGTGGAGTAGTTCCTGTCTCCAGGCCTGAACAGGGAACAGAAAAAGTCTCATGGAGGGCTCTGAGGGAACAGTGATCTTGGGCCAAGGACACAGACAACCATAGGAGACTTCACGGCGGGGGGGGAGCCAGGGAAACAAATCTCTCCATCTCACTCTTTTCCTTTTGAACTTCTGTTGGGACTTTCGATTGTTATTCTACATTCAATTGGAAGCCTCAGGACCAAAGAGCTTAAGGATGTACCCATGTCTGTTAGGTCCTGGGCCAGGGAACAGGGTGGTAGGGTAGAGAGTAGATACAGAGGGGAAAGGAAGACATGTGGCATAGGTCTAGATTTATGTATTCATATTGTAAACTGACAATTTATAATTGTATAAATTTATGGTATACAAAGTGGTGTTATAGTTTATAAATACAATATGGAATAATTGAGTCAAGCTAGTTAACATATCCATCACCTCAGATAACTTTTTTTGTGTGTGGAAACATTTGAAATTTACTGTCTTAGCAATTTTTAAATGTGCCATACTCTTATTATTAACTAGATTCACCATTCTATGCAATAGAACTCAAAGAAAGAAAAAAAATACTCTCTGTGTTGGAGATTTTATACCCTTTGACCATCATTTCCTCATTCCCCTCCACCCTAGCCTCTGTAGTCACCATTCTCCTCTCTGCTTCTATGAGTTTGATTAGTTTAGATTCCACATACAGGTAAGAACATATGGTATTTGTCTTTCTGTGACTGGCTTATTTCATTTAGCATAATGTTCTCTAATTTCATCCATGTTGTCACAAATGATAGATTTTCTTTCTTTTTTAAGGCTGATTAGTATTCCATTGTGTATATATACCACATTTTATCTATCCATTCATCTGTTGATGGACACTTACGTTGATTCCATAACTTGACTTGTGTGAATAGTGCTGCAATGAATATGGGGGTATAGATATTTCTTTGAGAAACTGATTTCAAATATTCGGGCATGAATACTTAGAGTGGGATTGTTGGATCACATGGTAATTCTAATTTTAGTTTTTTGAGGAACCTCCATAATGTTTTCCATAATGTCTGTATTAATTTTCATTCCCACTAATAGTATACAAGGATTTCCTTTTCTCCACATTCTTTCCAACATTTGTTATTTTTTTTCTTTTTGATAAAAGCCATTCTGACAAGTGTGAGATAATGTCTTGTTGTAATTTTAATTTACATTTTCTAATGATAAGCAGTGTTGAACATTTTTTCATATGTCTGTTGGCCATTTGTATGTTGTCTCTTGAGAAAAGTCTATTCAGATCCCTGGCCCATTTTTTCATTGGATTTTTTGTTTTCATGCTATTGAGTTGTTTGAGCTCCTTATATACTTTGGAAGTTAACTTTTTTAACAGATGTATGACTTGCAAATGTTTTCTCCGAATCGATAGGTTGTCTCTGCACACTGTTAACTGTTTCCTTTGTTGCACAGAAGTGTTTTAGTTTGATGTAACTCCATTTGTCTATTTTTGCTATTGCTGCTTATACTTTTGGGGTCAAATCCCCCCCCAAAAATTCATTGCCCAGATAAATTTCACGTGATTTTTTTCCTCCTAGGTTTTATTCTAGTAGTTTTAGAGTTTCAGGTGTTACATTTAAATCTTTAATCCCTTTTAGAGTTGATTTTTGTATATGGTGTGAGATAAGGGACCAATTTCATTCTTCTGCATGTGGAAATCGAGTGTTCCCAATACCCTTTATTAAAGGGACTGTCATTTTCCCATTGCATATGCTTGGCACCTTTGTTGAAAATCAGTTGGCTGTACATGCGTATGTTCATTTCTGGATTCTATTCTGTTCCATTTATTTATTTTTGCCAATATCATGCTGTTTTAATTACTATATCTTTGTAGTACAGTTTGAAATCAGGTCATGTGATATCTCCAGCTTTGTTCATTTTGCTTACGATTGCCATTGCTATTTGGAATTTTTTGTGATTCCATATAAATTTTAGGATTATTTTTTCTATTTCTATGAAAAGTGATGTTGGAATTTTGACAAGTGTTGCATTGAATCTGTACATTGTTTTGGATAGCATAGACCTTTAACAATATTAATTATTTCAATCCATGAACATAGATATCTTGCCATTTATTTGTATCTTCTTCAATTTCTTTCATCAGTGTTTTATAGTTTTCAGTGTACAGGTCTTTCACCTCCTTGGTTAAATTTAATCCCAAGTATTTTATTTTTTTGTAGCTATTTTGAATGGAATTGTTCTCTTGATTTCTTTTTCAGATAGTTTGTTGTTAGTGTATAGAAATGCTGCTGATTTTTGTGTGTTGATTTTGTATCCTGCAACTTTACTGTACTTGTTTATTAGTTTTAAGAGTTTTTTGGTGGGGTCAGTAGGGTTTTCTACATATAAGATCATGTCATCAGCAAACAGTGACAATTTCACTTCCTTCTTTCCTATTTGAATACCTTTTATTTCTTCCTGGCAAGAACTTCTGATACTATGGTGAATAGAAGTGGTGAGAGTGGGAATCCTTATTTTGTTCCAGATCTTGGAGGAAAGGCTTTCAATTTTCTATTGTTGAGTACATCGTTAGCTGTGGGCTTCTTATACACAGCCTTCATTGTGTTGAGACTTGACCCAGGAAATCAAGCAGTGACTCCACTCAGCCAAAGAGCACCCCCAACCACCCCACCCAGTCAGGGAGATTCTCATCCCTGTGGATTTCAGAGAAGTGAAGGGGCTGGACAGGCTTGACCCAGAAAGTCAAGAAGCAGCTTTACTCAGCCAAAAAGGTCTAGATTTAGATTGAAGTCTTGAGTGAGAACCTATTTTGTAACAGTAGAAGAGCCCTAAGATGCTGCCTCTACAACCAGCCCACAGTTCCATGGAAATTGTAGATGTGAAGATACACACATCACTAGGCAAAGGCCTTTCGTGTCAATCTCGTTTTTCTCCATGCCGAACATGTTTTACCTATTCTACTTTAGTATTAGTCAGAAGCCCTGAAAAGTTCAGATTATCAGGGAGCTCTGATATACATAATTGTTAGTGTGATTCATGACTAACAATGTATAAAATATACCTAGATGTTATATGAGGGATACAGAGTCTGCCACACTGCATTGAGAGCTCCACTCAAATTGTGCTAGAAACTATTAATAAATAGGGCAGGTATTTTGCCTCCAGGAAAGTAGGTTTTATTCGGATGCTTTGTATCCTCATGGTACTTTTGGTTACCTTCTAGGACAATAAACACAGTCATGCTGTTTCAGTCAATGATAGATTGCACATACAATGTTAGTTACATAAGATTATAATCAGAGCTGAAAAATTCCTATCACTTACTGACATCATAGCTCTCATAACATTGTAGTGTAATTGCTTACTTTTAAAAATAAATTTAGTGTAGCCTGAGAGTATAGTGTTTGTACAGTCTGTAGGAGTGTACAGTGATATCCTAGGCCTTCACATTCACTCACCACCTACTCATTGACTTACCCACACCAACTTCCAGTCCTGCATGTTCCATTTGTGTTAGTGCCCTATACTGATGTACTAGTTTTTATCTTTTATATTGCATGTTTTAATTTACCTTTTCTATGTTTGGATATGTTTAGATACACAAATACTTACCATTGGGTTATAAATGCCTACAGTATTCCCTACAGTAACACTCTGTGCAGGTTTGTAGCCTAGGAGCAATAGGCTGTACCATATAGCCTAGGTGTGTAGTAGGCTACACCATCTAGGCTTATGTAAGTACACTCTACGATGTTCACACAACTATGAAATTGCCTAATGACACATTTCTTAGAATGTATCCCTATCATTAAGTGATGTATAAACTGTAATTACCAATAATTGAGAACTTCCTATGTGCCAAACATTGTACATACTTTACATATGAAATGAAATAAAATTATGTTAGTTTCTTCTAAATTCTGGGAGTAGGGCTGGCAAGACTCCTTGAGTAGATTTTTCTTATTAATTGAAAGATTTGGAAACATAAAAACACCTGGCTGTTGTCCCTCATTATGGGGAAGATGAAAAAAAGAAAATTTGCAAAGGGAGCTCTGATGGTTTTCTGGGAGAAAGGGGTGTGGAAACTCTTCTTTTCCCGAGATCTGAGATCAGGGGGTTGGGTGTTTAAGTCTTGTTATCAAGAAAAGGCCCTGCAGTGGGTTGAACAGTGTCCCCTCAAATTCATGGCTATCTGGAACCTCAGAATGTGACCTCATTTGGAAATAGGGTCTTGCAGATGTAATTAGTTAAGAAGAGGTCATACTCATCTCATGGGTGGGCCCTAAATCCATTGACTGGTGTCTATCAGAAGAGGAGACTCCAGGGGATACACAGAATGAAGAAAAAAGACTAAAAGGACAGTAGAGATCAGAGATACAGCTACCAGGAATGCCAAAGATTGCTGGGAGGCATGAGAGTGTCTCCTTACAGCCTCCAGAAGGAACCGACCCTGCTGATTCCTTGATTTGAGACTTCTGGCTTCCTAAACTATGAGAGGGTAGATTCCTGTGTTTTAAGTCAACCAGTTTGTGGTAATCTGTGATGATAATCCTAGGAAACTAATATAAGTCCCAACACCTTGAAAGGGAGCTCTGAGCAGAACCTGGTAGCTGGGTTAGGGCCCAGGACTCCGATGTAAGAGTCTGAGGTAGGACTGGCTGCAGCAGAGCAGTTGTCTACAACCTGGGAGTCCAAAAGCGAGACACCTTATGTCCTGGGCAGACACTACAGCCAGCAAGGCCTTACTGAGGCAGTGGACAGCATCTGTCACAGACATAGGCGTTGCCTTCACATCTGCTGTGTGGCAGAAACTGGATCTGTGGACTGACCAGCAGCTCCAGTTCTCTCTGAGTAACCTAATTTGACCTTTTGGATGGAATAAATCTTTAAAATCCTGGGACTATTTGGCATTAGGGGCAGGTTCTGCTTTAAGAGGGAGATATTGAACATCCTGTTTGTAAGGGTATCTGGATGCTTGAGTTATTAACTATACATGAGAAGAGAGTTGGTCATATGTTTATCCTGAGTTGGTGAAGCTGGATGTGCTGGAATTGGTTAGTAGGTGGGAGTCCGTACCTTGAGCCGGAAGCAGGGGCCCGAATGTGGGCATGAGCAGGGTGGAAGCTGGGAAGGGTTGAAGGGAGCTGGAAACTGGGTGTGGGGTGGACCAGACTCAGATCGGGTCTCAGGGATCATGACAAGTTGAAACCATAGGGGGTACCATGGGTGAATCTAGATGCAGCAGCCAGACAGCAAGCACGGCTCAAACAGGACTGTGTTGTCATGGAAACAGAGACAGATGCAAAGGCCAGAACCCGGAATCCAAAGCAGGTCAGAGTGAGACAGTGTCTGAAGCCACAGCTGGAGCAAAAGAGGTGCACGTACACGGCCTGGGCAGACAATTTTCCTTTGAATGCCCGAGTGCCGCCCCCGCTGGCTTTGGTTCCTGCTCACCAAACACGTGGAGCTCTCTGCCTCTGGAGTGCCTTGAAGGCTCTCTCATTCTTCTGACAAGTAAAGAACCCTTCTATAACCTCCCTTTACCTAGTTTGCTAGCCCCTGCTCAAACACATTCAGCAACAAGGTCCTGAGGTAATGGTTCTATCTTTAAACAGTTTAATTATGATATTGTTTTTTTCTCCTATGGGGCTAAAACCTGGTGGTGAGTCAACAGCAAGTGTTTCCTCTTTCTCCTGGGTGTCAGCCCTTAAATGTTTGTCACAGAGACCGGCCGGAGAAGATCTTCATATTCCCAAGGCTTAAACAGCAAACATTCTGATTCGCTGAGTCTGAGACAGGGCCAGAGAATCTGCATTTAGAAAAATTCCCAAGGTGCCTCTGATGTGCAGCTGGAGTTAGGAACCACACATTCAGCTTCCTCAAGACTCTCATGAAAATCCTGTGGATTGTACCTGCTGAGTATGTCCACGAACAGCTGGGAAGGGTTTCCCCTCATGCTTGCCATCTTAGTGTGGCTTTCATCACTGTTTACCTGCAGCATTACAGAGACTTTTCGCTGCTCTTCCCACCTCTAGTCTTTACCCTATAATCCATCCTCCTCATGGCTGCCGAAATGATCTTTTGAAACTGCACATAGGAGCACGTGACTCCTTGCATCCAATCCTGTGCTCACTCTCCGTTGCAATGAGAAACGAAATGATAATAAAATAAGTAGACAAACAAAGGCGGAGCAGGCCTCCGAGAGTTAGGTCTCTGCCTGCCCCTCCTTCTTCCGTGCCCTGCCCACACCACCTTACTGCAGGGTCTTGCACGCTTCCTCCTTTCTCAGCCTTTGTGTCTGCTTCTCCTTCAGCCAAGAATGTTCTTTTCCTTTCCTGATTAATTTTCCATTTATTCTTCTACACTCCGCTCTGGCATGGCCTTCACAAACCAGCTATCCAAGACTCTTCTGGATGGATCACTTCATTTGTTACATGATGTTTTGACTTGGCTATTTTGGTAATTTTTACCCTGAGGACATTTTGATTCCAGAAACCTTTTTTATAACCATCATTAGATTTGAGTTCACTCTGATGGAGGTTAAAATAATGAACCATTACATTTCAACGTAGAAAAAGATCTAAGAAATTATTAAAACGTTTATTCTTATTCCATTACTAATTTTGACAGCATTGCTGACCCTCCCTCTGGGGGTAGGAGGGAGAGGGGCTGAGGTACAGATGAGAGTGAGGTCTGGAGTCAGACATGAAGGAGGAACCCATAGTGGAGTGGCCATTAGGGTCAGAGTTGGGAGTCAAGGCTCCTGCCGACATGGGTGTGTACGTTTTGTTGCATCTGCTGCTTGGATATTTACAAAAAGAAACAAGATATTTTGACATGATTATTTCAAGTTAGCCAAGTATTATGGGTTGGATTTTGTTCCTTTATTACAAGGTATTAAAGTCCTAACTCCCAGTGTCTGTGAATGTGATCTTATTTGGAAATAGAATTTTTGCAGATGATCAAGTTGAGGCCATTAGGGTGGGTTCTAATCCAATATGACTGTGTTCTTATAAAAAAGGGAAAATTTAGCCACAGAGACAGACATACACAGAGGAAAGACTGTGTGGAGACACAAGGAGAAGGCCATGTGGAGATGAAGACAGAAGGCATGGTGGGGGACCTATGGTGAGCTGGCCATCCTCTGAACTCCCAGAACAATGCTGTTCTGTTAATGGTCTGAAACTTGTCTGTCTTGGGCACAAGGCTATAAGCTCTCCATAGTCAAAATCTTTGCTCTTTATTTCTGTATTCTCAGTATTGAGCTTATCGGGTGTAGATAACTTAGGGATAAGCAAACCATACAGGCTGAGGGCGCTGAGAGTTTGACTGGCTAAGTGGTTGCACTAGTTCTCGGCGCACTGCAGTTGGAACTGAACTCTGCTTTGGTTTCCAGGCTCGGTGAATTTTCCATTACACCACGAAAAGCTCTATCAAGTTCACTTGTAGTGCTTTCCTCTTCAGGCTCAATTTTTTTCTGTTCCTCCATTTCTTATGTGCACAAGTTCCCAAAGCTCTCATTATTCTGGTCACTCTCCTCTGGATAGACTTGATCTTAAATAGTGGCATCTGAACTGAACATGATCTTCCATCACTGTCACCTCCCTTGATACAGACCTTAGTCTGGTATTAATGTTTCTTAAAACTGTTGGCAAATTCTGGCTTATTACAGACTGCAATCCACCTTCCGTGTGATAATTTTTCATGCAGAAAGTTCATCCAACTCCCTCTAACTCTGTATTCAGTTTCTATAAGTTTTGTACTCACATCCATAACTTTATATTTAGCTCTGTTAAATTTTATTTGGTTTTCCTCTAGTGTTTTGGTTTATTGAGATGATTTTATATCTCCATTTATTGTCTTAATGATATTAGCTCTCTCATTAAGTTTTGGGACAGCTGAAAATATGGTAAGAGTGTTATGTTTTCAAATCCCTCCTAAAAATATTGAACAGTTGAATGTTCACCCAGCTCAGAATAGCTGGGTAATGATAAACCTTCTGTTTTATTTTTTTTTTTCTTTATAGCCTTGGTCCAAATCAGCATTAAGCTGGTTAGCAGAACAAAGCCTTTTCAATATGATGCCAGATAAGCAATATCTTCTTATACTTGGTAATCGATGGTGAGATTTCCATTGAGTTACAGATCCTTCCTCACACAGCGGTTCATCTGGTCTCAGCTAGACATGTCTGGTTATAGCAGTCAAACGGCATCCGCCTCCTTGCCTAGCTGTTTTAGTGGGAGCTGGCAGAGTGACACCTATCTATTCTCAAATTTTCCAGTTGTAGAAAAACTACAATTGCTCATTTGCTTTCTTATCCCTTTTAAAAATCCTATTGGTGAGAATTTTTGATACTAAGTTGACCAACTTTTTCCAAACTGTTACCAACGAAGTGGTGGAGCATACAGTTAACTTTGGACATAACATAATATAGCAATTAAAAGTGGGGCCCATGGAATTTGTCTGTGGCCTGATTTCAGCTCTGTTACCTGACTGTGTGGCCCTCGCCAAGTTATTCAATCTCTCTGTGCTTCAGTTTCCTCATTTGTTAAAAGAGGATATTAATACCTATTATTACTAGTGAGTATTAAGTTGAATCACTCTGTATTAAGAGCCTCTCACAGAGGCTGTCACATAGTAGGCATTATCTTCATCATTATTATTTATGCACAGAGCATTTACATCTTTTAAAATCACTAAGACGGAGGTGACTATGTATGAAAATAACTCCAATTGTACTGAGGTCTGCTGACATAAGAGCTTACTGCCCCTATCAATCTTGGCATGAAAATGAGCTTTATTGGAATTATTTCACACATCTAAGGATTGTCTTTAAATAAATTGAATGGTTCACCTAATTACCCATGTCCTTTTGCTTTAAGCAGAATTGATTCACTCTTCTAATAGGCCTTGGAGAGGGGCGGAATCCAAAAGAGGAGGCAATTTCAATAGACAGCAGCCCAAACTTTCCTAAAACTGAAGCTAAAAAAATCCTACAAAGTCTTCCAAAGAGTGGGGACTAATTCCAATGGGGTCTATCATGCACCATTAACTAAATAGGAATGTTTCTTTGACATCTGTACATTTGACCTACACACTCTTAAGAATAGGAAGGAAATTGTTCTTCCATGGAATTGACTTTTATGGTGCAGTTTTTATTTTCTCAACCAGCCTGCTTGCTTTTACTCCTTTTACTTTCTTCTCCCAACAAGTCGGTTTTTCTTGTCAGATTAAGAAAGGGTAGCAGTATAGGTTGGTGAACCCTTATGCACCCTGTAATATGAGAAGGCCATAATAATGGCTGAAGTTGGAAATAAAAATTCAGTCCACGTCAGTAAGCACTTATTGTCTACCTTTTTATGTGCAGCTGCCATGCTAGGGACTGTAGGGAATACAAGGATGACGCAGTCTTGGTTTTGTCCTCCAAGCAATTAAAAGCAAAAAGAGACAACTGCAGGATAAATTTTATGTACAAAGGCGTGGGAGGCAGTGAGGATTTGCAAGGTGCTTGGAGAACGGTGGCTAGAGGAAATAATTTGTTTTGGGAAGAAAAGTTGGAAAAGGAAGATGAGGGCCTGACAGTGAGGGCTTGACTGTAATTATTTTGCACACTGTTTTTTATTTCATAATTGGTCTAATATACTAAGTGTCAGTTTTCATTGAAAGAAACACTGAAATAATGGCACTCAAATGAGATGAAGTCAGTGGTAAATAGCTTGTGAAATGTGTATCTGTTAGTTTTCTCAGTATTGCATTTGCCTGTCTGACATATCGTTATTTATTAATTAGTGATGAAAGCCCTCTAAAATTTCTAATGAAAAGTTTCACAGATTGACACCTCAAAAGTCAGGCATCCCTTCGTTTCTAAGTTTTAAATGCTTTTTCCCATCTGGGCCATTTGAATCACATCTTCAAATCTTCAAAGAAGCTCAAGGTGGTTGCCCTATGTCACATTCTGTCAGTTGGAGGGGACCTAGAAGAAGTGGTTGTGACCACAGAAAGTGTATAAGGACAGCACTGAGCCCTGATGTCTTAGGAATACTATTTAGCATTTGGTAGTCATTAAGAACTTGAGAGACGCCAAGCCCATAGGTAAAACCAACTCTTTATTAAAAAAGCAGCATAAATATTAAATTCTCTCTACAGAGAATATGGTAGTGACATACAGATTCCAAAGTCCAACTTGGGGCATTTTTTTTGAGGCACAGTCTTACTCTTTTGCCAGCGCTAGAGTGCCGTGGCGTCAGCCTACCTCACGGCAACCTCAAACTCCTGGGCTCAAGCGATCCACCTGCCTCAGCCTCCTGAGTAGCTGGGACTACAGGTGCGCACCACCACGCTTGGGTAATTTTTCCTATTTTTAGTAGAGACGGAGTCTCACTGTTGCTCAGGCTGATCTTGAACTCCTGACCTCAAGCAATCCTACCTCAACCTCCCAGAGTGCTAGGATTACAGGTGTGAGCCACAGTGCCTGGCTCCAACTTGGGGCATTCTTTATGATTCAACTGTTTATTTACTTTTCCCAACTTCCTTCTCTTGGAGATGGCAATCTATGGTTCTCTGGGTTCTCTGGCACATTGAATATAGCCCCTGGCAGCTTTTGAGGTAGGTGACCTTCATGCATCGGGTATTACATTAGGCATTATGGTCTGAATGTATTCCTTCCAAAATTCAGGAGTCGCCAGTGTGATAGTGTTAGGAGGTGGGGCCTTGAAGAAGGGATTATGCAATGAGGGCTTCTCCCTTGTGCAAGGGGTTAGGTGCTTTTATAAAAGGGCTTGAGGAAGGCAGTTCCTTTTTTCCCTTCCACCTTCTGTCATGCGAGGACATAGTGTTCCTCCCCTCCAGAAAATGTAGTATTCAGGGCACCACCTCGGAAGCAGGGTCCAGACTTCACCAGACAATGACCTGCCATTGTCTTGACATTGGACTTCCCAGCCTCCAAAGCTGTGAGAAATAGATTTCTGCTGTTCACAAATACTTACTCTCAGGTATTTTGTTCTAGCAACATGGAACAGCATAAGACAGGCACTTACCCCAAGATCAGAGCTAACATCATCATATCTGCAGTATCTCCCTACTGGCACACGTATAGTTTTCCTTTTATCGCAAGTCAGACAAAAATAGATGGTGAGAGGGAGAATGAATGCTCCTTTCCTAATGTTCTTCATAAGTCTGGTCCAAGCCCATGGTCTTTTTTTTTCTTTTCCCTAATGAGTACAGGTTTTTAACTATAAACTCTGGTATGTAAAAATTGAGACTTAAAAAA
>NW_012153951.1:1015968-1141593 GCF_000956105.1 Propithecus coquereli
TATATATTTGAGATAGGGTCTCACTCTGTTGCTTGGGCTAGAGTGCAGTGGTATCATCATAGCTCACAGCAACCTCAAAATCCCAGGCACAAGTGATCCTCTTGCCTCAGTCTTCCGAGTAGCTGGGACTACAGGCATGCACCACCGCACTCAGCTAATTTTTCTATTTTTTATAGAGATGGGGGTCTCGCTTTTGTTCAAGCTGGTCTTGAACTCCTGAGCTCAAGCAATCCTCCTGCCTTGGCCTCTCAGAGTGCTAGGATTACAGGTGTGAGCCACTGTGCCCGGGTCACAGGCATGCACTTATGGAGTTCATCTTATTTGGGTTTCTGCAAGTTCTTTGCCTCCCTAGTGTCTTCTACCAGTCTGAGGTCTGCTGGTGTACAGAGAATTCAGAGTCATGATAACCTTTGTTCTGGGTGCTATCAATTCCTGTGATTCCCATAACAGTCATTAGGGCTGTTTTGTCTTGATACTGGCACGTGGTAGGATTACACTTCCTCAAAAACTTTGTAGTTAGGCTTGGCCACGTGACTTGCTGTGGTTATTGATATGTTAGCTAAGCGATGTGTGTCACTTCTAAGGGTAACTTTATGAACTAATGTGTGATTTCTGCTGTCCTACTCCATGCTGTGGTCCATCAAGGAAGACTATATTAAGAAGGAACCCCCTCCCCAAGCCCCACTTTAGATTCAGTTCTTGAATGACTACAGTGAACAGAAATCCAATCTTGAGTCACTTTGGGCATGTAGAGGGGGTGAGAAATAGACGTACTGTATTAGCCACTGGGATTTTGGGGTGGAATTTTACTGTAGGATAACCTAGCCCATACTGACTGACACAATCCTTTTTAGGTAGTGATGAGCTATTCTAGACTTTTTTTGGAGTGGAGCATCTAAAACCTACAAAATAAATATCTTTGTCTTACTAATATCAACTACCACTTTGATGTTTTTAAAAAAGTTATGATGTCTCTACCTTTTTCCTTGTTCTTCTAAAGATTTCTTTCTACCTGAGTGAATGCAATGGAATGGAAAGAAGAGATTGATTGGTATAGACAACCCCCTTATGCCACAATAGCTCTGGGAACTGGTAGTTTCCATATTTTTTACAGCTTCATATTTCTCAAGTGATCAATACATAATAAATACCTATACTTTATTTCTCTCTTTTTTTTGTTAAGTCATTTGCTTGTTCCAAAATTAAAACCTCAGAAATTCCAATGATCCAAGAGCAAAAAGCAAGATAGCATTTTCCCATACTCACATGAGAACTGTGTGTTAGACACAGAAACTGCAGGTCTTGTGCTGGCATATTCTCAGTGTGCTTTTCACTCAGTCTTATCAAACGATGATTTTTGGTCTACCATGTACTAGTGACGTTGCTAATTATAATCAGTGATACTTGCTATGAATAAAAATTTCAGGGAAATGTAAAGGCATATATCAGGGAGAACTGATCTACTTGGGGATATCAGGAAGACATTCTGGAGGAAGCAACATTTGAGTTAAGAGTTGAAAGATGAGCTGCCATTGGCCTGGAAAATGATGGGAAGGGTTTGGGGGTGGGTGTCAAGAGTTTCTGCAAAGTAAACGGCATTTGCAAGCAATCCGAGGCTGGAGGAAGCATGACATGTTGGAGAAAGCAAAAGAAGGCTTGTGTAAGCTGGAGCACGGTGTTAGCAGGTGGCGTGTGATGAGACTGAACAAAGACAGTCTTCACAGAGCCTTGTAGGCCATGTTGAAGAGTTGGCTATTTTAAAAGTTATGAGAATCTGTTGAAAGATGGATATTTCAGGCTGGCAATTGACGCTACAGGATTTGGGTTCAAGACTAGATTTAAGTCCATTAAGTTCATTCATTCATTCATTCATCTTTCATATGGGGATTACATAACAGGCTGTTGTATTAACTGGCATCACCATTTCTGAAGCCAGAGAAAAAGCCAGGGAAATTGCCTAAAACAAGCTTAATTGCATGTAGCTTGCTTTGATGCGGCAGCCAAAGTGTAGGGCATGGAGTGAAAATAGGGTTATCTACATTTTTTGGTGAAAATAGGGTTATCTAAATTTTTTGGAGCAGGGCTGGCAAAGACAAGAGTGGGCCTTGTCCTTTTAATATATTTCTCCAGGGACAGGCTACATCCTAAAATATAGATTCAATAAGCCAGAATAAGGCAAGTTTTTACCTTTCATATTCCAAGTTTTTACTATCCTAAGACCAATTACAAGCAGAAAATATGTTTGGATGTGGACAGGTGGTGAGGTTTACAGCAGAAGGTCACCAGTTTATACTGAAGTATATTGTCTGGGACTCACACTAGCTCTCCTTGATGTTTGATAGCAGCTGAGTCATATTTTAAAATAGTTTGAACTCAGCCTCTGAGTTTTTATGGTAGGAAGCAATTCCGCATCGGCAGGAAGCTGAATTGAATGCCCTATAGATCATTTCCACATATGAGTTTCCGTTGTACAAAACAAATCCATATTCATTCCAATGATTTCCCCTTTATTCTTTTCAAACTCCCAAAAGGAAAAGATTAGATTCAAGTTTCCTCTCATAAATTACAAGGTTTTAATTCAGTAAATTTGCATAAGCCCCAAACACCAAACTTCCTACAAATAGTTGAAATAAATATAGCATTTATGTATCACATTATCTATTCATAGATTTTTCAGATGATAAATTATCTAACTTTTGTAGAATATGACTATGAGAAAGGTCAGATTCAATCCCCATAGCAAAGATGAAGCCAAAGGGATGTGCTGCTTAATAAGTCTGAGATCCATAAACTGGAGCCCAGGAAAGGATTAGGAGAGTAGAGAAATAAAATAGAATCCCAGAGCAGGCAGCTTTAAAATGAAACGAACATTGGGAGGAGTGTCTTGACACGAAGACTCATGCTGAACACAAGCTCCAAGCCATCAGTCCATGTTTGCCCCATACTAAGCCTGATGTTTAATATTCTGAATTGCTGATAAATTCCTCTAAGGGACTCCAAGGAGGCTTGCCTGGACATTGGATGACGCAGTGGCGTTGAGTTGGGCATGGCAGAGTGAAGACATCTTTGTAATTCTCATTTTTTTATCTTCACTTTATGACACTTCACTCCATTGCTTCTGCTCACTGAGACTTCTCATTCCTCTCCTTTCCTGTGTTTCTCACTTTCCAGTCAAATTTAAATTTATGGTCTTGTCTTTATTCAGTCAATTTCCATCCTCTGTAGTAACATCTCTCCATGTTTCCTAACTAGACTACACCCATCCTTCTTGAAACTTCTTGAATTCTTCCTCCTACAGGAAACTTTTGTGACTGTTATTCAATCTTCCCCCCACCCCTTTTTCCTTTTCTCTGAATATCTATTGTTCTTATAATCAGCACAACACAATTTCATGCCTGTTTTCGAACATTTCAATGAGGTTTGTTGCATGTCCTCGATGCTTCTTTGCAACAGCGGCCACATCTTGTACTTCTTTAACTTGAACAGGCTTCAGCTGAGCATAGAGCAGCTACTAAAAACCTGTTGACTAATTACATTGTTTTCCATTCGCTTCCTGTCAGGATCGTGCTGTATTACTTGAGGTTTTTAGTTTAGCTGCCTTTGGAATAATTTCACTGCAATGGCATGGGTCTTGCCAAATACATTAAAATAAAATACTGTGCAAATAGAAGTCTCTTAGTAATATGGCAAGGGGATTCTAAATTTTATAGATCATCAGTTTCCTAAGTATTCATTGCACTTATGTAAAATCACACTAGTTACTAAAATAATAATAATGATAATTATATATATTTTTTCAGGGTGGCTGTGATTTTCATGTCTATTTTAACAGTGCAGGTTAAGAATATTTCTATAATCTATTATAAATTAAGTATTATCTTACATTTACAAAAAATGTTGCCTTAAATATGGAAGTCTAAACAAGATAAATCCTTAGTTCTGTAAGATGTTTAGGTTTTAATGTATGATATTATGATATACCCATAATGATTACTAAATTAATAAATAATTTTTATTATCTGTTTTAACATTTACTTTAATCCTTTCAAGCTTATATTGATAAGTGCCATGAAATTACTGACTTATGTTAAAAATATTAGTCTGACTTCGGTGGGGGGGAACCAAGGGCAACACACATAACCTAAACATCTGTACACCCATAATTTGCTGAAATAAAAAAAAAAATATATTAGTCTGTTGATCATGACCAGAAAAATTGGATTTTCTTAGAGTTCTTGATGGTTTAAATTTGAGAATATAAAAAATATGAAATTAATTTAGTCCCTTTAAATAGGGAGACAGATGTTTAGGTAGTCGGAATGCTCTAAAACATATTTTCGAAGCAATATATGTTCATTGTAGAAAGTAAAAAAATATAAAAAAGTGTAAAGTAGAAAATAAAAATCATCAATGATCCTAATATCTGAGATAACTCTTCTTAACATGTTGGTATTCTTAGTTTTTAAAATTTAGCATTTGATCATAGACATAAAATATATTTGATATTTTTGTCCTTAGCTACATGGAAATACAGATAAAGGCAAATATTTATAAAAATTTTTTTAAAGTTGTGAAAATATTAGCACATTTTATTGCCTTTAAATATAAATTTTTGCTCTGACGAGTTGTCATTTCACCATTATATCTAGATGCAAAGAGTGATTGATTTTAATTGAAATATTTTAAAGCCTTCTGGATAAATTGTTTAGCACAGGGTAGAACACAGGTTCTAGTTAGAATCAGGGGCACAGTAATTATTCCCTCAGATTTTTAGGGAATTCTAAGTGTTGGAGAAACGTTCCAGATTGAAATATGATGTTAACTCAGAAGACATCATAAACACTGAGAAGTACACAGAAAACCTATCTGCTTTGAGCACACTGAGAAATAACAGGCAACAACTATAAAGCTCAAGACCCATATGGGGGAAGTATATCCAGAAAAAATACTCAGCAAACAACAAAGACTGGGGATAGTAAATTATATAAAAATTGTGCTATAGTGGACTAACAGTAACTGTATATACATTGGCAATAAGCAACAGAGATTCTTCTTGATTTCATAATTTTGGAATGATGACACATGCAGCGTTGAGTATTTAACCCGTATTTTTGGAAATATATACATATGCTAGAGGTGGTTCAGAAAAAAATGACATCACTGTCAGGAAAATTAGGCATCAAGATGCAGGTACAAATTCGTTTAGACTGATGTGCACATGTCTACAGCATTTTCCATTTAAGTGAGCGGTGTGGAGTTCAACCTCAGAGCACAAGTTATGGTGACTCAAAATCCAGATCAGGTAGGTATTATAAAATGTGTCTTCCATAATCATATTTGTTGAACACCCCTGTCTTTGTCTGTGCTGCTATAACAGAATACCTGAGACTGGGTAATTTATAAAGAACAGAAATTTATTTCTTATAGTTCTGGGGGATGGAAGCCCAACATCAAAGTATCAGCATTTGGTGTCTGGTGAGGACTGCATCCTCAGGAGGGGAGCACCGCTGTGTTTCCACATGGAAGAGGGAAGAGCAGGAGGGCAAGAGCTCCCTCTGTCAAGCTCTTTTACAAGGACACCCAATCCCACCTACAAAGGAGGAGCCAACATGGCCCAATCACCATTCAAAGGCCCCACCTCCCATCAACCATCACATTGGCAACTGGTGAAATTTGGAAAGGACACATTCAAACCGCAGCATTCTGCCCTGACACCCTCCTCCCGGCAAATTCACACTCTTCTGTTAGAGATTAGCTCTGTCATTTAACACATTTATGAATTAATTTATTCAACAAATAGGAATGAATGAATGAAGACAGTAAACTCTTTATAGATTATAGCGGAGTCATGCAGATGAAGGGAAATGCTGTGTATAGCCAGAAATAAAGCTTTGTGGTAAAAGATACAAATCTCTTCAAGAATTACTCAAAAGTAGTACTTGAGAAATTTTTAAGGGCATCTGAATAAATTAGTAAGAAACACAATACAGTGTGCAATTGTGTACAGGGAAAAGGGTGGGATGATTTGATAAGCTTTAATTATATCCCAGCTCAAAGACAAAGGCCTTCTCTAAAGGCAGATTACGAGAAGACCAGAGGCAGCGGGTAGGGCTTTATTTCTGCAACTCTACAGTGATTCACCCTTCATTTGGATCAAGATTCGCTTGGCCTCCACTCGCAGCCCAGCTGCATCTCCACCCACTGGGGAAAGAGTGCAGTCAAGGCAATTATCCTGCTAATTTATCTAGAAACGACAAAATTGCAGAAACAGTTTTCTCGTTTCCCCCTGAATTATCCAGGTAGGGGGTCCAGCATGATTATGTTTCTGAGGGACTCTTTCCCTCCTTTTCATTTTGCATCTGTGTATACAGGCTTTCTCCCATCTCCGAAGCGGAAATTTGCATACTGCTAACTATTTTGAATTCCGTACCTTTATAATTTGACCGTTAGGTCACTATATGTGGATTCGAGAAGTTCCATGTCTGAAACACACACATATACACACAGAAAATGAAGATCCACTTATACAATAATTCTGCTTTGATATACTCCCTATTTTGTAAATGCCAAATCAAGAGCAGAGGCCTCTACAGCATGGACCAAGATTGGCTAGGGGCTTAATTTAATCTTGTTTTCCTACGTAGATTCTATGATCTCTTTGAAGGGAGGGACTATGCCGTATACTTCTCACTGTAACCTCCATGACACTGAAAATGGTGCTAGTCACATAGCTGGTTTTTTTTTTTTTTGATTTTTTTTTTTGAGACACAGTCTCGCTTTGTTGCTCAGGCTAGAGTGAGTGCCGTGGCATTAGCCTAGCTCACAGCAACCTCAAACTCCTGGGCTCAAGTGATCCTTGCCTCAGCCTCCCGAGTGGCTGGGACCACAGGCACGCGCCACCCATGCCTGGCTAATTTTTTATATATATATATTTTTAGTTGTCCAGATCATTTCTTTCTATTTTTTTAGTAGAGACGGGGTCTCACTCTTGCTCAGGCTGGTCTCGAACTCCTGAGCTCAAACGATCCACCCGCCTCGGCCTCCCAGAGTGCTAGGATTACAGGCGTGAGCCACCGTGCCCGGCCCTCCACATAGCTGTTTTTTAAAAAGCACTTTTGAAATGAAAACCTCACGGTAGTGTTTATTCAATGTGGTGTCAGTCTTTTAAGCAGAGTTTTGTAGAGTGCCTGGCATGTGTGAAGCTGATGTAGGGATGTAAGGATGGTGGCATGTTTTCTAGGCACTACCTAGCATATCTTCATCTCTTCATGCTGTGGGGAGGACAACAGAGGCAGAGCCAGGCCAAGACCTGAGGACTCCACAGACGTCATAATAATTTAGTAATTCTTCAAATTGCTATGCTTTGGATATTCTTTCAACATTTATTTTAAGAAATCAAAGGGCCAGGCATGATGGCTCACACCTATAATCCTAGCACTCTGGGAGGCCTAGGCGGGAGGATTGCTCGAGGTCAGGAGTTCAAGACCAGCCTGAACAAGAGCCAGACCCTGTCTCTAATAAAAATAGAAAGAAATTAGCCAAACAACTAAAAATATATAGAAAAAATTAGCTGGGCATGGTGGCGCATGCCTGTAGTCCCAGCTGCTTGGGAGGCTGAGGCAGAGGATTGCTTGAGCCCAGGAGTTTGAGGTTGCTGTGAGCTAGGCTGACGCCACGGCACTGTAGTTCGGGTGACAGAGTGTCACTCTGTCTCAAAAAAAAAAAAAAAAAGTCAAGGAATAAGGTATGAAAGAGGGATAAAGGATGAAGACCAGTTGTGGTGGTTCTCAGCTTTTCCACAATAATCCACCAGAAAGTTAGTTTTCAACTGAAATTTGCATTCCCCTCTTAGCAAAACCAACCACCCAACCAACACCTGTGTCAATCAGATGCAGTTTCGTAGAAGGAAGGGTCAGCAAGGCCCTGAGGATGTCTGATCTCCCTCAGCCACCACCCTCTACCATCTGAGGAGTTTATTCCTTCTATCTGTAAGGATTTTCCTCTGAGAAGAGTTCAAGTAAAAACAGATTTCTTTGTCTCATTCCTGTGCAGTGACATACAGTGACTCTTTAGAAACAGTCACTATGTGCAAGTGCCCTAGCCACCCTGCAATCCGGCTCAGGGCAGTTTGTGATGTGAAAAGTTGGGATAAACTGTTTTGCTTCAGGGCATGGCTGCCCCATGTGCTACAACATAATCGAAGTATCCTGAGCTCAATCTAAAGTCTCCCCTAAGCTTTGGAGATGACTTTTTGGACGGGTCCAACATAGATGTGAAAAATAGGAACTGCTTGGATTGTAATTCTATTTTTTCCCCCTTCCTGGGCTCTGTCTGGGAAGAATGACTTATAGAAGAGTTTGTATTCCAACCCACACTCCACAGCGATCGTAGCTGGGGAGCTGCTGCAGGTGTACAATGTCCCAGGGTTTCTGGAGGTGAAGTTCTTAGCGTAATTGGAAGCCACCAACAAGAGAGCCACAGAGAAGGTTGCATTTAACTTTCTTTATAAAAATTTACATTGTTAATCCTTAATCATAATTCTCAGTGTTGAAATGTATTGGTCTGAATGTACATTAGCATCCTCTGGGATTTAAAAGCAATTACGTTTAAAAATGAAATTGCGGTCCACACGTAAACAGGAATGATCTTTAAAGCAAATTAAACAAAAGGCTCTAATTACAAATCCATTTAATTTACAGACAGAGAATTAACCTTTAGTTCATTGGTAAATAAGTATGCAGAGAAACAATAATCCAAAATTTAATAACATGAACAAAGTATTTCTTATAAGCTTTAGGGCCTATGTTTGATCAGAGTTTCCATATCACTTCACCTTTTGAATTTTTAAAAGGTTTAAGATGAAATTAGTGTGTGGAGAGAAGAGAATGAGTTCAAGTTACATTCTGGTTACTCTTCCTCATTTATTATGTCTGGAGATTATTATCTCACAGGAGGATAATGCTACAAGGACTAGATTTTTAAAAAGTTCTTTCATATTGCTTTTATTTTTATTGAATGCCCTCATCATGTAGAGTATCTGAGAATTTAGAACAGCTTAATCTGGAGCCTTCACCAATCTCTCTCACACCACTTGAAAAACTGCCTTGAGTCTGTAAATCTCCAAGGTAAATTTCACGCTGGTCATTTTGTTACACTCAATATAATAGTTAAACAAAATTTCTCTCTTTTAGGAGCAATTTATAGAAAACTGAGATCTACCAAATGAGGGTGTTGAGACTGGGTATGGGAATTCATTCTACTAAAATCATTCCCTTTATTTCTAAACTAAATATTGTACTGTAGTTAGAAAAAACCAGATAAGCTGAAATTAACCACAATTCACGACCGCTATCACTAGCTAACAACTCATTAGGTAATGGGAGTACATGTTTGACCAAGGTCCCATCTCTCAACATCATCACAATGGCAGTTAAACTTCAACATGAGTTTTGGAGGGAACAGTTGAACCATAGCAATGTTAGTGTTTTGGGTCTCTAGAAATTCACGTTGGTTGAGAGCTATTGAATAGAAATCTCTGAAAACTTTGGGTAATTCTTTCTCCAATGCACAGGTAATCTGGTAAATGGGTAAATGGTTGCCAGTTCTTTAGGAAAGTATTAGAGGAAGATTTACATTGTACATTTTAATTAATTAATTAATGTTTTTAGAGACAGACTCTCGCTATGTTGCCCATGCTAGAATGCAGTGGCTATTCACAGGCATGATCATGGCTCACTACAGCCTCAAACTCCTGGACTCAAGCGATCCTCTCTCCTCAGCCTCCTGAGTAGCTGGGAGCACAGGCCTGTGCCACTATGCCCGGCTACAGTGTACATATTAAAGGATGGCAGGTATCCTCTTTAAGAGGACCTGATGTTTTCCCCATTTAAGGGGCTCTGAGACTGGTAAGAAGCTAATGTCTGGAAATTGGTTGAGCAGACATAACTCTGTATGAAGGTGATTCAAGACAGACTTCTGCTCAGCAAAAGACAAATAAAATTGAACTTTAATAGTCTGCCCATCTATTTCAGTCCTAGTGACAGAAAGATCAATTAGCCAGCACTAAAGAACTTTGTAGGTAAAAACTTCCTGATTACTTAGCTTTTCTGCCCATTGCAGTAACTACAATCCCTGCTTCTGGAGATAAAGTGCTGCTACTTTTTCTGTAACTCTCTGGGACCCCATCATTTCCACTGAATTCAGGAGCCCAGTTAGACAAAACGTCTCCTCCTGTCCTGTAGAAGATGGCCACCACAGAATGTTTCAAAGATGCTGTGCCCCCTTCACCAATTTCGTAAAACCTCAGTGAATGAGACAGTCTTTTGGAACCTTCCAGTAGATATAGGTAGGTGTTAGGCGATCACCTAAATATACTCCAGCATTCCGATCTTCATAAGCACTTGGATACCTTCCTTCACAATATACCAAAAAAAGTATTAGCATCCCAATTTTGTTCAGTTTAGGCCATCTTTGTGTCCAGGTTGGAGCAAACTGTTAGAGCCATGCCAAGGTTCTCAAGATAACATATGGAATCCAGAATTTCTGGTTAGTGCCTTATTAATAAATGTAGCCCAACCCAACATTAAATTCTTCCCACCTTGATTTAACATCCCAAACATCCATTCCTATACATATTCTCCAGGTTTCCATCAGTATAAATTGGTAAAATCTGGTTAATACTTTGGGATACATGGGTTCTCTTTCTGGATTACTCTTTGTACCCAGCCCCCTGGGTCCTACTGGGACTTGTGGCTCGTAATAGGTCTAGAAGCAATGAGAGGTGGTGGGGATGGGTCTTGAGGAGACCTCTCATTCCTCTGCAAGGTCACTATCTCAGGAGAGGTCATTGCAAACTCTTCAGAGAGGAGATGAAGAACTGCTTTTTTTGGAAGAGAAGATTCAGTGTTCAAAGTCCTGAGCTTCTTTGAATCTGCCCTATCTTTCAGGATTCCATTACTTTTCCAATCAATATCTTAATTTTAACATAAGACACCTCTTGAAGCTATGAATTCAATTTGCATTGTAATTCAGTTAGCTATGAATTCTGACTTTGGGTTTAGTTTTCAGAAATATTGATCCTGTTGTGTACAGGAGATAAAGATTTCTTCCAGGGGAATCATAAATGTTTTTTGGATCCTTACCCATGTTGTAACTGGGGAATTTAAAGCTCTGAGATGATAATTTTCTTTCTCCAAGCTCCATTAGTAGACAAAGAACTCCATAGTCTTTATTTGCTTTATTCCTAATATAATATAAAATGAATGCAGCAACTTGGTCATGCAAAGCCTTGATTTTTATAGGCACTCAACTGCAGGTGTCTTCAAGTCATAATTTAAGTAACTTTTGCTACTGAATATCATGGACGACCATTGTCCCATTTACCATCATAACAAAGTCATTAATGCCTTTATATCTAACCAGAACAGAGAACAAATTTCAGATTTGCTTCCCTGAGATTCTGTTCTTTTGAAACCACATTCAGTACCAAACTTGAGCCATTAGGATTCACTCGAGAAAACAACCACCGAAATACTATGAGCTTACTATAGAAATCAGAATGTATACACCTGTGGGAGGACCCAGGGAAGTGAAGATCTATGAGAGAAGAATCAGAGGATCAGAAAAAGTCATTAACACCACAGCCTGAAGTGCTGATGTACAGGTCAAAACTCATGGGAAAAATCCTCAACATGGAAAACCCCCAAAATGTCTGTTTTGAGCAGAATTTGCAAAAAGCAATTGAACTGGAGTGGACTGTAAAAGAGGAGCTCCTGGAGAGATCTGTGGAAGCTGCCACCTCTAAGGGAAAGGCAGTCAAGTATTTTATGGTTGGCTTGAGATACTCTTGGTTGGCACAGCCAGAAGTTGAGAAAACGAGCTGAAAGCTGGAGCCCTTCAGGCACATTTACGCTGTCTGTCACGGTGTCTGATTGCCTTGATCTTTCCAAGTAATGGCTTCTGTTGTTCTTATGCTTTCCACATTTCACACAAGGACCCCTCTTGGCCAGCTTTAACCCAGACATTATGGGAAAGGTATTTTGGAAGATGTTTCCGACCTTAGACTGGAGCGGTAGTACCATGTTGACAGAACACAGTCCAGTGTACAGATAGAATGCCATATGATGTGACGCAGTTTGTGAATTAGCAAGCAATTTAATATAATGGATCCAGTGTAATATTTCTTTATTTGTTTGTCATTCCTCAAGGTTTTTAAGAAGGGCAACACTGATAATGATTTAGGTTCTCCTCACTCCCTTATTAGGTACCAAAACCTAGAGACCTATTCACTTCCAGAGAAGCAATATTCATTGTCGTCAACCCTGTGGAGGCTCTCAGTCCAGGATCCAGTGTTTTTCAGAGATGGGCATTTCTCAGTGCAAAGCTCGACTGTAGATGGGGACATTCACACTTCATAGTGTCTATATTCAGGCATCTACACACTCTTTCCTATATGAGTTGCTGTTTAACTTTGGGGCAGTGGTTTTTAAGAGTTCTGCTCTCTCAATTTTAGGAAACGTAACACTTTTCCTCCTCCCCAAACCCATTCATGTCAAGAAACTATCTTGTTTAACCCTAGAATCCCGCAGCCTCCAAAACGTCTCCTTTTGGGGAAATTCAGCCTCATTCTTTTGAGGGACTTGACCATACAAAACAAAAGTCGGCATGCAATTGTCTTTTGGGCCATCTCTCCTTTACTGGCTACAACTCCTTTGGTTACCCAAAATTGGGAGGTTCTTTTTATTATCTTCCATTTTTTTTGAAACAAGATATAAGTGAATTTCTCGTTTACTCTGCTCTTCCGTAAATGTTAATAAATAGTTCATCTATTAACTGAACCAAGTAGATTACTGTTTCAACTAGGTTTCCTAGACATTTCATATTATGTTAGTCATATTGAAACATAATATGTTTCATATTAAGTTAGTATGTTTCATACTAACCTCAGAAAAATGAGATTTTGCTAACATGGGGTACACTTTCAAAGGCTATAGGAGAAACTTCTAGGTTTGATGCATGGTTTGGTTATAGATGATGAGTTTTCAAATCAGTTTATGTTTTGTAATTTAAAATTAAAACTTTCAAGGATATTTGTTATGCAGGTAGATGTTACAGAATTAAGTGATTGTATTGTGAAGACTTTAATTTGCAGAACGATTAGTTTGTACCTTGAAATCATATAGGCTCTATTTTGGTATGGGAGATGCTACATATGTAAGCCTCTGTGAGTACATGTGTGTGTATGTGTGTATGTGTGTGTGTGTGTGTGTCTGTGTTTACCTTTGTGTTTACTAATACCATTATCAGAGAAATTACCTGTTATGGAACACCACTAAATCTCCTCTTCACACTCTTGTTAACCACAGAGCAATCTCATATTTTGTCATTATTCCCACAAAAGAGTCTCCGGATTTGATTTCACTGTTGGAGCTTTTGTATCCTCAGGGTCTGAGCAAAATGATCAATAATAATAATAATAATAAAAAGAACAGCAGATAGAAGACAGTGGTTTAGAGAATGGGGCTTTGGGTCTACTAACAAAATGACCTTACTAATACCGAACTCCAGAATTAGGTAGGCTTATCAAACAGACACAGGCAATGTTGGACCAAGGCAGACACACAGCTTCTACCTTGACCGTTGGGCAGAGCTGGACATAAGAGTAACCTATGCTATCTCTGGGCAAGCTGCTTCCTACACAGGAAGAAGAGCAGAGCTGAATTAAGCATGTCCAGTGCAATGGACTAAATGTGTCCTTGGAAAATTCATGTGTTGAAAACCTTATCCTGGTATTAGGAGGTGGGGCTTTTAGGAGGTGATTAGGTTATAAGGGTGGAGCCCTCACAAATGGGATTGGTGTCCTTATATAAGGGACTCCAGAGAGAGCTCTCTTGCCCTCCTTCTGCCATTTGAGGACACAGTAAGAAGACAGTGGTCTATGTGCCAAGAAGGGGGCCCTCACCAGACACTGAATCTTCCTACACCTTGATCTTGGACTTCCTGCCTCCAGAACTGTGAGAAAGAAATGCTTTGTGTTTAAGCCACCTGAATTGACTAAGACACCCAGTTTATTATTCCAAAATTCACCAGTAAGATGAATTTTTCCAAATCCTTTGAGAAGAAGTGATTAAAAGAGTGAGTAGGTCAGGAGTTACGCTAACAGCTCTCCTCTTAGAAAGGAAACACTAACAAAGGGGAATAAGTTTTATCTCCTAACACTACCAGACTAAGAGGATTATTTGGGTAGCTATGACTGAACAAACAAATTACTTCAGTCTATACTTTGTCTGATTCCCTTAGTCCCTGAGACTCTGTTGGCTGCTAACCCCATGCCTGTGATAAAAACTCAGTAGGGGTTTGGGGGTAGTAGGCATGTGTATTTTGAAAAGGGTTCCTAAATAAGTCTGAAATGTCCCCTCATCTACTTACTAGTCTCTGTTAGGAACCACTGGCTTAGATTCTCGATATGCCAACTTTGCTCCCACATGGCATCTACGAAGCCTTGATTGCCATTGCTCTTCTGCTCCAACTCCAAGTTTTGTAGACTCCGCAGGTTTGCGTATGTTCAGTTTTCTGGTCCTAGAGTTTCATCCTGGCCCCAAGCATGCTGCTGCCCATGTGACAACCAAGTTAAAAGAGAATGGAAATGAGGCAAGGATATGTTTACAAGAGAGTAACTGCCTTCATGGCCAGCACTGATTAGGAACAGGGTAGTTGGCAGCAATAACACTCTAACTGCAGGTCAGCAGCTTGAGGCCCTGGGCTGCCACCAAACCAAAGAACTTTTCTGAACAGGGGTGGAAGAAAACAAGGAGAGAAAAGAGGAACTGTCTTAGGGTATATGGGAAGGACAGCTTTTGAGTGTGTAGCAAAGAGGTTCTTCAGTGTCTAGTTCAGGGCTCACAAACTGGCTGACATGTTTGAAAAACATTGAGTTTGGTGGCCTTAAGGACATAGACTCTCCAGTTTGCTACTGTTATTCTCCCCCATTTCCCCCTCTTTTTTACACCAGGCTGAAACCCACATTGATGTTGCCTGCTTGGACCGGAAAGCATCTGTTGCCCCAGGTTTAGTTTGAACTTGAGATCCTTAAAAAAAAAAAAAAAAAAAAATCCAAACTCTTGATCCGCAGTCTGCAGCCTCATCTAGTTTCCTTGGAAAATGATCCTTAATTTCTCATTGTTATGCTTGGTTCCTCCCTTCGCCTTTGTATAATCCTAAAATGCTTCTGCAGTGCCAAATCAAACCAATTACTGATTAGGTTAGCACTGGGGCTTTTAAATTCAAAGAATACAGTGTGAAACCATGTCATGGGCTAAGTGTCGCCCCACCAAAGGCTCATGCCAAAGCCCCAACCCCCAGTACCTCAGCACAGGACTCTATTTGGAGATAAACCTTTAAAGAGGCAATGAAGTTAAAATGAGGCCGTTTGGGTAGGCGCTAATCCAATCTGACGGGAGTCCTTATAAAAAGAGACGAATTTTAGACACACAAAGAGATACGAGAGGAAAGACCACGTGAGGATGCAGCGAGAGGACAGTCATCTGCAAGCCAAGGCCTCAGGAGGAACCAAACTTGCTGGTACCTTGATCTTAGACTTCCAGCATCCAGAACTGTGGAGAAGATAAATTTCTGTTGCTTATGCCACCTAGCCGGCGGTGTTTAGTTATGGCAGCCCTCGCAAACTAATATAAACCATTTACATGGGAACGTGCCTCTGTACTTTGTATACTGGAGGAGGGGAAAAAAGGAGATTCGACCATCTTTGATATTTTTGCCCACAAAAAGCCTCATGTAACAGTATGTCCATGTATGCTAAATATCTTGTCTTCCTTTTTTTTTTTTCTTTTAAAGCACATGTCACTAAGCAGGCCATATTCTAAGCCCCACTTCTCCAGAGCCTCCTTTCTTTTTAAAAGACTGATTGATTATGACATACAACCACGAATTAAAGACAATCTTGTATCATTTATTGGTCTGCTTGTCACTCAAACCGAATGGCCTAGATATAGTGTAAGCCTCAGGGACTCCAAAAGATAATCTAGGTAAAAAGTAATCTAGGTCACTCTGCCTTATGGTTTCATTTTTTTTTTTCCCCTATAGGCTTGTGGGCCCATATTGTGTCCAAAATGAAGTGTAGGGATAAATATAGCCACTTGGAAATTGTGGAAGCTGAGCTTATATGAGGGAAGACAGAGGAAAGCTGAGCAAACATATAATAATTTTGATCAACAGGGAAAGCCACTTGGGACATCTTGGGTATAACACTCCTGTCTGCTGTTTATGGCTCCATAGCACATTTATAGGTATAAATAAGACAGTTGTTGATTTTTAAAAAATGATCTCTATTTCCTATTTAGACATAGCATTTCAGTTCTTTTTATCTCAATATTTCTATTCTTGTGATTATTTATATATTCACATAGTAAACACTTTTAAAGCCTGGTATTGTGCTTGGCCCTGGAGTTAGAAACGTATGTCAGACATACAACCTGCCCTCAAGAAATTACAGTCTACAAAGAGGGGGCAGACATATAAACACACAATTGCAATAAAGTGTATATGCATTACTTACTTTGCACAGATGAATTCTATAAGAAACAGCCAAAGGAAAGCAACCTGGCATTCTCTCTCTTTTTTTTTTTTTTAGTCTGGTCAAGTGGAGCAGTGGGAGTGGAGAAGGAACAAAGGACTCTGTAACTGGTTGTGATCAATTAGTTGTAAACACCACTGCACTCGGACCAACCCAACCTGGCATTCTCTGCAGGGGATGTTGGCCCCTCTTCTATGAAGACCAGGAGAACCTTCTGAGGAGCCACGAGGATTCCTTCCCCCCACCCTGTGCCTTTGGCTAGCATTGATAGAATTCTCACCACACAATTTGTAACATAACACAATTTTAGTAAATAGGTAATATGGGTTGGTGTCTGAGAATTCCTCCCTTTGCAGCAAACACCCTCAAATAGACACACACACACAAAAGGAAGCAGTGCCTTGGGTGAGGCTTTCTTTGTTGTCCAAGTTCTGTAAGAAGGCAAGGTGTGTGGGGGTAGGGTAGGGGAATACAGGCAGAGGACACTGGGTGGGTGGCGGAAGGGTTGACGGAGCAAAGATAAGGAGTCTGCACCTGGAAGGTCTGGCTCCTCATGTAGGATGAGAGAATAAGGTGGTTGGGCCAAAGGCCTCATTTCTGGCTCAGAACTTTTCCCCCCATCCCCCTCCTCTGCCCCAAACACATGTCGTCAAGCTTGGGAACCTTCACAGGAGTCCCTTCAGTAAAGAACTGTTTAAATCATTCAGGCCAGTGTGTATTTCCTCCAGAGGGAGACAGTTGTGGTGCATTCACTACAGGTGGAGAAGGGATATCCTCCCAGGTCAGGTGAGTGGATTACCAGGCAATGAGGCGCATCATCCCACAGCCCATACACAGCCGAGGAAACAGAAGTCATCCACCCAAGGAAATCGTTCATGGGAAATTTTGTGGGTCAGGAAAACCAAAAGAGCCTCTTCCATGGGCCAGAGCCCTGTGGCTTGAATAGAAGCAACATGCACGTCTCTTCTTGGTGTTAGCTTTTTTTTTTTTTTTTTTAGACAAAGTCTCACTGTGTTGCCCGGGCTAGAGTGCCGTGGCGTCAGCCTAGCTCACAGCAACCTCAAACTCCCGGGCTCAAGCGATCCTTCTGCCTCAGCCTCCCGAGTAGCTGGGACTGCAGGCATGCGCCACCATGCCCGGCTGATTTTTTCTATGTATTTTTAGTTGTCCAATTAATTTCTATTTTTAGTAGAAACGGGGTCTCGCTCTTGCTCAGGCTGGTCTCGAACTCATGAGCTCAAACAATCCGCCCGCCTCGGCCTCCCAGAGTGCTAGGATTACAGGCGTGAGCCACTGCGCCCGGCCGGTGTTAGCTTCTTAATTAAGCAGTTCCCAAATCTATCACACGTGGCCCAACTTCACATTTTTGTCCTTGACATTTAATACTCGTAGTGCTATTTACTTAACTATTTCTGTGAATAAACTCATTTGGAAATTCTAAATAGACTTAACCATGTTTAGAACAAAGTCCTAGTGGGTGAAATCACAGGTTCCACGTTCAAGTTGTATTTTTAAAAAGGTACGTAAAAATATAAGTAAAATTTCAAAAGCAGTTAATTTGTGTACTATTTAAAATCTTCTCCTGTGCCAGTTTGGGTAACACTATCCTAATCTATTTGTTAAAAAAAAATTGTTTTGTTTCTAGATTTGAGAAATGTGTAAATCCTTTGTGGAACATGGTGGATGCTACAGTTTGGCTGCTGGTCCCCTCCAAATCTCATGTTGAAATCTGATCCCCGGTGTTGGAGGTGGGGTCTAAGGGGAGGTGTTTAGGTCACGGAGGTGGATCCCTTGGGAATAGATTAATGCAAAGGACAGGGGGTGGGGTGGTGAATTCCCACTCTTTTTAGTTCCAGGGAGCTGGCTGTTAAAAAGAGCCTGGCACCTCCTCCCTTTCTCTCTTGCTTCCTCTCTCACCGTGTGATCTCTGCACACACCAGCTCCCATCCACTTTCTGCCATGCGTGTAAGTAGCCTGAAGCTCTCATCAGATGCAGAACATGGTACCATGCTTCTTGTATAGCCTGTAGGAGTGTGAGCCAAATCAATGACTTTTCTTTATAAATTATTAATACCTATACATGACCCAGCCTCAGGTATTCCTTTATAGTAACACTAAACAGATTAAGAGGGGCACATATAAAAAATATGGGTATCCACATATGATGTTGGCAGTCTCGGGAAGCAAATTCTTGCTGGCCTTCCACCTGCAGAAGCTCTTCCTCGAGTTTGAGGTCCTTGTTCATGGAATGCTGACTCTTGTGCATGCCATTTCTGTAATTGGAGGATTCTGTCACAGCAGAACTTGCCCAAGGAGAACATCCTTAATTTGTCATTTTCTGACTCTAAGTGAAAAACTTCAAATTTGTCATAGTAACTGGAAGAAAAAAAAAAAACAAAACAAATTGATGTTTCCAGGTAATAGGGCTACCAAACAACCAGTTTTACATTTTTTACATTTTTACGAGGTTTTGGCATACTTTTGACTACATTATTTTAGGCCTGCTTTCAGAAATCATGCATAAATATGTGATAATGTTTGTTTTTGCCAGAATCGCTACAATAATTGCAAAACCCTTCCTGTATTTTGGCAGGAGAGACCTAGAGGATGAGGGGTGTCTGGAGAAAGTCCTCAGTAAATCTGAGAACCCTTTTCCATCCCTCATTCTACCTCTGGTATGCGCTTCACCTTCAGCTGTCTTTACTTGTGCCAGCCAACTTGCCTGCAAAGCTACAGAGCAGCTTCAAGGAGTGAAGTTTTTTTTTTTTTTTCCTTTTAAAAAGCTTTTAGGAGCAAAAATAGCCTGTTTCTTTCCTATGTGGATCCAGATTAATAGCTGATCCCTCTCTTTTTTTCCCATTTGCAAAGTTCAGTGGCACCTTTTTCAACAAATGTGGTCTGAACGAGCTCAGCTTGTGGTGGCCTAGAATGGTTACATTATGGAAAATAAACTGGAAAGGAAGTTTGCTTAAGAAATGGAGAGGAAGCAGTGGGCAGTTCATTTTTTAGAACCGTAATTGGCTAATGCTCCCTTCTGATATGTGGCAGCAAGTTTCACTGTTGTGCAGAAAAACCCACTGATATATTTTCCAGGTGATTTCAAAGAAATATTCCGTGACTGCCTTGCCAGCTACAATACACATTGAAAGTTATGTGTTTAAAAAAGCCAAAGATTTTGTATAATAAGATTAAGTAAAGAACTGTGACATTTTATGAGCCAAACAGCCCAAACTTTCCTTTCGGAGGAATCATGTTTTGATGGCAGAAGAGGAAGAATAACCTTGCGGGTTTGTTTTTTTAACAGTAACCCACAAAAGATTCAAATCAGCTGAAAAAGTGTTTGCATTTAGACTTGTCTGTGCTGCTCTGTAAATGGACCCTGTATCCATTTACGGGGATATGGATATGTCCCCTGTATCACTTTCTTAAACTGATTTTATAGCCTGGTGGTCTGGAATAACATATGCTTTCAGGGAAATATAGAAATTAAGTTTTTAGTTCTGTGTACAACAGTAGCCTCGCTCAGAAGGGCATGGAAGCTTGGCCTGATGCTCACCATTCGAAATAAAGCTGATCGCCTAGCCTCTGTCTTAGAACGCCTGTCCTGCGACAGCTCGCGGCTGATTGTTCTGCAAGTTCTGAATCATTACATCACTTAATATAATCCTTAGAACAGTCTGAAATGGTATTATTATTCTTGTTCTAACAAGGCAACAAGCTCAGAGATATTCAGCAACTTGCTCACAGTATCACAGCTTGGAAATCCCTGCCTCTGAAACCTGCGCTCCTCCCACACTGCCGCGAGTGTTGGAAGTAGCTGGCAATTTCATACACAGAGTTAAAAGTATCAGTGTTTCCCCAAGTATCTCTCTGGATGTGTTAATTGGCCAGAAATTTCCATTTAATCAAAGGAAAGGCTTTGTCTTTAGGAGGCTCCTAAATGCCCTGGGAGATTCTTGTCCGTGTGTATTGTGAGAGGTTAGATTTTCAATAGTTCTCAAACTTGTTCTGAATGCAAACACTGAAAAGTCACAGTGCTTTTGTGTAATGCAATGAGATATGAATATATTAAACTTCCAATAATTAAGTTTAGGATTCCACGTCACATCGGATGCCATGTCATGCTATCACCATTCTGGTACAGACGGGCCGGGGGGAGGAGATCATATGTTTTATGATAAATGTGGGGTAAATAACTTTAAGTTGAGAATACTCTAGTCGGTAGTATTACCTTTATTGTTATTATTATTGAAAATTGAGGAAAACAACTGCTAATTCAGCAAAGGAGCATCTGGACTTTGTAGTTTCATCCAAGCATAATTTTAGAACTGCTGGGTTAGCTAGATGACTCCTTGAAAGAAATAGGTAAAAGATGGATAAATTTCAGTGAGAGGAGGAAGGGGATGAGCAAGAGGTTCTGTAGCTAATGGCCTGAATAAAAGATTAAGGGCACGTTTTAGAAGACTAAGCCAGTGACATTAAAGGCAGATTTTCCCTACTTCGCAATTCTTTTCAAGCTGCCTCTGAACATTCTCTCCCTTTCCCTGTCCTTCAGTCCTGGCCCCACCTTGCCACTTTAGCAGTACCTACCATGAATATTTATTTGGATCTGTCGTGAGAGAGCACACAAAACATGGTACTCACGAGGTCTGCATGTCACTTTAGTGAGTGCTGATTAGTATTAAGGGAATGGAATTCAGAGAAATTGTGCGTCACTCTAGTCTAGAGGGAGAATAAATTGAAGGACGTTCTCTAGAGTTGAAATGAACCTTTATTCCTCCACTCATCCATCTCCAAAGTGTGGTCATATTATGAGACACTCTTACTACTGTACTCAAATTACTGATTCTTAAGGCTTTTCCTTTAAATGATTTGCCTCTTTATGGGTTAGTCGAAATCCATTTTTCCATCACACCTGTCATTCTGCGTTCATCTTCATCATCGTCAGAAGCACCAATCTGTCAACTCATTAAAAATCATAACTTCTCATCTTCCATCTTTCCCTATCTTCCCAAACCCTTAATCTATGTCTTTCGAAACTTTTGGTTTACCGTTTTCATACTCTTTTCTGCAGGTTAACTTCTACTTCTTGCCTAATAGAGAATTGGCCATACTATGAGGACATTGCTTTTTCCTGTGGAACTTTGAATGGAGGCTGAACTCAGATCCCAGACACCTCATGTACCTCAGGGGCTCACTGTGGTGTGTGCACTCTCCTTTGCATCTTCTTCCTGATGGTTTGTTTTCCTTCCTCCTTCATAATTGCCGGCTGCTCTGAAGTCCCTGCCTCCACCGTTACCATTTCATACTCTCCATGTTGCTCCTGGCCAATCACACTTATTCCCTGATGATTTCAGCCCGGGGCTCAGACCCCCTTTTCGCCACAACTCCTGTCCTTATTCTTGGCCATTTCATCATCTACATAGATCATGGATAAATCACTCAGCAAAATGGCTTCTAAATTCCTTGACCTCTTTAGCTCTACTGAACTTTTCCTCCTCCGCATCCTAGCTACCCACTTGCATGGTCCTTGTAAGATTAGTCGTCACTTTCAATAACTGCAGCACCTGTGAAATCTCAATTCACACAGCTCACTGGCTGACCATCTTCTCCATGCACCTGGCTTTCCTGTTACTCCCGTTCCAGTAAATTTCACATTTCAGTAAGGTCTCTGCTTAACTGACCCTACCACTTTTTCACTTCCTACTCCTCTTATCTTCTCACTTTCCTATTGCCCTGCCTAGATGCAAATGTCCAGAAAAATAAACTTTCTCTTACAAGTGACCTTAGCTCTCTTGCCCTTCTCCCTCCTTCACTGAATTTACTTTCACATACATATCTATACATGTGTATATATGTTATAGATGTATAGACACACACATGCATACACACTCCATATTTACATATATGGAGCAGATAACCTAGTTATATATATGCAGCAGGGTTTAATCAAAGTTTCTTGAGATGTCAAAAGAAACGGTGGAAATACAAAACAAATGTTAATTACCAATGTGAGAAGGAGAGAACAGTTAGGAAAATAAGGACGAAAGCAAAACTTCTTTGAACTTGTTTTACAGTTTTGTCTTTGGAAACAATTTTTTGTCAGTATGGTTAAGAAACTTTTTTAGTCTGTGTTTTTTTAACATGGTTATCGTGATACACTTATTATAATAAAAAATTCACAAGTTTCACTAAAAAAATTCTTGGTTTGTTGGCAGCTCTGAGCATGTTTCCACTATCGGGTTGAAATATATTAATATATTAGTGTAACTTTGGCCACAATATCTTTACACATTAGACTTCAAAAAGTTTAAAGACTTAAAAGAAAAGTCCTGATAATCATTTTGCCAAGTTGCAAGTCCCACAGTCTATATTGCAAGGGAGGAAATTTTTTCGTTATAATTGTTTTAAAAAACAGCCTTATTGAGTTATAATTCACATACTGTATAATTTATCCATTTAAAGGGCACAATTCAATGGTTTCTAATGTTTGCAGAGCTGTGCAGCCATCACCACAATAATCTGCGTTATTTCTGTAAAGTATAAGATCATTTTTCTGATTCATAATGTACAAGTTACTTTGGTGAAAGTCTCTAGGTGGTAAACTCTCTCAATTTTTGTTCATCTGAAAGTATCTTTACTTTAGCCTCATTTGGAAATGATAATTTTGCTGGGTTTCCAATTCTAGGTTGACAGTAACGTTCTCTCAGGGCTTTGCAGATGCTCAGTGTTTTGGTTTCCACTGTAGCCACTGAGAGGTTGGTTACCTGTGCCATTATCATTCCTGATAAGCGAGTTTTCTTTTCTCTCCATTTCCTTCAAAGTTCCTTTTCTTGTCTTTGACATCCTGTAACCTTACAGAATATGCCCACATGTGAACCTCGCTTATTTACCCTGCTTGTTGTATGTGGAACTTCCTGTTTCTATATATACATGTATTTTATCAATTCAGAAAAATTTTCAGTGATTGTCTCTTCAAGCCTATCCCTTCTGCATTTGTTAATATTCTCTCCTGGAACTCAATGGGACACATGCTAGAATCTCTCATTTTCTCTGTTCTTTTGTATAATCCTCATTGTTTTCTCTCTGTGCTGTCCTCTGTAATGTCGCAGATCTGGCTTCCAGCGCACTTTCTCTCTCTGTTCTCATGTCCCACTCATTTGTCGGGACTCCATCTCCAATGATTTATGTCTTATTTCCAAATGTTTATTCTTCCTTAATTCTTTGTGGCTATTTCTGACTGTTCACTTTTTCCTTGATCGTTTTTTGATCCTATATTAAAAAAATGGAAACATTTTGCACATGTTATTTTATATGTTGTATTTAATAATTCTAAAAGCTGAGTCTTTGGTGTCCTAAACTGTTGTCTACTTTTGGTCTCATGCTCATGTCGGTCTACATCTCTTGAGTTTTTCCATCTCTAATTTTAAATTCTTATTACTTTGAACTTAAATTGTGGGAATCCTAGAGCTTCAATCCAGGATATATTTCTGAAATTTATTCATTTACTTATATTTTTTATTGTCTGTATTCCCTGCAAGAGTATAAGCTGCTTGAGGTCAGGAACTCTGTCTCATTAACACTGTATTTCCAGTGTCTTGAGCAGAGCCTGATGTGTAGAAATCACGCAACATGTACGTGCTTTCTCATCCTCTCTCTCCTCCCCCAACCAACACAAGTATGCTCAGATTTTGTCATTTCAGAGATTCTGTTGATCCTAATTTAATAGCTACTGCTCTCAATTTTTTTTTTTTTGAGACAGAGTCTCACTCTTTTGCCTGGGCTAGAGTGCCGTGGCGTCAGCCTAGCTCACAGCAACCTCAAACTCCTGGGTTCAAGTGATCCTCCTGCCTCAGCCTCCCGAGTAGCTGGGACTATAGGCATGTGCCACCATGCTCGGCTAAATTTTTCTATATACTTTTAGTTCGATTAATTTCTTTCTAATTTTAGTAGAGAGGGGGTCTTGCTCTTGCTCAGGCTGGTCTCAAACTCCTGAGCTCAAACAATCTGCCCGCTTTGGCCTCCCTACTGCTCTCAGTTTATGTTTTGGTCATATATATGCAGTGCACTTGGTTTCCAGAAAAGGAAAAATATGTGTCAAATATTGTCAGATCACATTCCCTTATATTTTTCTGATTTACGTCTCCATGAGGAATACTTTTAGACTTACAATGCTATTGATTTTGAATCAATAAGGACTCAGAATTGTAAGCTAAACACTTTTGCCATCCTAGTTAAAAGGATAAATACAGTTAGAGATTGCTTATTTAATCTTGAAGCTAATTTGATGCGTTTTTCGGAAAGACTTTTCTAACTAAGTCACAACAGGTTGTGAAAATCCTCAGTATTAAGGGGGTAAATGCACAAACATTACTTTTATTGAACTTGATATTATTTAAAATATAAAAAATAATTTCTTCATTCTTGAAAAAAACAAAACATATGTGTTGTGATTAAGTAGAATACCCGAGGAAGACAGAGAAAATACAACCAAATTAATAATGTGTTTATAAAACTGATATTTACCTAGGAATTTTTTGTATTTTACCTCTAGGATAAAAGATTCTGTATTTTGGAACAATAGTCTTATCAGGCTTATGCTTAACTTGGAATAAACTTTATAAATTATTTCTAATTCCCCAAGTCTAAGCTTTACAGACTTAGAGAATCTTGGTCTTCTTCAGGTTTTTATTAGATACCTATGCTGAGGTTGCAACTAGAGCCTCAAAAATTAAAGATTTCTCTCCCTTTAGTTGCTAGTGTACATA
Source organism: Propithecus coquereli (assembly GCF_000956105.1). NCBI lineage: Eukaryota > Metazoa > Chordata > Mammalia > Primates > Indriidae > Propithecus > Propithecus coquereli. The sequence continues at coordinate 1,041,328 of NW_012153951.1, forward strand.
GGGCATTTTACAATAATGTCCACACTATAAAGTAGTTGATGTTTGTTAAGGTCATATTTGAAGATAATAATAATGAGAACCATAAACTCACTTAAGAAAGATCTTTATGTTACTGGGGAAATGGCTTTAGGAACTGAATGCTATGTGCGTTAGTAATGAATGGTGTGGCTTACTGTCAAACTATCGCTCTTGGACTTCTAATTGTTTATGAAAATCAACATTTACTTGAAATTGAAGTAGTTTTATAAAAAATTTCAATGACCCTAGGATGATCACAAAAGATTTAGCGTTTCTACCCATTTCTTCCCTGAGAAGTGTAAAACCATCAAAAATTCTACTTCCTCCCCAGCAGCTGCGTGTTCCCTGCAGTTCATTGAGTAAGAATGATTTTATTGGGCCACTTTTAAGACAGAAATTTTCAAGACTCTGCAGAACTTCCAAATCTCATGGGTACTTAACAGGAAAGGGAGTTAGTGACTGAATTATCTATGACGGTGCTTCAGTTCTCTCTCATCCTCATTTTGGAGACTTGGCTTCTAAAACTTTCCCTGTCATTTCTTCCATTGTGCTTTATTCACTCTGACAGTTTGGGTCAGGGTGATGGAGACCGATTGAAAGTTTCTCCAACTCACACCAGGTGAACAATGTTTGAACTAGTTGGCAAGAAGGCATTATACATTTCTGAAAACATCAAGACTCTCCGGAAGGGCTTCAGCCTTGGACTAGCAGGTCAGGGATCATGCTATGCTTGGTTTCATGCATGGGGACAGCCATAGACACTAGTAGGCGTTCAGGAAATGCATGTTGAATGAAAGACTTACTGAATGAAGCTATTACACATTGAAAACAGGATGTTTATATATCTCGCTACTTTGATGCCAGATAAAAGTAAAGCATTTTTGGCTGTCAAAGCATATGAACAGTCTTCCAGAATTTTACTCAGAGACTAAATCTTCAAATCAGAAGTTGAAAACTTTGCAAAATAATTTGCAAAGTGAGACAAGAAGCTAATGTAAGTTGGCTTAAAAAATAGATGTACACTGAGTGAGTATTAAATTTGTAGCTATACAAATAATTAATGAAATTACTACCACAATAACACAGAATTGGGCCTGGAAAATATCCAGGAAGACTTGATTACATTTCCTTTATATCCTTCTCTTCAGCCTAGCTTGGCCTCTTTTTTATTCAGCTATTTCCCTCTGGATGAGATTCAGTGGTGCTTTTTTGACTTGTCCTCAGATTGCCTGCTAGATTCCCTTAAAGGGCCAAGGTCTCCTTCCGCAACACACTCAGGCAAACGTATGTTTTATAACAGGTAGGCTTCGAATAAAATCTCCTTTATTCCTGTTTCCTTTGGGTTGAATGTATTGAGGTTCTTCAGTCTCTCCCTATAAGTTCCTTTTCTTCCCTTCCCTCTCAAGCACGTAGAAATATTATACATGCCTATTACCTTCCAACCAAATGCACTGGAAGAAATTGTTCAAAGCAAAAGGTGCATGAAAGGAAGGATCATTATGAATACTGACATTTATAGACTGTGCTTGATGGGGAACAAAGAAACTGAATTCACAAGCGAAAAGAAAAAATTTTTGATGTGGCATTTCGGTGGAAGCTTGTCTTGTAATTATGGGACATTAAAGCATTTAATAATTATTACCATTATTAATAATAAGGCCACCTGAACAACCAGTCACTCTAATGCAGTCATCTGGAAAAATCATGGCAGCCTCTTGTCTAATTAGTACTTTGAACTTTTATCCACAGTATAAATGAATGTGAATTTATCAACATTTTTGTTTTTAGGGCTCTCCAGACAGCAACTGTAACATCAGAAATTCTGTTAAGGATTAAAATTGCTAAAATTTTTTTCTTTAATGTAAAATAAAATTATTTTGTAAGCAATGTTATATCTCCCTCTTAATGAAAAATTTCACAGAATTTGGGGTGATGATGATCATGGTAATAATAATAATAGCAGCTGCTACTTAATGAATGCTTCATAAGTGTCAGAAGCTGGAATAAGTGATTTACATACATTTTCTTATTTATGTTTCTAATTACCAGCCCTCAAAGTAGGTATTATTCACATTTTACAAGGGAAAATTGAGGTTTAATGAGTTTAACTTGCCCAAAGACACTTAACTAATAAGTAGAAGCATGGGGAACTCCAGCTGGGAACTGATGAACTGATGATAAAATCTATTCTTTGACCACATTGCTATTCTATGTGTGTGTGTGTGTGTGTGTGTGTGTGTGTGTGTGTGTGTGTAAGGGTTGTGCTTATATAGAGCCCGATTGATTATGAAATACAAAAAAGCTATTACTGTTGGGACACTTGCCATGGCTGGAGCAGGCTTGAATTTAAGAGACACAGCTCTTGACACTGACTAGTTTTTCATCGACATTATTATGTCTGGGAAGATGTCATCAACCAGCTGATAATGCCAGCTGGGGTAACTAGTAGTCACTAATGAGGACCTTTCCCTAGGCATTCGTATCTGAAAATTTCTGAGATTCACACATACAATTCAGGAATTATGTTATGCATTTACCTAGAAGTCTAATTATTCCATCCACATATTTACAATTTATTGAATGTTTTCTATAAGTCAGGCATTGTTCTAATTTCTAGGAACTATTATTTTTTCTACTTTACTGATGAAAAATCTGGTATACAGGGAGTTTAAGTAGGTTGCCTTACAGTATACAAATGATAAATGTCAGCACTAGGATTATAATCAGACACTCTGACCACAGAGCCTACAGTCTACTCCAGACATTGCTAGGTGCTGGGGACTCAGTGGTGAAAGGACTCTCTAACCCTCAAAAATATAGAAGAGAGAGATACAAGTAAGCAGTTCTTGCTTTAGTCCATGAATACTGATGAATTTTCTAGATTGGAGCTTTAATGGACAATGGAAACTCCCTAATAGGTTGTGAGGAAACTTTCTTCCTTGTGATGAATTTGATTATTACTAGAGCCCTGAACTAATAGAGGTCAGGCTGACAATAGTGCCTGCTTTATTCATGCCTTTAAGCTTAACTTGGCTTGAAATCCTACACCTGGATCATTTAGGCCAAAACAAGTATTTTTAAGCCAGAATATGTAGCTTAGAATAGTGGCCAATAACTCTATTTTGTGTTGATATTTTTCCAAATCTATTCTTCATATATAGGAATTTAGATTAAGAAGGCTTTTATAACCCTGGTAAAATGAAGCTCATACATCTTCTAATAATATTTTTCAATCAAATACTCTCATGAGGTTAAATTAAAAATGAAGTGGTAAAATGAAAAAAAAAAGTATGAGCTAAAAGTCAGATTATAGATCAAGACATATGGTATAGATAATTGAATAAAGACAGAGTCTATTGCTTCATTTGTTTGTTTCTTTTAAAATTCATACTATTCCATAAGAGATTTGAAGTGTACTAAAGTACGCACCCAAATATGTTAAGAACAATACAATATTTAAATAAAAATATCGAGTAAATATAAATAGAAGACTGAAGTAAAATTATAGGCAGAATTAGGTAGAATTTGAGGTAATTATACCTCTGAGTCAGTTCTTAAATTGCTATATATGAAAAGGTAAGAACATACACTCTTGCATTAACCACATTGGGTATCTCCACCAGATAATTTGTCTGGGTAAATGCAGGCTTTCCTGGGTGTTGCAGTATAATTTTTAGCATATGTGTGTGTTAAAACATTGCTTTGAAAAGCCTGTTCATGCGTAGAGCAAAAGCTGGGCAGACATAAAATCAAGAGATGATGTCACAGTCTTGATTAAAACATCAAGTCTGTCTCATTTTTTTTTTTAATCTCCATAGATGGAATTTAGGAATTTTCCATTGGAAACTGTATTGTGACTGGCTTGGAGCGCACTAGCAAAATGAACTTAATGAGCTACAATGCATTAGACCTTATTAGATATTTCATTGTCAGAAGGATTGGCAGTAGAATGATTCAAGTGGGTGGTTTACTGGGTACAACCCACACTCTCCCACCTGCCTCACTGTGGCCCAACAATTCAGCCACCAGGCTGGCAGGACTTGGGAAGGCCACCTGTGATCACTAATGGAAAGAACTCTATGTTCCTGCAGTGCAATCAGCAGGCAACTGCTTATTATTGCTGTCGATATCATCATCATTATTTTTGAATGGAACAGGAAGGAAGGAGGAGACAAGGAGGAGAATGGGAATAGGGTGGAGACGGTAGGGGTCACAGGGGAGAACAAAGAGCAGGAAAATACCAGACGGAGGGGAGAAGCACTTAAAAAAAGAGAACTGAGAGAAAGAAAAGAGAAAAAGAAAGGACGAGAGAGAAACCAATAGGAAAGAAGCTGTTTTGATCTGCAGAACCAGAGACAGAAGCAGTATGGCATCTTTCCTTGTCCTGATATGACCCAACTAATTCCCTGTGGGTGCCAACTTGTTCATTTCCGGGATGCTGGAAGAGGACAGCCACACAATATTAGAGGTCACCGTCTCAGTTGCTCTTTGGTAACTCTCTAACCTCTAAGAACCTGAAGGTGGCTGTGTCCACTGTGGAACAGAGCCTCGGGGAGGAGGAGGAGTGTCTCAGTGTGCTGGTGACTCATTCTGGCACTGACTTGGCCTTATGAAAGTAATTTAGCTCCACTGGGCTGAACCTAGTCATAATTAATAACAGGATACCTGTTTATATAGTAGGTCCAGTATTACCAACAAAGTGTTGCCTGAGGCAGAGGCAGGGGAGAAAAAACAAAGGAAGAAGAAAATAAAAGGAAGTCAAGGGGTATGACAATGGCTTCCAGTATTCTTTAGGCTCCAGGGACCTTGTAGAGGGTTTATGGGTACATATGTATACAACTGAGGTTTAAAGGAGCCAACATTTTAGTGCCTATTATATACTAGACAGAATGCCGGCTGCCTTTCCCATGTAACTCATGTAATCCACCCAACAGTCCTGGGAAGTAGCTGTTATTATCCCCTTTTACTCAGGCTAGGAAACTAGCTTGTTTGGTATAAGCAGGTTTAAATTCAGGTCTATGTGACTTGAATCCTAGTACATGTTTTCAACTTCAAAGTAATCGTAAAATCTAGGTTACGCTTAAAGAGATGCATTTTGCCTATGTAGTTAAGAGCAAGCAGTCATGACCTTCTACCAGAGTCATTATCTCTCTTTTCCAGTGTCTAACTTTGTCTTAAAATCCCAATGTATTAATTTATTCTTCAGCCTTACAAAATACTAAATTATTTTGTGGTGGGAAGGAAATGGAAGGAAATAGATTTTGAAGTCAGAGAAATCTGGCCTAGAATTCTATTTTCACAGTTCATTAGCTATATGATCTTAGAAATCTATACAATAGGATTAATAATATTAAGGTTTTTTTTTTTTTTTGAGGATGAAATGAGTTATGGGAACATACTTAGCATAATGCTTTCCACTTAGGGGCACTGAATTATTGGTTTCTTTCCTTTCTCCTAAAATTTTTGATAGAATTCACTGGTTTCAGAATTTCCTAAACTATGCTCTGCAGAACATTAGAGGTTTGGAGAGAGGTAATTAATACTCTCCATAAAAACATTTTTAATGGTCAGATACGTTGGCCTGAAGCGAATGGCTATTTTCATTTGTTCTTACCCCCTCCCTTCTCCCCAAGTATCCCACCACACAGAGGTCATAGATCAATTCCAGGTGGATTAAGAAACTAAATGTGAAAAGTAAAAATTAAAGAAAATATGGAAACATATTTATACGATTTTTTTCATAGTGAGGACAAAAGAAAAAAGACAAAAGCTCAAACCATAAAGGAAAGAATTTTAGCTACGCTAAAATTTAAAACTTCACTATGACAAAAGACCCAATTAAAAATTATATAAAATTATATAAATCCATAGACTGTAAGAAGGTATTTCAATGTATTTAACCAACAAAGGATTAGTATCTGAATATATAAGCATTTTTACAAATCAGTAAGAAAAAGGAAAAGAGGGTAATAGGAAAAAAAGCTAATGGTTTAAGTTGACTATTCATCAAAGGAGATGTTGCATGGCCAAGAGCATTTAGGGGAAAAAAAGACTACACTAGTAATTGAGGAAATGCAAACTTATATAAAAATGAGATATGTCACACTGATCAAATTGACAAAAATGGAAGGAATGACAATATGCACCTTTTAACTGCTAGTTATAATTTCTTCAACATTGTACTGTAAGTTCTAGTCAGCACAGTAACACACCTAAACACACAAATGAGATAAACAGTATAAAGATTGGGAAAGAAGACAAAAAACTGGTTATTTATAAACAGTGGTGGTGTATTTACCAAGAAAATCCAAGAAAAAATTTGAGACAAACTATTGGAACTAATAAGATAGTTTACCAAGTTGATTAAACTTAAGATTAAAATTTTAAAAATTCAATTTTTATAAACCGTAGCAAACCTGTGATAACATCTATGATAGTCATTAATGCTGTTCACTAAATATTTTTGGTTCTATCTTAGTACATGGTGGGCTTTTACTTTCTTGTCCTCTTGAAGTTAGGTTTGATCAAGTGACTGGGTGTGAACGATGGGTGTAAGCAGAAGTAATGCCTGTCACTTCCGGGTAGAAGCTGTAAGAGCCAGCGCAAGATTTGCTGCACTTCTTTGTTACTCAGAACAAGGAATGGCAATCATCTTCCATGCAGCAAACTGACATGGCAATCTTCCAGAAAATTGTTGCTCTGTCAGTTTGGGTTCTCGGATGAGGACAAAATAGAGCAGTACCTTACCTGATACATAACAGACATGCAGCGTAAACAAGAAATAAATGTTGTTTTCAGTCACTGAAATTTTAGGGTTACTTGTTAATGCAATATACCTGAGTCCATTCTAACTGATATCACCAATTAACATCTATTAATCATTTACAATGTACCAGACATTGTTCTAAATTCCCTCTCTCTCTCTCTCTCTTTCTCTCTCTGTTAATTTAATGCAATCAGCACAAGAATACTGTGAAGTAGTTATTATTATAATCCTTGATTTGACAGATGAGTGAACTATCTTCCACAGGCACTGAGAGATTAAATTGCTTTAGGTAATATACTCCGTAAATGGCAAAGCCAGGATTTAAGCACAAGTATTTTGGTTTCAATACCCAAAGTTGTGCTGTTAATCACTTGGTATGCCATATTCCTCAGAAAATATACTAAACAATTTTTATATATCATTTGTAATGGGAAGCAAAACTATATCTAGAAAAAAACTTATAAAAGATCAGCGAGACCTTTACAGAGAAAATTTAAAAAGAAGACAAATGATTCAAAGAAGTAGTATGATTATGACACCATGATTTGTAGATAGGAAGACTCAAATTCATAGTGATGGAAACTTATCCAAGTTACTCTATAAATTCAGTGCACTTTCGATAAAGAGGTCATCAGTTTCTTTTGAATTTAATTTGACAAACTAATCCTAACATTTCCATGGAAATATAAAGGACCAAGGACAATAAATATAGTCTTGAAGAAGAAGAATAATGGTAGATTTGCCTGACCAGATGTGAAAACTTTTGTAAATCCATTGGAATAAAAACTGTGAGAATTGACACAGAAATAGAAAAAACAATGGGGGAAAAAAGGGGATTTAGAACCCAATCTATTTATATGATGAGTGACAATGAACCTTTGGTGGGAGCAAGAGGGATTATTAAGTAAATGATATTGTGACAATTAGCTATTGATATGGAAAAATTTTGTATCTGTACATTTATACAAGTTGAATTCCATATGGACTAAAAGCCTACATTTAAAAAGTAAAATAATAAACTATTTAGAAGAAAATATGGAAAAATAATATTTTGATTATACCAGGTAAGAGTTTCTTTTATATGATACAAAAGCATAAGCCATTAAGGAAAATATTAACAAATTTGACTACATATCTTCTGTAAGATATCATGAAAAATATGAAAGAGGACAAAAACTACAAAAAACTTGTAATGCATATAACCATCTAAGGATTAGTATCTAGAATATATAAAGAGCTTCTATAAACTAATGATAAAAAAGAAAAACAACTCAATGGAAAAATAGGCAAAGATCATGATTGGTAATTCATAGAAGAAACTGAATGTCAATAAAAATTTAAAAAGATTCCCGACAATGCTAGTATTCAGGAAAATATAAATTAAAACATTCATAACATACCATGTCATACCTATCTAATAAGTAAAACTTAATAATTCTGATGACACCTACTGGAGAGTCTGTGTATTTTTAGTGGGACTGTCAATGTGTAGATGGTCCTCTGCAATTACGCTTTTGGGGAGAAACTCAAATGTTTATAAGGAGAGACATACATGGTTGTTCTTCAACATCATGATACAGAGCTGTGCAAATAAAGTAGACTTCCAGGTATCAACATAAATAAATCACAAAAACACATTTTTAAGAAAAAGTAGGTTAACAGTATGTAAATATATGTAGCATGTGTGTAAAAATTTAAAATACATGAAACAGTAGTATATTTTCTTTAGGGAGGTAATTGTCTTAAAAGTTATATGGAAATAATATACAAAATCTTCAGAAAAGTGGTTGTTTGGAGAGGAAGGAAAGTGGCAAGGAAGGGAGGCAGGGCCTTAATTTTAGCTGTAATACTTTATTTTTTCAAAAAAGGAAAAGATCTAATACATACTATGGAAAATGTTAACATCTGTTTAATATCAGTGGTGTATTAATAGGTAACTGCTATAATATTTTCTGAACTTTTTATGTTTGAAGTATTTCATAATTAAAATTTAAATCTAAAATATCCTTACATGGTACATTTTCACATGTATACTGCAGTACAATTATTCTCAGATCTTACAGTTAAGCCTTATAATTGGTTGTTTATTATAAATGAGCTAGACATTTTCTTTTTTTCCAGGCTTTTCTTTTAATCCGTGCTTTTAAGCAGGTGGCCTTATTTCTAGGATCTTCAGCAATAATCAAGTATGTTCTTAACAATTTTTGTTTATTTATATTTAAAAAAATTTTTTTAGAGGCAGGGTCTCACTATGTTGTCCAGGCTGGTCTTTTACTCCTGGCCTCCAGTAATGTTCCTATCTCAGCCTCCTGAGTAGCTGGGACTATAGGCACACGCCACTGAGCCTGGCTTGTTCTTAAAACATTTTAAAGTCTACAGACTTACTTCAGAGGCATCAGCTTTATTGTTACACATAGAACCTCAGAAGTAGACATTGCATTCATCTATGAAGAAAATGAGACTTGGAGAGATTGCCTAAAATGATCAGCTAAAAGGTAGCAAGGCTATTACTTACTTGCACATAGGATTTCAGTCTCTAAATCAAATGCTTGCTTCCTTTTTTTCTGCCTTCGATTGTTTTTGTTTGTTTTGTTTTGGTGCACAATGAGGTCCATATTTGGGCAAAGGTGATCTAGTACAGCTGTTTAGCCTCAATTATCTCCTTCCTTGCTAGTGTGCAAATTGGCCTCTAATGGATGAGAATGCTAATGACTTTAAGCCTTACTGCAAAAAGGCAGTCTGCAAAAATTTTAAAAGAAATACTTCCGCAAGCTTTATAAATTCTATTGGGAATAAGATGTCCTCAAGGCAACAGCCACCTACAGAAGAAAGGAAGAGGTGAGAAAGGTGGGGGTGAAATGAACGAGGGAACTGGGTGGTGGAAGGGCACCCAAAGGTAGGTGACTATATAATTGGGCGAAAAAGGTCAAGAGCAGAATTCGCTCACGTCAGCGCAGGGAGGAGGGGAAAGCAGGACGTTGGAGGGGGAAAAAGAGAGAGAAGAGCTCTGTATGATCCTGGGATGATAAAGTGTCGCTGACGCTGCCTCGTGGGTACTCAAAGCCACTGAGGCTCGCCTGCATGCGTCATAATCCATCGTCTCTGCTCATGCAAGGTTTTCAAGGGGGGAGCCTGACATTTAGGAGTAAGTTTCGTAATCCAATCTGCTGCGGTCCATGCACTGACTGTATGTAAAACTGGCCACTGGCACAATTGCAAGTGGAACCAGACAAGATATTAGAAGAGCAAGGAAAGAGGAAAACCTTGGACGTGTGGGAGCTGCAGGAAGAGAGAGTCACTGAAGTGTGTGACATGTAGGTCTTCTCCCTGCCAAGAGGAGTTCATTAAATGGCAAGTCTATTGCTTTCCACTCACAAATGGCTCGCAAACAGAAAGATGGCAATGACAGCTCAGTTGTCACTGTTAGAAATGACAATCCTTTTCAACACTATTCCTCCAATTAAAAAAAGTATCAGATTAGACATTGGAGTAGATGTAATTAAAATATGGTATGAAAGCTGTCTATATAAATTGTATTAAAAAATATCAGAAAGTGAAGACATTTTAGTTAGGTTCTAGCTGGAATTTGTGTATGAAAACTAGGAAATGAGCTTAGTGGAGGTATTTTTCCCAAATGTATATAGGTGAATGAGAATTTTAAATATGAATAAATTTTTAAATATTATACTATTAAGAGATGTAGATTTTAAGAAGAGAAAAGTAGGGAGAATAATAAAAATAAATATGCATGGAAAATTCTCTGCTTTTGTTTAGCAAAGCACCCATCTTTATGAATGAGATCTGCATCACCACAAACTCCTGGTGATCCTCCTGCCTCAGCCTCCTGAGTAGCTGGGACTAAAGGCGCAGGCCACCACACCTGGCTAATTTTTCTATTTTTTGTAGAGACAGGGTTTCACTCTTGCTCAGGCTTGTCTCGAACTCCTGGCCTCAAGCGGTCCTTCTGTCTCAGCTGCACCCTGGCCTCCCAAAGTGCTAGGATTACAGGCATGAACCACTGCTCCTGGCCTAAACTTATATTTATTGAGTGCCAGTTGTGTGTCAGTGTAGGGGAGGTAAAACTTTACCCTCTTAGGGTCTCAGGCTGGATCTGAGAATTGACATAAGCTAGATTAACAGGAGAAAAGCATACATATTTTTACACACACATGGGAGCAGGAAAATGAAGATCCGAAGAATTGGAAACCTAAATGCTCATATAGCAGGTCTAACAAAGAATAGCAATTATGGAAAAGTAGCTAAAATATGTAGGGAGGGTAAAGGGAGGTGGGTTATTTGAATATTGTCCAGATTTTTCCCAGTATCCACTCCCTGTCTCTAGTGAGAAGAATGTTTCCTCTCTCCTGATATAGGAAGGGCAGAGTGTATCTACTGATTTTCAAATGCCTTTAGCTCAAAAAAAATCCTTATGCAAAAGTGGCATATTTTGGAGTGTTATATTTTGCTAGCCTTCACCAGGCATTGTTCTAGGTATTTGGTCAAATCAAATCAAAGACACAAAAATCCCTGCTCTTGTGTCTTACATTCTAGGAGGAGGAGAAATAAACATAATAAGTTAATTTTAGAATACATTAGAAAGTGATAAGTGCTATACAAATGCAGCAGAGAAGGGGATATGTGTTATGTGTGTCTATGTTGGGGGTGGGAGTGCGGACTGTGGAGTAGAATTTTGTCGTACAGAGGGCCTCACGAGGAGTTGATAATTGAGCAGAGACTTGAAGGACGGGAAAGCCCATTTCAGACAGCGAGAACAGCCAGAGCAAAGCCCTCAGGTTGGAGCATGCCCGCTGTCTGGAAGGAAGCTTGGAGGCCACTGTGATGAGAGCAGAGTGAGCAAGTGGAGAGCAGAAGATGGTATTAGTGAGGTCACAAGGGCCAGAGCACACAGAACCTACAGGCTATTGTCAGGGTTTGACTTCAGAAGCCATTGGGCATTTTGAGCAGAGTGACAGGATATTACCTAGGTTTGAAAAGGATCACTCTGCCAACAACAGGCTGTGGAATGGCACATGTGGAAGCATGTGGATGGGTAAGGATGCTACTGCAGCAACCAGGTAAAAGATGATGGATGGTCCAGGTGGTAGCAGTGGAAGTGGTGAGAAGTGATTGGACTCTGGATATATTTTACAGGTAAGGCCAACAAATTTCTCTGATAAAATATTTAGAAAGGACGTGGAGTGAAAAAGAAAGATAGAAATCAAGGATGACTCTGACGTTTGGACAAGAGCATCTGCAAGGATGGAATTGTTGTCAACCGAGATGGGAGTTCTACAGGTTTGAATTGAAAGATTAAGAGCTTGATTTTGGACCTGTTCAATTTGAAATGGCTATTAGATATACAAATAGAAACGTGTGGGCAGTTAGATAAAGGAAACTGGAGTTCAGAAGAGAAGTCTGGGTTGGAGATATAGAAGTTATCCTATGGCCCAAAGCCATGGAATTGGATAAGATTATTTGGAAAATAAATGCAGGTGGACAAGAGAAGAGGTCCAAAGACTGAGCTCTGTGGTCCTTCAATATTTAGAGGTTGGGAGAAGAAATGAAACTAATTGTAAATAACAAGAAGGAAAGCTTAGTGAAGCAGGAGGAAAACCAGTAAAGTGTGTTATACCAAGACAGGTGAAGAAAATGTATCAAAAAGGAGTGAGTGATCAAATGTGTCAAATTCTGGTGATAGGATTGAATAACCAGGAAGTCATTGATTTGCATTTCCCTGATGATTAGCAATGTTGAGCACCTTTTCATATACCTGTTGGCCATTTGTATGTCTTCTTTGGAAAAATGTCTATTCAGGTCTTTTTTCTCTGTTTTAATCAGGTTATTTGTTTTGTTTTTTTGCTATTGAGTTGTATGTGTTTTTTAATATATTTGGATATTAGATCCTTATCAGATATATGGTCTGCAAATGTTTCCTTCCATTTGGTAGGTTGCCTTTTCATTTTGTTGATTGTTTCCTTCACTGTTCATAGCTTTCTAGTTTGATATAGAACAACTAACTTATTTTTGATTTTGTTACCTTGTAGTTTTGGTGTATATCCAAAAAAATCATTGCTAAAGCTAATGTCAGGGAATTTTTTCCTGTGTTTTCTTCTAGGAATTTTATGGTTCAGGTCTCATATTTAAGTATTTAATCCATTTCCAGTTAATTTTTGTGTGTGGTGTACAATAAGGGTCCAATTTAATTATTTTTGTGTGTGAATATCCAGTTTTCCCAATACCATTTTTCAGAGAGATTATCCTTTCCCCAGGGTGTATTCTTGGCTCCCTTGTTGTTAACCTTATGTTATTAGTTGACCTCGTATGTGTGGGTTTATTTCTGGGCTCTCTTTTCTGTTCCATTGGTTGATGTGTCTGTTTTTAAGTTAGTACCATACTGTTTTGATTACTATAGCTTTGCAATATATTTCGATGTTTCAAGTTTTTATTTATTTATTAATTATTTCATTGAGATGGGATGTCATTATGTTGCCCAAGCTGGTGTCAAACTCCTGGCCTCAAGTGATCCTCCTGCCTCAGCCTCCCAAGTAGCTGGGTTTACAGGTGTGAGCCACCATTCCTGTCACTGTAATATATTTTGAAACCAGGAATTGTGATGCCTCCAGCTTTGTCCTTCTTTCTGAAGATTCCTTTGGCTATTCAAAGTCTTTTGTGGTTCCATGTGCATTTTAACATTGTTTTTTCTATTTCTGTGGAAAATGCCATTTGAATTTTGACAGGAATTACATTGAATCTGTGGATTGCTTTGGGTGGTATAAACATTTTAACAATATTAATTTTTCCAATTCACGAACACATATATTTTTCCATTATTTGTGTCTTCAATTTCTTTCATCAATGCCATGTAGTTTTCAACATATAGATCTTTTACCTGCTTGGTTAAATTCATTCCTAAGTATTTTATTCTTTTTGATGCTATTATAAATGCAAATATTTTCTTAATTTCTTGTTTCAAGTAGTCATCATTAGTGTATAGCAACATAACCAATTTTCATAAGTTGACTTTGTATCCTGCAATTTTACTAAATTTATTTATTAGTTCTAACTGTTCTTTGGTGGAGTCCTTAGGGTTTCCTATATATAAGGTCAATGTTGTAATAGACTTTTAACAGTGCTTGTATTTTACAAAACATTTTTCATACTTCTAATAAGCTTGCCATTTAGAATGGATTTTATAATGTAAACTTTCGCTATTTTGTCCAATTCATATCTTTTTATTCTTACCACTTTTCTTTGTTTTTTTGTTTTGCAATGCATGCAAGGCTACACAATACCCAGACCATGTCGAAATGATATAGTTTGTAATTGTATTGCATTATTCAATTAATTATTTTCTCATTTGCATTTATTTTTCCTCAAAGCAGTGACTATGGTAATTTAGGGCCAATTATATAATACCTTCTCATAATTTTCCAAAATGTGATATGAAAACACTTTGCTTTGATCACACCATCACCTTGGCTGAAAGCTTACTCCCAATATGAGAACACATTATCTTTAAAGACACAAAAGTTGAAATATTTCATCCTGAGATGTGAGTTTACTGTGACAAAGTAGCCCGTATTCATCACTTTGTTTCTTCACTAGGTAAACGGTCAGGAACAGTGACCAATTCTTCACCCCTCTTTATATCTGCATCTTTGTAGTGCCCTTCCACTGTGGGTGGGGTGACCTATCTCACTCCTTGACAATGTGTTCAACCATGTGACTTGCTTTGGCCAATGGGGTGTTAGCAGACATAACACAAGAAGAGTCTTGAGATGGGCTTGTGTGCTGGGATTTGCTCTCTTGTGCCTCTGCCATTGTCATTGGAACATGCCTGAGCTCTCCAGCTAGAGGGGGAGACCCATGTGAAACAGAACCATGTCACTCTTGTTGTTCCAGTCAGGATAGCCTAGATCAACCAACTGCCAGCTGACACCCAAATAAGTGAGTAATAAGCAATTACTGTTTAATAGCACTGAAGTTTTGTAGCAAAAATGTACTGTATGCTTTTCTGGCTCTTCTGTTCAAATGACTTAGTAGAGTCACACCACTGGAAGTAGTTGACTTATAGACAATGCAAGAAACTTACATTTTTCTGTCATAGACACATTTTTAATTTTAAACTGTTTAATTGTCAATAAAATACTGACACACTTCCATGGAGAAAGTTAAGGAAACTCATATTTACTGAATTTTATCTTTTTATTAATAGAAAAGTAGAAGGTAAAGTCCCCATCCCAAGCAGGTGGCTTCACCTTCTTCTTTCCTGGAAAGATGGAGTTCAGTAAATATGAGCTCCCTTAACTCTCTACCTGACAACACTCAAATTTGACTTTCAACTATTATCTTTTATTCCTTCTTCCAAACTCAGAAGACGAGACCTATCTCCTTTTCATGACTAACCCTGGCACATTTTTCTCTTCTCTGATTGGAGTCAAATAGGGTCTAAAGAGGTAGTTTTATAAGTCCTCTGCACAAAGATTATAGTTGAAGTCATGGAAGCCTGTGAAATTGCCAAGGAGAAAGGGGGAAGGAGAAGAGAAGAGTAAAGACGAGAAGACAGGAAAGGAGAGAGCCAAAAGGCGAGCTTTGGGGAATGTCTGTATATAAGAGACTGGCAAAGGAAAAGTTATTATTGTTAATCTCTTACTGTGCCTAATTTACGAATTAAACGTTATCATGTATGTATGTATGTATGGGAAAAAACGTAGCATATATGAGGTTCGGTACTATCCATAGTGTCAGGCATCCACCGGGGGTTTTAGAACTTATCCCCCAAAGGTAAGGGGGGACTACTGTGTTTTAAGAATGGCGTCATCATCCTCCCAGGATGTTAAGTTCTGACCCATGTTTAATGCTTCCATCTATTTTATTAATATATTCAACCACTAATATTTTTCTATATCCCGTGGAGTATATTTTTTCAATATCTCTCTTCTTCATCCTCTTTTTATCTGATCTCTCTGTAGTCCTTGATTTAATCCCCATTATCTCTCAACTGTATTATTGCAATAATTCTCTCACTGATCTTTTTCCTGATCCAATCTACCTCATTTAATTTCTAGAATAATCTTCGTAGAGCAGAGTTCTGATTAGATTATTCTTCTGCTCCAAAACCTTTACAGTTTCTCCATTATCTACAAACTAGACTCGAGACCTGAAATAGATTAAGCTGGGATAATTGTTGAGATGAAGATTTCCAGTCTCATTCCCAACCCCCCTGAATCAATCTCTGGAAATGGGGACCTGGAGTGTGCAACCACCTGCTCTCTGAATGATTAAGCAAGTTTGCAATTCATTACCTTAAATTTGCCTGCATGCTGAGTTGGGTATGTGGATTATTTCCTTGAATCAAACCTAATTTGTAATTCCACTTAGACTTTCTGTTATTCAAATCTACTTGGATTTTTCATATTATTGTGAAAAATATGCTCTTAGTTTTATTTTTCAAATTTCTCTTTGTTTTTATACTAAAATGATTATATTCGAGGGTAAGTACTTCCTGTTGGTTTTCACAGAAGATTAATGTGTTGTTATCTTTGTGCTTCGGAGGGAGGAAAATGTCCTCCAGTGGCTGAGACAAGGTTTTCCTTTCTTATCCCCTGTCCTGTGTTTTCCCATCACTTTAGAAAAGGGGTCAAGCATGTTGCTCTGTGCCAAAGCTCTGGGCCACATCTTTCCTGCTTTTTCTGGAGTTTTCCAGGGAAAGGGAAGTATACTAACTGTGTTAGACTAACAGGTGATAGACTGGCCTGAAGTCAATGTCATTACAGGAAAGAGGTATCTTACTGTCTCAGTGGCGGAGACTGTTGATTGTCTGCTAATGCCTATTATTTTCTTTTTTCTTTATTAACAGAATTCTTCAATTTTAACTGAACACATGGCCACTCAGATAAAATCTATATTTCCCAGACTACATTGCAGCTAGATGTGACAACATGACTATTTTTCTGGCCAAAGTATGTGATTAAAGGTGTCATGTACAATTTCCAGGTAATGCCCTTAAAAATCAGAAAGGGCATACTTTCAACTTTTCCTTCTCTTTCTTCCTCTCGTTGAAATGCAGATAGAAACACAATGGCTGGAGTAGTCATTTTGGACTGTGAATTGGCAATGTTGTTTTGAGGATGAGAGAACAACAAGATAGAAAGATGTGAAGGGCCGGGCGCGGTGGCTCACGCCTGTAATCCTAGCTCTCTGGGAGGCCGAGGCGGGCGGATTGTTTGAGCTCAGGAGTTCGAGACCAGCCTGAGCAAGAGTGAGACCCCATCTCTACTAAAAATAGAAAGAAATTAATCGGACAACTACAAATATATAGAAAAAATTAGCCGGGCATGGTGGCGCATGCCTGTAGTCCCAGCTACTCGGGAGGCTGGGGCAGTAGGATTGCTTGAGCCCAGGAGTCTGAGGTTGCTGTGAGCTAGGCTGATGCCACGGCACTCACTCTAGCCAGGGCAACAAAGTGAGACTCTGTCTCAAAAAAAAAAAAAAAAAAAAAGATGTGGGGTACCTGATATACCCAACTGCAATATAAATTTCTAAACCACCCATCTACGCTTTTAATTGTGAGGATAAAAAAAATCTTATATCTTATTTATGTTCCTGAATTTTGAGGTTTCTTATTATAACAGCTCAACCTACGTCTTGACTAATATGTCCCAGTACCATGTAACATTGATAAATCCACAAGTACTCTTTGTTACTGTGATAAATTTTCCTGATCCATTTACTATACTTATTGAGCTTGCTGACGAGAACTGACTAGAGTAAAATTGTGCGTCAGTTCAATGGTTGTGAATTGTTCTAAAATATTCTTATTTTTATGTTAATTTCCTTTATTCAGGTCAAAATCATCAATTAGCATTGACTATAAGATCCCTTCTGTAGGCTCTTTCAGTTATAAATAAATTTGAGTAACAGATACTGTTGGAAATTATATTGAGCACAAGAAATACAGAGAGATGTAAAACATAGTCTCAACCACCAAAAAGCTTTAAATCTAGTTGAAGAGATAGAACATTAAGTCTTAAAATTCGCCTCCCCTCATTAGATTATATGCCATGAGCCTAATGCTTCTTAGAGCCCAAAGATGTTGCATAGCTCTGGTAGACCAGGTCATTAGAACCAGGTCATTAGTGCAGAGTGACATCTAGCATGGTGCCCTTTAAGAGTGGGTGAAAATGGATGAGATTCAAGTAAAGCATTGGAACAAGATAACTTTAAACATCTTTTATTTCCGAGTGTTAGAACTGCCACATTACATTTGACAAAAGTTGTCTTAAATACATAACTGAGTTTATAGGATAGAATGAGAAGTTTTAAAGTGACAAAAATAAAAATGAAACTCAAAATGGACAAAGAGCAATAAATTGGTAAGAAATTAGCCAGGTGGGGCAAAGACATTACTTAAATCTGAATCCGTGTGAGCTTTACTTATTGTTTTCATCAATCCAAGGGCTTCCATTCAGTGTTTGCTGAGAAGGAGAAAGAAGTTTCCCAAGTTATTGACGTTTAACCACAAAGTTTTAGTTTACTTACCAAAGAATGTGATTTCTGTGTGACAAAAGACACTGTGAATTAAGTAGAGATGTATGCCACAAACTGGTAGGAAATACTTGCAAAGCATGTGAAAAACAAAGGATTAGTGTCTAGAATATGTAAAGAGCTCGTACAAATCAAAAAGAAAACAGTAATGAACTTTTATAGGAAAATGTGCAAAGTATATGAACAGGAAATTCATAGAGGAGTAGCTGCCAATAAACATAAAAATGTGCTCAATGTCATAATAGTCAAAGAAATTCAGATTGAATAAGAGTCAGATGTCATTTCATATCCATTGGATTGACAAATATTAGTACAACAAACATTAGAAAGTACTGGTAAGAATATAAATAAATGGAAATAAATTGCTATAGGTGAGGAAATTGGTATAAGAACTTTGGAAAGCATTTGCAATACCTAGTAAATTTAAGATGTTTGTGCTTTGTGATAGAAAACCTCTTAGTATGTGTACAATGAGTCATGTTCAAGAATGTTCATCACAGATAAATAATAGTGAAACAGTAGAAACAAACTAACTCTTCCTTGTTACTGGAATGAAAAAATAAACTGGAGATAATTTTTCCAACATCATGCTATACAACCATTAAAGAAGTGAAGTAGACTTATATATACGTATATCTGCGTTTAAGATGTTGCTATTTATGCAAGATATTAAGTATACACTTACACTCTCTCTCTTATGCTTCGTAATCTTTTTGCCTGTGTTTAGACTTAAATCTGTTAAAACCACCTGCTTTTTTAAAAAATTAAACTCTTTTTCTGTCTGCCAGGTAAATCTAACCCAAGAAATCTGAAGCTTTCTGAAGAGCAATAGAAACTCCCCTTATATGTAGGTGGTGGGTTAATAATCATACGCCTGTGAAGACATTTATAGCTTACATGGCCAAATTTGAATTCTTATGACAAATATATATTTAATTCTTGTTTGGACAAGGCTCAGATAAGATTTGAAGTTATCACATGCCTCAATGCTAAGAGACACATTTTTAAATAAGTAACTCAAATCTTTGTAGTTAATTGTTGAATATCTTAGGGAACTTCTTTCTCCTCAGTTAAAACTGAAGAAAGGCATTTTATTTAGTGAAAACAATAAACAAAACTTATATAGATTTAGATTTAAGTAATATTGTAGTCCCACCTGGCCAGGGGCAGAGCTCTTTGTTCTTTTTGCTCCAGCAGTTGGTAGAATGTAAGTATTTCCTAACCTTCTTTTCCTTATCTTCCTGAGGCATGTAATGACTAGCACAGTGCTTTCACTTCTGAAAGTACTTATTTCAAAATACAGTTGACCTTTGAACGACAAGGCTTTGAATCGTGCTGGTCTACTTATCTGTGGATTTCCTTCCACCTGTGTCATGACTAAGACAAGAGCAACCCCTCCTCTTCCTCCTCCTCCTCCTCAGCCTACTCAGTGTGAAGGTGACAAGGATGAAGACCTTTATGATGATCCACTTTTGCTTAATGCATAGTAAATATATTTCCACTTCCTTATGATTTTCTTAGTAACATTTTTTCTCTAGCTTACTTTATTGTAAGAATACAGCATATAATACATATAACATACAAAATATGTGTTAATCGATTGTTTATGTTATCAGTATATTACAGTCAACAGTAGGCCATTAGCAGTTAATTTCGGAGGGAGTCAAAAGTTATATGTGGATTTTCGACTGTGCGAAGGGTCAGTGCCCATAACCTCCATGTTGTTCAAGGGTCAACTGCATTTGTTCCATCCCAGGGTTCTCTCAAATACCACTGTGACATATACTTTCTCTTAATTTTATCCAAGACTGAATCAACATTTTAGATTTATAATGTGTATTTTCATTGCAGTAAACGAATAAAAACGGGCATGAGACTGACACACATTGACTTCAGCATAGTGATGAGCTCTCGGGAACAGAGTGAGGAGAAAATGTTTGGCAGGGTGTCTTTAGCTCTCTATATACCAGTTTGTGTCTTAAAAAAAGGACAGCAATCTGAAGCAATTATAGCAAAATATTAACATCTGCTTAATCTCTGTAGAGACTGCATATGCCTTGAATTATTTTCTGTTTGAAATGTTTTATATTAATAATGGGACATTAAAAAAGGAGGGAGTGGAGGAAGAGAAATTACATTCAGACCAGATAATCCTAAGACGTTCTGACCACCTCAGTTTGAATGCATATTAAGTCCCAGATCGCTAGGTGATATACATATATTTTAGCTTTTATAGGTAAACTCATGGAGCTTCCTACCCTGTTCAGCTTCACTGCCAAAGGGCAGGTTATCTGCTTGCTGACTGCCTCAGTGCTGTGCTGCCACATTTCGCAGTCACTTGGATGAACACATCTGTAGCTCCCCATCTCCCCGACCGAGCTGTCGCCTCAGTTCCTGCCTCTGCCCAGACCTGCGATCAGCCTTACGCCCCCTCTCTCATGCCCCTCGGCGTGACAATGACACTATCTTCAGGCTCTAGGTTCTCTGAGCTGGATCAAAATCACTAGTTTTATGTTTTCTGGGCTGATGTCACCTGATTCTCAACATGTCTCTTGTGTACCTAGTCTTGGCAGTTCTGTCAGAGCACTTGCCCGATCTTTCCCAGACTTTATGTGAGCAGTGCCGCTCTTAGCCTTTTCTGCTGCTCCCATCTCCAATCTCCTTAATTACTGGAGGCAGCTACCTGATGAGCATTGGAGGTTAGTAACCACAGTGAAGAAAAGAGGCCAAGATTGAAAATAAAGATTTGAGAATTATAAAAACACAGTCCATGGAAAAAGCAATGAGAGTGAATGAGATCACCCTGGAAGAAAGCTCAGAAATTAAAAAGAAGAAAACAAGGGCTGAATTTTGGGACAACCCAAGATGTATGGCACAATGCAGTGGAAGAGGATTGAGCAAGGAAAACAGAAAGAAGAGATCAAGTAAGTAGGACGAGAACCTGGAGAAAATTATTACCTGAGAGGGCAAGAAGTAGAAAGTTCCAAGGAAGAGAGCGTGGCAAAAGCATTCATTGTTTTAGAATAGCTCGTTAGAATGATGTCATTGGGACTGTAAATTAAGGCATCACTGGTGATTTCCACCAGAGAACAGAGTGAGATCGTAGAAGCCAGACTGAAATAGAATAAAAAGTATGAGGTGAGGAGGTGGAAGTGGCTATAAACTCTACCAAAGATTGTCCAATGTGCATCAAAATCATTTGGATGGCGTGGAGAAACTTAAAAAGTAGAGATTTCTGGTTCTCACTTTCAGAAGTTCTAATTTAGTCTCAGCAAGGGCCAGAAATTTGCATTTTATAAAGCATCCCAATTTTAATAAAGTCTGGACTGTATATTCAAAACAGTTGGCAAAGAAAAAGAGGGACGATGTGGAGGGGACGCCTGAGTGCTGGCAGAGGTGACAAAACCTTGTAATTTTAACTTTGCTTCTTGGAGAAAGTTTCTCCCCTGGGACAATAATGTGTTGATTGGTGAATACTGAAGAGCAATCTGCTTAGCAGTTGTGCTTTTCATTATAAATTATTTAATTAGCTTTTGGTGCAAATCAGTCTCATGCGAGTTTGAGCACCGTGACCTAACAGATCCCAGGGCCTGATGACACTTGGATAAACTGCATGTTGATATTTTAGCCCTCAATAAATATTTATTGTTTGATTCTAGCTCGGCAGAGCCTAGAAACCATGTACTTCAGAATTTTAAAAAATGCTGAATTATTTTCTGACCCTCATTTTTATCAGCCTCCTTTTCTCTTCACTAAGAACAAAGATTTCTAGTTGATAACCTCCAGGCAACCTCTGAAAAAAAAAGCCTTTTACTGTTTTCGATCTATGCAAAAAGGCCTTTTATTGTTTTCAGGTCTTTGAGAGCCCCCTTTTCTTAAACCCTTGCCGTCTAAATTCTAACCCTTCTTTCTATTAAAAGTGCTATTTAAGGTACAGGGGCGAGAAGACAATATCTTTTTGTTACTAATCATAAGGGTCATAGCTGAATACTTCTATAACAAAAGACAGATTAACAAGAGAAAAGCATAACAAATTTATTTCACAAACCTTTACTTGACATAAAAGCCTTCAGAAATAAAGACCTGAAGATGCGGCAAAAACTGTGTTTTTTTTTTTTTAGAGACAGGGTCTTGCTATATTGTCATGTAACCACCACTGTGATCAAGATATAGAATACTTCCATCACCACAAAATGTTATCTTATGATAATTTGCCATCAGTTCCCTTCCCGACCCCTAGCCCTAGTAACTGCCAGTCTGTTTCCTATCTCTATTATTTTGTCTTTTCCAGAATGTCACATAAATGGAATTGTTTAGTATGCAAACTTTTGTATGAGGCTATTTTCACTTAGCAGAATGCTTTTGAGGTTCATTCATGTTGTTACATGTATCTGTGTAGTTTCTTCCTTTTTGTTGCAGAATAGTATTCCATCATATGGTTGTACCACAATTTGTTTATTCATTGACCAGTTGATGGATATTTGGGTGTTTCCATTTTGGGGGCTACAATGAAAAAGCTTGCTGCAAGCATTTGCATACAATTCTTTGTTTGGATATGTATTTTCATTGTAATAGCCCTTGAAATTATCTCCCTGCATACAATTTCTCAAGTTCATGGTGCCAATAGAAAAATCTTAATTAATAGTTGTGATAGTGTGTTTTACTCATTCTAAACTTTTAGTGGTTTTCATTACATTGGATTTATTAGACAAATATCACTTATTAGATAATTTTATTTATTAGAGAATCTTACTAGATAAATGTCAAATCACTTATCTTTCCATTAAAGGCTTCCAGGGTTGATCTCAATATATTATACAGGTTTACCTCCCATTACTCACTTTATGCTCAAATTATGCTCCTGGATTATTTACCATTCCCCATATGATTTATACTATAAGACTTTCTTCTGCTTACACCATTAATTTAAATTGAATTCAGCTAAGTAAACACTCACTGATCACCTACTATGTATAAGTTACAATGCATTGTAGATAGATACAAGTATCCCTTGCTGACCAAGTCTTATTGGTTCCTGAGTTCTTGAGAGCAAATAGTGAGAATTCAGCCAGTGAAGAATACTAACTATATCTTAATTTGTGTAAGTTTTTTTGACCTCAGATAGTTACTGGAGAGTCCCTAGCCCCAGAAAAATCTCTTGTATATAGTGAGTGCTTAATAAATGCTTGTTTGAATAAACTTAATTAATATCAATTATATAAGCATTGGAGTAGGTAACAGGTGAGTATGGTGAGCTTATTTTTAGACACACTGAGATAGAAACATCATGGAAATGTGAGATGGAAATTAAAGAGAGAAAAGCATTTGAAGCATAGCTTGAAGCAGCAATTGCATAGAGGCGGTGGCTGATGCCAAGGAAGCGAACAAACTTCCTCAGGGAGGAAGTAAAGAATGAGGAAAGACAGAGCTGAGAAAGCTTTGGCGAATGCTGGTGTTTCATAGCTGCTTACTGGAGTAGGACTGAGATGATTAAAGAACAAGTGGACCCAAGCAGAAGAAGAAGAATATTCAGGGAATGGGTGAGGTGGTGGAGAGGGAATCGGGAAGGCGAAATGCTTGAACATTTATTGAATGATTGTTATGTGTCTGTTAGAAATTGATAGGCCATTTACATAATTTGCCTCATTTATTTCTCATAACATTCCCCATGAAATTGGTAATATTATTCTTCTTCTGTAGAAGATAAAGCTTGTGCTCAGAGAATCTAATAAATTTTCCCAAGGTAATATAGCTGGAAAACAGTGTAACTGGATTAAATATTAAGCACAGTGAGGGCATGTTGTTCCATGTCTGATGTTGTTTCATGTCTGCCTTGTTTATCATTGATCCCTAGAACCTAGTTTAGTCCCTGGTACATATTGTATATTCAATAAACACTTATTGATTGTACTAAATCAAATTTAGGTCGGTTTGACATCAAAGCCCATGGTCTTTGTACAATATCTTATTGAACAATCACAGAAACCAAGAAAGGTGAAAGTCTGAATAAGAAGCATATGCTAACTGCTTCAGAGATGTTGAGTCATCACAAGGATTTAGAAGAGTTTGTTGAATTTCTTAGTGTGGAGGTAGTCATTGGCAACTTTTAAAAGAATATTTTCCATAGAGTAGACTTAGAAGTCAGAATGTAATAGCTTGGAAAATGCCTTGCCTCAGCAAACTCTGGGATTGCAAACTGTTCCCTATACATAGCAGCCACACTCCAATACTCTGAGATAATTGTAGCTTATTAGCTCATTTCTATTGCCTCCAGATTTCTTGGGTGAGAGTCAGATACCAGCCCACTGTGCTCCTCCCAGCTGCAGGGTTCACGTGCTAAGCTTCAATAGTAGACTCCTTGATGCTCCCTTTGTAGGCTTGCGAGCTCCCATATTCCCAAGGAGGATGGGATTCTAAGCAAAACCTTAGAAAGAAACCCACTTGGAAAGTCCCCCCCATGCCCACTTTCATTCTTTCTATATTTTCCATATAGATAAGAGATTCAGGTATTGTTTCTAGTTAGCTATTTTTAAAATTCCATCAAGGGTCTAGCACCTGCTTTGGAATGTAGTATCTGTTGTGTTGATGCTTCCGTTGCAACTTACATTTAACATCCTGTCACACACGTCAGCAGATTTTTGCAATACCGAGTAATGAGTGCTTTTTAAGAAGTATTAAAAGGTGTGGAGCAAAGGAAAAGGTGATCAAATCTCACCTGGAGTGAGGATGTGGTCAGGCAGAACTTCACAGGTAATGCGATGCTTGACTTGGGCTTTGAAGGATGGCAGCATGTGGGCGGCATGAGGCTTTGACAGTGGGAGGCACGTAATGTTCTCCCTGTATCTCTGTCTCCCTTACTGGTCTTTTTCCAAATTACTTTAGTAAAGGTGGTAACCTACAAGTGCATAGCATTGCATTTTTGTTTTGGATGGAATAAATTTTTTTTCTTTTATTTCCTTTCAGTTTATGTAAGAAGTCGTTCTGTTGCCGCTGCTGCTGGCTTGCCTCAAGGTTTGCTTGTGTGCAGTGGTAGAAAATAAAAAGAAGAAATGACTTATATAAAAATACATAGGAAGCATAATTATATAAAAAAGACCCAGGGAAGAAAGATTTTCAGGAACCGGTTATGGGAAGGGTTACTATTAAAGAAATGGGATGACTATCAGGAATGCTATTGTGCCTACTGAATTGCTTTATATAGGCAAGTTGAGTCATAGACATAATTTAATGTGTTAAAATAAACTCTCACAGATTGAACCAAACCAGATAACATTAATATAAATGTGGCAATAGAATAATATTTCAAGTCGAATTTTAGACCACGCAGATAGAATGAAAGAATGTTGAGGATGCTTGTCATTTAGGTAATCACAAAGGACTCTGTTTTGAGGTGAGTGGCCCAGGGAGGGGGGAGGTGAGAGTCTTGGCCTTGGAGTGCATACCTGGGTTCAAAGTCCAATTTTGCTATTTGCTGTGTTTTGATCTTGGGGAAACTACTGTTTTTAAGGTTCATTTTTTTTTTCATATCTAACATGGAAATGATATCTTTGTCACATTTTGTTATGAGAACTAAGTGAGTTCATAGAGTGCCTTACAGAGTGCCTGGACCAAAGTCGTCGCTCAGGAAACATTGGTTAATTTCTCTCATCTCTTGTTTTCTTTTCTATCCCCTCCGTAACTTCCTCATGTCTTCCTTCCCTCTTCTCCTTCCACTGAAATATGGGAAAAGGAAGCTCAATAATTAATGATTCAAGAATCAAGGCTGAGGATTTACATAAAAAAAGTAACATAGACTTCATGTTGAATAGTTTACTATCATCACTATCATTTGCATGCAAGGAAACTTACGTTTGGAAAGATTAAGTGATTTGCCAAGATTAATCCCAAATAAGTGTCAGATCCAGGACTTCAACATCCCATCTTTCTGACTCTAAAGAGCGAGCTCCTAAATGACAATTGACAGAATTGACTAATAGTTTACTGTGAACTCAACTAAATTCCTCAGTCCTCATTTCACCCGTTGCCTTTAAGCTACAGCTCCCTCAGCCTGTATTTGAATATCAGGCTCCTATTTGTTTCTTTTTGTTCTTGTTGTTGTGTTGACCTTACATTTATCCTGATTAAATTCCATCTTGTCAGGTTTGGCCCATCTTTCTAGCCTGTCAAGATCTTTTTGACTCGTGGTACTGGCATACTGTCATCCAACATACTCCTTATCCTTCCAAGCTTTGTATCATCTGCAAATGTAATACAAGTACATTTCCTGTCTTCATTCAAGTCATTGATAAAATCGTTGAACAAGACAGGGCTGAAGGCAAAGCCCACAGAGAGCGACATCATTTCATTAATCAGCATCCTCAAGAAATGGCTTTTCAATTCGCTTCAAATCCATCCAATTGAATTAGCATGCAATTTCTTTTTCTCTCTCTCTTTCACAAGGGTATTAAAAAAGACTTTGTCAAGCCTTCTGGCCTTGATGAAGTCTAGATACCTGATATCCACTGCATTTTCTTGATGTACAGGTTAAGTAACCCTGTCAAAAAGGAGACTCTTTAGACTTCAGCCTAACTGTATACATTACATGCTATTAGCTAAAATGTTTCCTTTTGAAAAAGGATAAAGTCTTATTCAACATTTTTATTTACAGCTACCTACTTCAAAAGAAATTTAAATCCAGGTAATAGAGCTCCCAATTATAGCTGTCTTTGCACAGAAGTTCTCATTTATGTCTTTTCTAAATACAGTCGGCCCTCTGTATCTGTGGGTTCAACCACTGCAGATAGAAAATATTTGAAAAACAAAATTGTGTCTGTACTGAACATATATAGGCTTTTTTCCTTGTCATTACTCCCTAAACAATACAGTATAACAACTATTTACATTGTATTAGGTACTATAAGTAACCTAGAGATGATCTAAAGTGTATGGGAGGATGTGCGTAGGTTATATGCAAATACTGTGCCATTTTGTATCAGGGACTGGGTTTTGGCATTCTTGGCAAGTCCTGGAATCTATTACCCCAGGGATACTGAGGAAGGACTGTACTATAGGCTTGCAGCTCATTCTCTTAGGAACAAAATTAAAATGATGCGTCTTCTGTTAATTTTTATACTTCACACATTCTTAAGAAAGTGTGTTTAAAACTTTCAATTTTCCCTAGATCAGGAATTTGAATATCATTTCCAAGAAGTTGACAGAATCATAAAATTTTATATTAAAAGTGACTGACTTAATGCAGAATTTATTTAAATCAAGAATTGATTGTATTTTCATTAGAATATAAATATTAAGCATATTTTCTTGGCATAAAGATGATCACAGAGCTTTTATTTAGGTCCTTGTATGTTGGTATTTAAGAAGACATACATATTAGTAAACTCCTTCTTCCTTTAGGAACTTTCAATGTATAGATTTGGTGGTATTGAAAAGGCTGGGGATGTGCATGAAGAGAGGTTTATCAAATAATTAACATAATTTTTATTTCAGTACTAAAAAAGCAATAATCTATATTGCATAGGGGTTCAAATTCTGATAACCAGTATAGGAAATGACCAGATAAGATTCTCCAGATTTAAAAGATCATGAGTGTACTCAATTTTTTAATTTGTGGTGATGACTGTTTTGCAATAGTATGTTAGCCCAAAGATCCTGAGATCAAAAACTAGGCAAAGAGGATAGCAGAGATAGTTCAGTTCCACAAATAAGAGTTGAATTTAGACAATAATTCTAACTTCTATTCTACAATGAATTTCTCCCTTTTATACAATTATTAAGAAATATCATTTAAACCTTAAAAATATGGCAAAGGAAGGAGGGTCGGTAGATTTATTCGTTGTCACACTGGAGCATCATTTAATGAGCTTATCTGAGGATATTTTAATTATCTAGGGGAATGCATCTATGTTTGACTTTGCTATTTTCTATTTGATTGGAATCCAGACATACGTTAACTTGAAGACTTCTGTTCAGAAAGAGAAGATAAGAAACAAAGAGAAGATAAGCCCAAAGGTTATGGTTCGATTGCCCAGTAAGACAGTAATCAAATTTGTATCCTACCTAGTAATCTTATTTTTATTCTAACATTGTTTTTCCAAAATGCCTATAAATGCCAGTTCCTCAAAATGCTCTCAGAAGCAGCTTTAAGGTCTTACTGGATCCCTTGTTAATGAGTCAATACATGTTTGACATTTGTTCATCTATATTTGTAAGGGAAACATGTTTTTAACTTTCTGAAAATCATACTAGGGCTCTGTAGACAAAACGCAAATAGAGTGCTCTAAGGTTTAGCTTTGTGTGATCTGAAATAGCTAGCAAATAGGATCCAGGTATGCATCATTTCCTTAGAGTCTAATATATTGATGTATCTTTTGAGCTAGGTAACTTTGGACTAGGGAGAAAAAGTATAAGCAATAGCTGATTCATTACAGTAGGAAGGATGATAGGAAATTAACATTTTTTATAAGTGAAACAATTGAATATTGGAAATTTCATATGGTCTAAAATAATTATTTGCAATTTGAGAAAGAAACTTTATTGTAGAAATTTCTCTGTAATTCATTAATAGCAGGAAGAAACTAGTTTCTGTATGATTTCTGATGTTACAGAGCCATTATCATCTTGCAGTTTATTCTTCTAATTGGCACTGAATAAATTTCCCATATTATGAAGGGAATGCTCATATGTTGCCAGAAAAGAAAATATACAGCATTTGGATGCCCAAGTTGAATCTTTATGGTGATGAAGCAAACAATACATGTGATGCTTGCCAAAGTGAATAATCACTGCTTTAAAAAAGTTAAGCCAGAGCAGTGTTTAGCTTTCGAGGACAATGAGCAGATGGCCTGTTCTCATAATAGGAATGACGCTGGGTCAGTTGTTTGAGTTAGTTACTGTGATTCATTGGTCTTACATCGGATGTTGGGAAACAAGATTAGTTATAGGAATGTTTGGATGGCTTTGCTTGTCAACATCTTTCAAATACACTTAAAAGATTTAAAACCCTGAAATAAAAGAAGTGAGATGGAAATATTGGATGAATTATATCTTGTTCATTTATAGAATCTGGTATTGATCCCAACAGTAATTTTGTAGACACTATAGAATGAGACAAGCCACATAGTTATAAACCTTAGCATAAATTTTTATTATTAAATTCGGTGCCTTTTCCAAAGTAGCACTTTGTCCTTGGAATGTCTTTCTGTACTTCCTTTATCTTAACCTATTAAGTAGATTCTTTCTGTCAGTTCAATGTATCCTGAAATCTCATCTCTTTTTTAAAATCTTTCAGTATTGGTCATGCCGTAGAACCATATTCTCATGAGGCTTTACCTCGTCTTTCTTCAGTTTTGAATTCCATTGGATATATGTCTTGCTGCATATGCGTGTCTTACTTAGAAGTTCTCATTCTGTTGATTTTCACAGGCATTTTAAAAAATTTATGATGACATCTCTATATGGATACTTATAGCAGCACACATACACCAAATGAGATATTGCATGTGAAATACTTTTTGAGTTGTAATATAGCATGAAAATATAAATAATAATTATTTTATTTTATTTTTTTGCAAATTCATTGATTTTTTACTGTTATTTTAATAGATTTGGGGGTACAAGTGTTTTTTGTTACATGGATGAATTGTATCATGCTGAAGTCAGGGCTTTTAAGTGTACCTATCATCAGAATAGTACCCAATAGGTAGATTTTTATCCTTTACACCCCTCCCACTCTCCCTCCTTATTAATTTTCAGTGTTCATTATACTACTATATGATCATATGTACTCCTCATTTAGCTCCCACTTATAAGTGAGAATGTGTAGTATTTGTTTCTCTATTCCTGTGATACTTCACTGAGGATAATGGTCTCCAATTCCATCGAAGTTGCTGCAAAAAACATTATTTCTTTCCTTTTTATGGCTGAGTAGTACTCCATGATTGAGTGTGTGTGTGTGTGTGTGTGTGTGTGTGTGTGTGTGTGTATGTGTGTTTGTGTGTGTATCACATTTTCTTTATCCACTCACCAGTTGATTGGTACCTAGGCTGATTCCGTATCTTTGCAATTGTAAATTGTGCTGCAATAAACATAAACATTCAGGTGCAAATATCTTTTTATAAAATGACTTCTTTTCCATTGGGTAGATATCCAATAGTGGATCGAATGGTAGGTCTGCTTTTAGTTCTTTGAGCAATCTCCATATTTTTTTCCATCGAGGTTGTGCTAGTTTACGTTCCCACCAACAGTGTATAAGCATTCCCTTTTCACCTCATCCACGCCCATATCTATTGTTTTTTGGCTTTTTAATAATGGTCAATCTGACAGAAATAAGGTGGTATCTCAATTGTGATTTTAATTTGCATTTCCCTGATGATTAGTAATGTCGAGCACATTTTCATATGTTTGTTGACCATTTGTCTATCATCTTTTGAGAAAGATATGTTCATGTCTTTTGCCCACTTTTTGATAGGGTTATTTGGGTTTTTTTTTGATGATTTATTGGAGTTCTTTGTAGAATCTGGATATTAGTACCTGGTCAGATGTATAGTTGGTAAATATTAATATTTTCTCCTATTCTGTAGGTGGTCTATTTGCTCTGTTGATTATTTCCTTTTCTGTATAGTAACTTTTTAGTTCAATTAAACCTCATTTATTTATTTATTTTTGTTGTTGCTATATTTGCTTTTGGAGTCTTAGTCATAAATTCTTTGCATACGCCAGTGTCCAGAAGAATTTTTCCTGTGTTTTCTTCTAGAATTTTTATGGTTTCAGATCTTACATTTAAGTCTTTAATCCATCTTGAGTTAATTTTTGTATTAATATATGGTGAGAGATAGAGATCCAGTTTCATTCTTCTGCATGTGGCTATGCAATTTTCCCAGCATCATTTATTGAACAGGGCATCCTTTCCCCAGTGTACATTTTTGTCTGCTTTGTCCAATTTCAGTTGGTTGTAGCTATATGGTTTTACTTCTGGGTTCTTTATTCTGTTCCATTGGTCTATGTGTCTACCTTTACATCACTACCATGCTGTTTTGGTTACTATAGCCTTGTAGTATAATTTGAAGTCAGGTAATGTGACGCCTCTAGATTTGTTCTTTTTGCTTAGGATTGCTTTGGCTATCAGGTTCTTTTCTGGTCCCATACAAAGTTTAGGATTTTTCCTAGATCTGTGAAAAATAAAATTGGTGTTTATTTTGTAAGTCACTTTGGACAGTATGGACATTTTAACAGTGTTGATTCTTCCAGTCAATGAGCATGGGATGTTTTCCCATTTTTTTGTGTCATCTATCATTTCTTTCATTAATTTCTCATAATTCTCCTTGTAGAGATCTTTCACTTCCTTGGTTAAG
This sequence comes from Propithecus coquereli, assembly GCF_000956105.1. Classification (NCBI taxonomy): domain Eukaryota; kingdom Metazoa; phylum Chordata; class Mammalia; order Primates; family Indriidae; genus Propithecus; species Propithecus coquereli. The sequence goes on from NW_012153951.1 coordinate 1,073,008, forward strand.
TATATTCCAGGTGTTTTATTTTCTTTGCAGCTATTGTAAATGGTACTGAGTTCTTGATTTGACTGTTAGCATGACTGTTGTTAGTACATAGAAATGCTATTAATTTGTGTACATTAATTTTGCAACCTGAGGCTTCACTGAATTTTTTGATCAGTTCTGGGAGTCTTTTTGGGGAGTCTTTAAGGTTTTCTAGGTATAAGAACTCATTATTGGTCTATTGAAGATTTCTATTTCTTCGTGATTCAAACTTGGGAGGTCGTGTGTTTTTAAAAATTTATCCGTTGCTCTAGTTTGTGTGTGTAGAGATTTTCATAGTAGTCTGGATGATGTTTTTTGTTTCCGTGGTATCACTTGTAATGTCTACTTTTTCATTTCTGATTGAGCTTAGTTGAAGCTCTTCTATTTCTTGTTAATCTAGCTAATGGTCCATTGATTTTGTTTATCTTTTCAAAGAACCAACTTTCTGTTTCCTTGATCCTTTGTATTGATTTTTGGTTTCCATTTCATTTAATTCTGCTCTGATCTTTGTTATATCTTTTCTTCTACTAGCTTTGGGATTGGTTTGTTCTTTTCTAGTTCCTTGAGGTGTGACATTGAGTTGTTAATTTGCGATCTTTCTGTCTTCTTGATGTAGGCATTTAGTGCTATAAATTTCATTCTTAGCACTCCTTTTACTGTATCCCCGAGATTTTTGAAGCTTGTATCACCTTTGTCATTCAATTTGAAAATTTTTTGATTTCCATCTTGACTTTATCATTGACACAAGGATCATTCCACAGCAAGTTGTTTAATTTCCATATATTTGTGTATTTTTAAGAATTCTTCTTGGAATTGATTTCTAATTTTGTTCTACTTAGGTGGTCTTAGAAGATACATAGTATGATTTTGATTTTTCTAAATTTGCTGAGACTTGTTTTGTGGCCTAACATATGATCTATCTTGAAAAATGTCCAATGTGCTGACTAGAAGAATATATATTCTGCAGTTTTTAGATAGAATGTTCTCTAAGTGTCTGTTTGATCCATTTGTTCTAGATTCCTTTTTAAGTCCAGTGTTTTTATATTGATTTTCTGCCTTGATGATCTGTATAATTCTGTCAATGGAATGTTGAAATCCCTGGCTATTATGATGTCATTGTTTCTTTCTTTCTTTTAACCTAGTATAAATTGTTCTATGAATCTGGGAACTTCTATGTTAGGTGCATATATATTTAGGATTGTTATGTCTTCTTGTTGTAGTGATCACTTTATTATTACACAATAACCATCCTTTATTTTTTAACCATTGTTGATTTAAAGTCTATTTTAGCTGATAAAAGAATAGCTGCTACTGCTCACTTTTGGTTTCCTTTTGCATGGAATATTTTTTTATACCCCTTTATCTTGAATTTATGAGAATCTTCACAAATTAAATGCATTTCTTAGAGACAATATATTTTATTCATTCTGCTGATCTATATCTTGTAAGTAGGCCAGTGAGGACATTTACATTCAATGTTAGTATTGATATGTGAGACACTGTTCTGATCATCATGTTGGTTGTTACCAGGTTGCTTTGTTTTCTCCCTTGTGTTACTCTTTTATAAGAGCTGTGAGTTTTACTTTCAGGAGTTTTTACACTGGTGGGTATTGATTGTTCTGTTCCATGTATAGAGCACTTTTAAGCACTTCTTGTAGGGCACATTTGGTGATGACAAATTCCTTTAGTGTTTGTTTGTCTGCAAAAGATTTTATTTCTCCTTCATATATGAAACTAAGTTTTGCAGGATACTAAATTCTTGGCTGACAGTTTTTCTGTTTAAGAAGACTAATAATAGGACATTAATCCCTTCTGGCTTATAAGATTTCTGCTGACAAATCTGCCACTAGGCTTATGGGTTTTCCTTTGTAACTTACTTGATGCTTTCATCTTGCAGCTTGTAATATTTTCTCCTTCACTTTGACTTTGGCCATACAAATGAATATGTGCCTTGGTGTTGTCCTGTTTGCCGTGAGTCTTCCAGGTAACTGGAAGATACCTTCTTGTATCTGGATATCTAAATTTCTGGCAATACTAGGGAAGTTTTCCTCTATTGTTGTCTCAAATAGGCTTTCCATGGTTTTTGCTTTTTCTTCTTCTTCAGAAATAGCTTTGATTCTTATATTTGTTCATTTTACATAACCCCATATTTCTTGAGGAGATTGGTTATTCTACTTGATTCCTTCTCTTCTCATCTTTGACTCACTAGGTTAATTCAAAAGCCCTGTCTTCAAGCTCTGAAATTCTTTCTTCTGCTTGGTCTAGACTGTTGTTAAAACTTTCCACTGTATTTTGAAACTCCTTAAATGACTCTTTCATTTTCAGATGTTCTGTTACATTTTTTATTATATTATCTATCTCTTTAGTGAATATTTCATTCATGTCATGAGTTTTTATTTTAGTGCCTTCATGTTGGTTTTCAACTTTCTCATCAATCACATTGCTCTTACTTGTGATCCATGCTCTGAATTCCATATCTGACATTTCAACAATTTCCTTTCAATTAGAATCCATTGCTGGAGAGCTACTATTATCCTTTGGGGAAGTCAAACAGCTTGTTTTTCCATGTTGCCAGATTGTTATGCTGGCTTCTTCTCATCTGGAACCTCTTTTCTCAGCTCAAGACAGATAAACTTTGTGGTACATCCATTCTCCTCTGCTGGGAACTCCGTTGCTCAGTGAAGCATGGGGAGAGGTCCATTGATGGCGTGATTGAGTCCTGCTCTAGAAGATTGACTAGGCAGGAGAGGGCTGGATGCATTCTAAGCCTGTAACACTGCTCTCCTGTGTCTCTCTGTTCCCTGCTGTTGTCACAGTCCAAGTGGGTGCTAAGGGATATTCATCTGGAAGGGTGGGCTGGTCCCCAGGCCATTGCTGAAAGCTCAGGTGTGGCCAGGGTAGGTCCCTCTCTGAGGAGGCAGGTGGCTTGTGGGCTTTGCTCCATCTAGACCCCTGATGACAATGGCAGTGGTTACTCAGCAGGGCTACTTTGGCTGTGACAGTGGGTTCCAGGGTTGTGGGCATTCTCTCCTCCCCAGTCTGGTGGTGGCCCGTTGGTGTGTAGGGGTACATTGTGGTTGGGTGGCATGTAGCTGCATTGGCATTGATTCTGCTAAGGCCTGGCAGTGGTAGCAGTGTGGGCACTTGTCCCGCCTATGTCTGTCGGCGATGGTGCTATCCAGGTAGCAGTAGTGGTCTTTGAGAGCCATGAGCATGTGTCCTCCCTGGGTTCCACAGCAGCAGTGGGTGGATCACCAACCTGCAGGTGGCTGCAGTGGGAACCAAGTCCATGGGCACTTGTTCTGTTGGAGTCCCCTGGTGGTGGTGGGGGTGTGCTGCACCTGTCCAGTGAGTGTGTAAGACTTTCTGGCCTTCCTACACTCTCTCAGCCTGGTAGGGGTGATGGAGACGCAGTTGTAATTCCTCCCTGGCTAGATGTAGTGCTCTGGGGCTGGGTCCTCAGAATGGCATCAGCTGCAACACCCATGGATTGGAAGCCAGTGGGACCCCACTGTGCCTTCTCTCCAGAGCATTGCTGCTGCACAGTCTCTAGGCAGTTCCCTGTTTCAGTCTGGAGGCCTGCCGCAGTGGAGGGGCCCTCTCGCAGCTTGGATTGCAATTACCACAGGGAAAGTGTGGAGCCCTGGCTATCTCTCCTCTGTCCTTTCCCCATGTGCAGGTTCCTTTCCCAGGTACCTTTGATCCCACCAAGTGGGTTGCCCTGCTTCTCTCTCCTTCACTTTGGGGGCCTCTTGGTTGATTCACAATGCTTTCTCCTAGATGAACAATCTGAAGGTGAATATCTACTTATCACTTTCTATTCTTTCTGTGAGAGCGGCATGTGGAGGTTGCATCTAATCTGCCATCTTGGTTCTCTCTCCAAATTATAATTAAGCTATTTCTTTTGAATTATAAAATCCCATAGAATAGTGGCTAGGCTATGTTTATGATATTCTTTGTTATATTGTTATTTAAGGCCAATTACTTATGTTGATGATAGTTAGTAAGGGGGAAGAATTAAAACTAACGAAGCTTTTATATGTTCTTGGTTCACTTTGAGATACAAAGAAAAAGCTTATCACTTATTGTACAATTCTAAAATTTGTTAAGAACCATTGTAATATGGTAAGAGCTTTATGTTCTTTGCTGGAATCTACTGATGCTTAATGAAGTAGAACTTAATACAATTTGTTAATGAATGAATGAAAATGTGACTATACAATATATAAAGATTACTTTTTAAGATTATATATTAATATATCCTATCTAACTTGGCTATTTAGAACTTCAATGTTTTTTTAAGTTTTCTGATATAACCCACATGACATAGTGGTCAAGAAACATAAATGCATGAAAAGTTAACCATTGACTACTCAGAGGAAGATACTGAGTGATTTAATATCCTTCAAATTGTAATTCATATCTGTGGCATTGTAATCCTCTCTCTCTCTCTTTCTCTCTCTCTCTCCAGAGAGTATGTGTGTGTACATATTTACACACATATACACAAACATATATGCATATATGTACATAGAAGTGCTAGAATTTTTGTTGCTTTACAGTGTTCAAGTCTTTCTTATTCATTCTTTTTCCCTACTAAACCAACAGTTTTTTTTATTTGCATTTATCTATTAATAGTATTTAGTTTTCAAGAGTACTATGTCAATGTGTTTTTTAAGAACTTAACTGTGACTAATTCTCAGGATAGACTATACATGCATGGTGGTCTTTCATTATGATATTATACATATTTAAGGCATTGATTGACAATGACAGAGCAAAATGATCATTTAGATGTCACATCAGTGTAAAATGAAAGGCAATAATTTCTAAAGCTGTTTGAAATGGCTCAGATTGATAATTTTTCACAATAGTACTATCATTTGTATTCTAGAAAGAAATTCATTTGTTTTTTATAGTAACCTTTAGCAATCACTTTTCTCTACATTTCATTTTAAAATGCTTTCCTATAGTAAATGCTCACAAATCATAGAAATAAAATGCAAATTACAGTAAAATCACATATCAAACTAAAATAGCCCATCATGCTTTATTTATAACTGGATATTAAATATAATACAGAGAATAAAAATAAAGAAAAATTCATATGTGCACCAAGCTCTGCTAGCTAGTGTATGCAAAAATCCTGGATCTGTTTCCTGGGTGATGAAAGAGATCTTTAACTGCAATAGACTTAGAACTTTGCTCTTTCTTTCTTCTGCCAAAGATAACTTTCAAATAAAAGAATGTAATGAAAAAACAAATGATTTCTCCTGAATCCAATTTTAAAAACATTTGACCCTGAATAGTTAAAAATAAAGGCACATTTGCTTTAGCCTCAGGAATAGAAACTATTTATCTAAATTCTTGTAACTTTAGTACCAGTCATTAGAAAGTCTCTATAGGACATTTGCACATACTAATCTCTGTCTTGTCTTCTTTCTGCACCTGGATGACTCCTAGTCATGATTCATATTTCAACACCTTTGGAATGTGGAAGGAAGGAATATTTCCCTTCCTTCATAAAGCCCTTTTTGATTGCATCGAATCTCTTTATTGTAAACTCTCGTACTACCATGTCCATCTCATTTTATGGCAATTATTAATTTCACACTTTTGTACAATTATTTGATTGTCCTTGATGCTCCTCCCAACTGTAATCTTTGAGATTAAGAACCGTTTTTGTTTTGCTGCTCATTTTCTTTTTTCCCCTCCCTGAGTGCAGTAGCTGGCTCACTGTAGGCATTAAATACATAACAGGTGAATGAATGAATGAGCATGCTAACTCATACTAAATAAATTTATAGAAGATAATCTGAAGGAAGAAGAGAAAGAAAATAAAGGAAGTAAAAATGTATTTGGGGATGGTGGGATGAGTAGTAAAATATCTTCAAATTGAAGGTTTGTGCACATTAGTCATTATGTCCTAGCATAGTTCACTGCATTGCTTAATTTGAAGTTACCCAAATAAGAACTGCAATGGATATAAGAACCACATTCTCGCCAAGGATTTTATAGCCTTTGTAGGCCTAATCACAGTGCATAATGTCTTTTGTTATGATTTTATAGAGCCCCATTAAAGAAAGCTACTGGAATGACGACCATTACTAAACTTTGCCCACTGTTTAATTCTTTTAATCCATTATTTCTTCAGCCAAAAAGCATGTAGAAAATGAAGGAAATAACTTGTATAGGAAGTTGGCTATTTACACACTTTCACAATAAATTCCCAGACAATTTAGGAAGCAATGGATTATCATTCTAATGATTTAACCAAATAATTTTTAAAATCCTCCTGTTAATATTGGCAAGAGACTAGAAAATAAGAAAATTTGAGTCTGGTATCTCAACTTTACTGAATATGCCTTGTCTTTATTTTGGCTGTTTTATTAGAGGGCTTTGAAATGGTCAAGCTTGACATAAAGGCTGATCCATGTTACAGGAAGACATGTTCTTAATTCAACTTTGCTTTTTGCTTTAATGTATGTTTCAGGTATAGGACATTCCAATCCTTGTTTTTTTTCCCCCCTTGGAAGGTATTAATAAAACATTTGTAATGATGAATGACAATGATATCCATAATTCTCATGTAAAAATCTGTGCTATGAAGTACAAAAGTGTCCCTCAACAAATACTGTCGGTGGCTTGTGTTGTTTGTTTTTCTCAATCCCACGTCTTCATCCTTTAAAAGTTTTTCATCATGAATCCGGCTCAGATAACAACTCCCCGGTGTTTTTACAACTATGGAAAATGTGGACAGAATTACCTCCCTCTAGAGAGTCATCAGAATCTGCTACGGTACTGCTGACAGCCTGCTTGTCTTCTGCAACATAATAAGCTTTATCCTTAAAAAACATTTCTGCTTATAGCTAGTTATCTCACTTGGCTAGGTTATTAATGAGGCCAAGCTCAAGGTGCAGAACTTTAATAGAGTCAATCAGATTTGTACCATTTTCTAGCCACCCACTGTTTCTAAACTCTATCCAGTTGTCTTATATTATTAAATGCAGGCTGTCATTCACAATAGGAACTGGGCAAGAGAGGAAATGGGTCGAAACACATCTCTCATTACTGGTAAATAAATGGGCAAAGTAAATAAGAAAATGAAGTAATAACAATTTTGTATATGAAGGGCAGCATGTCATTACTATGGTAAATTATTTTCCCCCAAAGTTGTAATTATTCTCATTGTTTTATTGACCTCTCCAGCTCTCTGCTTCTCTCTTTCACACAAATGCTCAGACTTTATCCAGAAATGATTGTCACACTAACAAATGTGGATGAGGGCTTCACATACACTAGACTGCCAATGAATGTTTAAAATAAATGGCTTTTGAAATTTTGAGTGCAGAAAAGAATAAAGAACCAAAGGGACTTTACTTTGTTAACCTGCATGTCTTTCAATTTTCAAATCAAACTAATGATGTTATTGGGTGGCAATAGAATAAATAATTCCAAATATTTCATTAACAATGGACAGTCACATTATATATATATATATATATATATATATAATATATATAATATATTATATATATATATATAAAATGTTAAATTCAGTGACTTTTTTTGACTTGTCCTCTGAGTACTCTGGCCTTATATTCAACTACCCGTGGAATATTTATATCTGGATATCCTAGTTATCACTGAGAATAGTGTTTGAGAAAAATATTATTAGTCCTGGGCACAGGATCATAATATATATAAATACTGTCTGGTCACAACAGTATCTTATAAAGTCTCCAAGAGAAATATATGCACAAAGGAAAATGCCAGGAAGGTGCTATACTCCTATTAATATTTGGACTTCTATAGGAAACCCCAGTGTAGCTTCCTAGTGGAGATTGATGATGCCCTTTACTTTTAAAATGGCAGAGGTGGCCTAATCCTTCCATCCTGGCCCAAGCTGTGTATTAATAGGTAGCCAAATTTCACCTCTCAAATAGTGCAAAAACATGGAACTGAGTGTCTCATAAAAACTATTCTAGAATCAGTGAACCTTAAAGGACTTTAGGAGAAGAAATTATAAATTTGATCTATAGGGGTAAACCTATATAATCCAGGACACACAGAACTTTTATAAATAATAATTACCACTGAATGTGAAAAACATTATAAATCATGCAATTAAATACAGTAAACAGATGAAACAAGTGGGAGTAGTCATACCTGAGGAGTTATCTAAAAAAACTCTAAAATAAGCATGTCTTAAACGTTAAAAGTTAACTCTTGAGAAATAAGATAATCCAGAAAACAAGAACACAGCATTAGAAGAAAACAACAAGCAGATTTCCAATCACCCAAATAAACATTATTATCAATAGAAGATATAGTTATTGAAATAAAAATCTTAATAGATGTTAACAGTAGAGAAGGTTGAAGAAAGAATTATTTAATTGAATGATGGTTCTGAGGAAATCATCCAGAATGTAGCAGAGTAAGATAGAAACAGAAACAGTTAAAAGGTTTAAAAAAATTAAAAAGTTTATAAAGTAAAATAGAATAGTTACAGTAAGCTAAGATGGATTTGTCATTGAAAAAATTTTTAAATAAATTTCATGTAGCCTAAGTGTACAGTGTTTGTAAAGTCTACAGTAGTGTACAGTAATGTCCTAGGCCTTCACATTCACTCACCAATTACTCACTGACTCACTTAGAGCAATTTCCAGTCCTGCAAGCTTCATTCACGGTAAGTGCCATATATAGATGTACAATTTTTTTATCTTTTATACCATATTTTTTACTGTATCTTTTCCATGTTTAGATACTCAAATATTTATCATAGTGTCAAAATTGCCTAAAGTATTCAGTAAAGTAACATGCTATACAGGTTTGTAGCCTAGGGGCAATAAACCATACTATATAGCCTTGGTGTGCAGTAGGCTATACCATCTAGGTTTGTGTAAGTACACTATGATGTTTGCACAATGACAAATCGTCTAAAGATGCATTTTTCAGAATGTATCCCTGTCATTAAGCTATGTATGACTACATATAAGAGTATTCATAGAATTACTATTTGTAATAGCCAAAACCTGCAACTAGTCAAAATGTAGTGGAATAGGTACAAATTTATGATATATCCTTACAATAGAATATTATACAGCAAATATGACTGAAATATTGCTACATGAAACAACATGAATGGCTCTCACAATCGTAACATTGAACAAACTGAGATACAAAGAATACATACAATATAATTTCATTAATGTAAAATTCAAAAACAAACACTGAATAGTTGTTATTTGGGGATGAAGGTAGATAGTAATTGGCAGGAGCAAAACGGGACCTTTAGGGTCCTGGTAATGTTTTATTTCTTCATCTGGGTAGGGGTTATTCTGGTTGTAGTCACTTTGAGAATATTAATTGAGTTGTACATTTAGAATTTATGCATTTTTCTATTTTCATTCTACTTCAGTAAAATTTTTACTTAAAAATTTGAAATACTGAAATTACAGAGGCTTTGTTTTGAAATCTGATTTGGCCATTTCTTGAATATGGAATATTGAGTAAAGAATTTAAATGAAATTAAGTTGGGATAAGCATTCAACTGAAGAAGCTAGAACATAGTAAATCAAAGAAATTAAAATAAAGGAGATAATTAAAATTAATAAATTAGAACACAAGGAAAAATAAAAATGATCCACAAAAGCAAAAATAGGTTTTTGGAAGTCTAATTAAATAGCTAACCCTTTAGCAATGTTCATCAAGAAAATTAAAATAAAGCATGTCTGAATAAATGAATATGAAGGTAAAATTGCCAATATACTAGATATCTTAAAATACTATAAACATGTTTGTGCTAACAATTTTGAACACTTACATGTAATAGCAGAAAAATTAAAATTTATAAAATTCCTTTAGTCAAAGTAGAAAATCTGAAAAATCACAAAGCATTTGAAAAATTCAATTACTTATAAAATTTACTATCATGAGGAGTGATATCAGCAAGATGGCAGAATAGGATATCCCCAGTCTTTGTCCTCCCACAGAAACAATGATTTGGCACCCATTCAAGGACAAACATGTTTTTGTGGAGCTCTGGTATGAAGACAGGAGATTGTGACAACCTGGTGGAGCCCAAGACTAAGGATAACCACTCTGAGAAGGGAGGCCTGAGTGCCCAGTAACTGGCCTGCTGACTGTGGAAATGGCTCAAACATAGAAGCAGCCCTCTTCCCCTGGAGACTCATCTCCAGCACCTCTTGTCTGCAGTCCTCCCACTGGCCCTATCTGCCTGTGAAATTGACAGGAAGCACATCTGCCCATGTCCCTGGTAGCAGGCCCTCGAACTGTGGACCCAATTGAGAACCTAGAAGCAGCCTCATGACCAGGAGCCAGTCTTGTTCAACCACAGCTCCAAATGCATTCCCATCCACCTGCAGGTGAAGGTCTTTACCTGCTGAAACCAGTCTGTAAAGACCGGAAGAGGTGACTGATCTTTCAAGTGCACAGACACCATCTGAAGAACAGAAAATCATGAAGAATCAGGCAAACATGAAACCACCAAAGGAAACCAATAAAACTCTAGTAAATGACCCTAACAAAATGTAGATCTATGAACTACTTGACAAAAAATTCAAAATAACTGTCCTGATGACCTCAATTAGCTAAGGAATATAGATAGACAAGTAAACGAAATTATGAAAACAATACATGAACAAAATGAAAAGTTCAATAAAGAAGTGGAAACTATAAAAAAAGAACCAAGCAGAAATCTTGAAGTTGAAGAATACAATGACTGAACTTAAAAATGCAATAGAGAGCTTCAACAGCAGACTTGATCAAGCAGAAGAAAGAATCTACAAACTTGAAGACAGGTCACTTGAAGTTATTTAGTTAGATGAACAAAAAGAAAAAAAGAATGACAGAGTGAAGAAAGCCCTGGGACTTATGGGACACCATTAAGTGAACCAATACATGCATTATGGTAGTTTCAGGAGAAGAAGAGAGATAGAGGCAGAAAGCATATTTAAAGAAATAATGGCTGAAAACTTCCCAAATCTAGGGAGAGAAAGGGACATATGATTTATGAAGCCCAAAAGCCCCCAAATCAGTTGGACCCAAAAATGTTGAACACAAAGGGATCTTCACCAAGACACATTATGATTAAATTGTCAAAATCCAAAGATAGTATTGACAAAAGTCAAGGAAAGAATTTTGAAAGAGCAAGAGAAAAGTGACGTGTCACATACATAAAAGCTCTCATAAGATTATCAGCAGATGTCTCAGCAGAAACCCTGCAGGCCAAGAGAGAGTAGAATGAGGTAGTCAAAGTACTGAAACAAAAAAAGCTGTCAACCAAGAACATTTTACCTGGAAAAACTGTCCTTTAAGAAAAAAGGAGGCATAAAGATTTTCTCAAAGAGATAAAAACTAAGAGAGTTTGTCATCACTATACCTGCACTAGAAGAAGGGCTAAAGGAAGTTCTTCAAGTTGAAATGAAAGATGCTAAATAACGACATGAAAGCATATGAAAGCATAAATCTGACTGCTGAAGGTAATTATAAAGAAAAACACAGGATATTGCAATACCTTAATGATGGCACTTAAATCACATTTAACACTAGTATATAAATTGAAAGACAAAAGTAATAAGAATAACTATGAGCACAGATACTTGTTGATGGAAACTTACTATAGAAAGAAGTAAAATCTGACTTTAATTACATAAAGTATATGTATGTGTGGGGAGTGCAGTATAGAGTTTCTGCATGAGATTGAAGTTAAGTTGTTATCAGTTTAAAACAGACTGCTATAATAATAGAATGTTTTATGTAAGCCTCATGGTAACCACAAAAAATGTGCATTATACATGAAAGATGAAGAGAAAAGAATGAAAACATACCACTCTAAAAAATTATCAAATCACATAAAAAACAAAAAAGGAAAGAAGTATAAGAGAGCTATGAAACAGACAAAACAATTAAAATGATAATAGTCTTTATCTATCATAACTACTTTAAAAGTATAGACTAAACTCATCAATCATAAGACATAGTGTGGCTGAATGTATAAAAAACAAGACTCAACTATATGCAGTCTACAAGAGGGTCACTTTAGGCTTAAGAACATACATAGGCTCAAGGTAAAAGGGTGGAGGAAGATATTTCATGCAAACTATACCCAAAAGATAGCAGAGGTGACTATACTTACAATAGATATAATAGTCAAAAACTGTCCCAGGAGGCAAGAAGGTCATTTTATAATGATAAAAGGGTTAATTCAATAGGAAGAAGTAATAATTATAAAAGCATATGCATGCAACATCAGAGCACCTAAATATAGAAAGTGAACATTGACAGATCTCAAGGGGGAAATAGACACCAATACATTAGTAGTAGAAGACTTCAGTGTATCACATTTTATAATGAATAGATCATCCAGACAGAAAATAAATCAGACAGAAAATAAATAAAGATAGCTCACGCCTGTAATCCTAGCACTCTGGGAGGCGGAGATGGGTGGATCATTTGAACTTAGGAGTTTGAGACCAGCCTGAGCAAGAGTGAGACCCCGTCTCTACTAAAAATAGGAAGAAATTAGCTGGACAACTAAAAATATATATATAGAAAAAATTAGCCGGGCATGGTGGCACATGCCTGTAGTCCCAGCTACTCAGGAGGCTGAGGCAGTAGGATTGCTCAAGCCCAGGAGTTTGAGGTTGCTGTGAGCTAGGCTGACGCCATGGCACTCTAGCCCAGGCAACAGAGTGAGACTTTGTCTCAAAAAAAAAAAAAAGAAGAAGAAAAGAAATAATAGGACTGAACAACACTATAGATCAAATGGATCTAACAGACATAAAGAACATTCCACCCAACAGCAGCAGAATACTCATTCTTCTAAAATGCACACAGAACATGCTCTGGGATAGATTATATGCTAGGTCACAAAACAAGTCTTAACAAATTTAAGAAGATTGAAATCATTCCAAATATCTTTCGTGACCAAAAGGGAATACTTTTATACAACTATTGGATTAAAGAAGAAATAAATAGGGAAATTAGAAAATATCTTGGGTAAAGGAAAACAAAAACAAAGCATACCAAAACTTATGGGATGCAGCAAAAGTAGTACTTGGAGGGAATTTATAGCAATAAACGCCTACATTAAAAAAGAAGAAAGATCTCAAATAAGGAACCTAACTTTATACCTCAAAGAAATAGAAAAAGAACACCAAACTAAAACCAAAATTAGCAGAAGGAAAGAAATACTAGAGATTAGAGCAGAAATAAATGAAATACAGAGTAGAAAAACAGCAACAGCAAATCAGTGAAAATAGAGTTGGTTTTTTGAAAAGATAAAGAAAATTGACAAACCCTTAGCTAAACTAAGATTAAAAAGAGAAGACTTACTAAAATAAAGAAAATCAAAAATGAAACAGGAGATATTACAATTGATCCTACGGAAATAAAAAAGGATCATAAGTGACTACTATGAAAAATCGCATGCCAACAAATTGGACGGCTTAGAAGAAATGAATAAATTCCTAGAAACATATAACGTACCAAGACTAAATCAAGAAGAAATAGACTCACCACAAAAAATGGTAAGTATTTGAGGTGATGGATATGTTAATTAGGTTGATTTAATTATTCCACATTATATTTATTAATCACAGCATCACTTTGTATCTCAGAAATACATACAACAATTAACAAAGTGAAAAGGCAATTAATGGAATGGGAGAAAATATTTGCAGATCATATACCTGATAAGGAGTTAATACCAAAAATAAAGAACTCCTGTAACTCAATAGCAAAACAAACACATAAAAAAAAATCAAACAAATAATCCAATTAAGAAAATGAGCAAAGGATCTGAATTGACATTTTTCCTAAGAAGACATAGAAATGGCCAACAGGTATCTGAAAAGGTGCTCAACATCAATAATCATCAGAGAAATGCAAATCAAAACCACAATGAGATATCATGTCACACCTGTTAGAATGGCTATTATGAAAAACACCAAAGGACAGCAAATGTTGGAATGCATAAGGAGAAAAGGGAAGCCTTGTACACTGTTGGTGAGAATGTAATTGGTACAGCCACTATGAAAAAGAATATGGATGTTGCTCAAAAAACTAAAAATAGAATTATCATTTGATTCAGCAATCCTACTTCTGGGTATATTTATTAATAATATATCCAAAGGATTGAAACCTGGATCTTGAAAAGAATTTGCATCCCCGTATTCACTGCAGCATTATTCATATTAGCCAACATATGGAAACAGCCTAAATATACATGAATGGATGAATGGATAAATAACATATGGTATATAATACAATAGAATATTATTTATTTTTTAAAAAGGAGGAAATCCTGCCATTTGTGACAACATGGATGGACCTGGAGAAACTTATTCTAAGTGAAATGAACATGACATGGAAAGACAAATACTGCATGATCTCACTTATGTGTAAAATCTAAAATAATCCAACACATAGAAGTAGGGAGTAGAATGGTGGTTGCCAGTGGCTAGGGGGAAGGTGAAATGGGGAGGTGTTGGTCAAAGGGTATAAAATTTCAGTTATGCAAAAATAAATAAATTCTGGAAATCTGTAGAACATAGGGCCTAAGATTAACAATACTGCATTGTATCTTTAATATTTGCTAAGAAGATAGATCTTATGTTAAGTGCTCTTACCACAAAAGGGAAAAAAAAATCAAAGGTGTGGGAGGAAACTTTGGAGGTGATAGATAAATTTATCACATTAATAGTGATGATAGTTTGTTGGTTTCACAGGTGTAAATTTATCATCATATGCATCAAATTGTATACATTAAATATCTACAGTGTTTTATATGTTAATTATACCACAATAAAGTTGTTAAAAATTTACCACTATCATATCAAGTTGTAAGGTGTTCATTTTAATCACGAGTTAAGATTTGTGATTATTATCCAAAAGAGACCTGGGTCCCAGAAATATAAATATAGTCAGTACTATTACTACTGTTGTTGCTATCGTGTACGTACTATTATTTCACTTTACTGAGATCTATGTAAGTAACTTGTCCATGGTCATGTAGAGTAGGAGAGCCTGGATTCAGGACCACTTCTTTACAATGCTAAAACAGATGCCCTTAAATACTAGTCATTTTATCCTCGAGTCAGCACCTAAACTGGTTATTTGACTCTTTAATTGTCTTATTTACCTAGTTGAATATTAGGTCCCGTAAAATGGCTGCTCCTGGTCTGAGTACTACCAGAGCAGCATAAAACAGAGCATGTACATGCAACCCCCTTCTAACAAGCTGGTTCTCAACCAAGGGTGATTTTGCAGTGGACAAGGACATTTGGCAATGCCTGCAGACATTTTTGGTTGTCACAACTGGGGAGGTCATCTGGGCAGTAGAGGCCAGACATGCTGCTAAATATCCTGTAATGCATAGGACAGGATGCCCTTGACAAAGACTCATCTGGCCCAAATGTCAACAGTGCCAACACTGAGAAATCCTAGTTAAAGGATGGCTTTTTGTACTTGGCTTCTCCACAATTAATTACTCAAATGGTAAGATTGTATTTGGAAGGTACCAAAGTCTTTTTTACTTTTTTTTTTTACTGATAAACACCTTCTAGTAGCCCCAGGATTGTTGGAGAAAGGAAGGTCACTGGTCAAGTGTTTATATTTACAATAAATAATGAAGGAATTCTCTTCTGAGAGGTATTTAGGGCTTAAAATTTTCTTCAAAGCCATTGCCTTCTTATCTATAGTAAAAATGATAGCTATTACTAAATGAATAGCTACTTTGGGTCAGGAATTTTATTTTTATTTTTTTAGATACAGGGTCTCATTATGTTGCCCAGGCTAGTTTTAATTCCTGGGCTCAAGTGATTCTGCCTCAGCCTCCCAAGTAGCTGAATCCAAAAGCACACACCATTCCCAGCGTTGGGCAAGGTACTTTTTATATAAAATTGCCAGTCCTTCATAAATTTAGGTATAGGTTAAATATCCGTAATTTGAAAATCCGAAATTTGAAATGCCCCAAAATATGAACATCTTTTTTTTTTTTTTTTTTGAGACAGAGTCTCACTGTGTTGCCTGGGCTAGAGTGCCGTGGCGTCATCCTAGCTCACAGCAACCTCAAACTCCTGGGCTCAAGCGATCCTCCTGCCTCAGCCTCCCAAGTAGCTGGGACTACAGGCATGCGCCACCATGCCTGGCTAATTTTTTCTATATATTTTTAGTTGTCCAATTAATTTCTTTCTAATTTTAGTAGAGACGGGGTCTCGCTCTTGCTTAGGCTGGTTTCGAACTCCTGAGCTCAAATAATCCGCCCGCCTCAGCCTCCCAGAGAGCTAGGATTACAGGCGTGAGCCACCACGCCTGGCTCAAAATATGAACATCTTTGAGTGCTAATGTGATGCCACAACTGGAAGATTTCACACCTGACCTCGTGACAGGTTACTGTCAAAATGCAGGCGCATAACACAGTGTCCCCAAGGGAAAAAGGACCCTCCTAGTCCTAGTCCTTCAGCTGTGGTATATCTTTTCTATACACACCCAGATTCCCCCATGCAAACATGCCTCCAGAGGGTAATAAAAGGGCACGTGTGCAGGCTGGATGTGCCAATGGCAGGTTCCCCACAATACTCCACATAGAGTCAAGACCTACATCCATTACTCACTGCGTTCTTTTGCTTATTCTCACTCTGTGGTGTAAAGATACTGTTGAAAATGCCAAAAAGGCCTGCAGAAACCCCTGTGGTAAGAAAAAAAGGAAGCATTTATGTTTATCTATACAGCACAGAAAGTCAGGCTATTGGACAACTGGACAGTGGTGTAAGTGGGAAACGTCTTGCAGAAGAGTGTGGTGTGGGAATGACCACCATATATGATGCGAAAAAACAGAAGCGTAGATTGTTGAAGTTGTATGCTGAAAGTGATAAGCAGAAGTTAACAAAAAATGAACTCTTCATAAAGCTATAAGTGAAAATCTTGATTGTGTATTTGAAGGAGTGGCCCCATCCGTGTTGCAGGGAACACATGCCACTTAATGGTGTGTCGATCATGAAACAAGCAAAGATCTATCATGATGAACTAAAAATAAACTGTGAATATTCAACAGGCTGGTTACAGAAATTTAAGAAAAGACACAGCATTACATTTTTAAAGATGTAGGATGAGAAAGCATCTGCTGATCATGAGGCAGCAAAGAAATTCATTGATGAGTTTGCCAAGGTTGTCGCTGATGAAAATCTGACGTCAGAACAAGTCTATCATGCTGATGAAGCATCACTGTTTTGCTGTTATTGCCCCAGAAAGACACTGACTACAACTGATGGGACAGCCTCTACAGGAGTCAAGGATGCCAGGGACAGAATAACTGTCCTGGGTGTGCTAATGCAGCAGACATGCGTAAATGTAAACTTCTGTGATAAGCAAAAGCTTATGTCCTCATTATTCTCAAGGAGTGATTTTCTTACCAGTCCATTGTTATGCGAGCAAGAAGGCTTGGATCACCAGGGACATCTTTTCTGATTGACTTTAGGAACATTGTGTACTAGTGGCTTGTACTCACAGTAAGGAAGCTGGACGGGATCATGGCCACAAGCTTTTATTATTCCTTGACAACTGTTCTGCTCATCCTCCAGCAGAAATTCTCATCAGAAATAATGTTTATACCATGTGATTTCCCTCAAATGTGACTTCATTAATTCACTCATGTGACCAGAGTATTCTTAGATCAATGAAGAGTAAATATAAAAACAACTTTCTTGAACAGCATGCTAGCAGCAGTGAACAGAGGCATGGGTGTGGAAGGTTTTCAGAAGGAGTTTAGCACGAAGGCTGCCTGCCTGCTTTACATGCTGTTGCCAATGTTTGGAGCATGGTAAAGACACAGTTGTGCATGCCTGGAACAATCTCCAGCCTGCAACTATGTTCAGTGATGATGATAAACAAGATGATGACTTTGAAGGATTCCATATGTAAAGTGAGAAAAAAATGATGTCTGACCTCCTGACATATGCAAAAAATATACCTTCAGACTTCAACAGTAAACTGGAAGAAGTATAAATTGAAGGAGTTTTTAGTATCACTAATGAGGCTGCAGTTGTTCATTCAGTGACTGATGGTGAAATAGCCGAAATGGTTCTGAATCAAGGGGATCATGATAATGACATGAAGATGATGTTGTTATTGCGGTAGAAAAAGCGCCTATAGACAACATGTTGAAAATGTGTGATGGGCTAAATGAAAGACTAGAGCAGCGTGCATTTATAACAGAACAAGAAATCATGACAGTTTATAAAACCAAAGGGAGGCTTCTAAGACAAAATTGTGTTAATGAAGCAGATGAATCTGGAGAAAACATTTTAAAAAGCCATTCAGCAGCATGCCTCCTCATCCTCAGAGAACTCACTTCCTGGTCCCTCAATTGCTTCTAATGTTTCTTCTCACCTAAAAAAAAATACACTGTACAGTAACCTTTTAATCAAAACATAGCATCGTAGGTGGAGACTGGAAGCCTGCCATTGTTCGTGGTTGCTGTTTTTTACCAGCTGATACAGGTATTCTTGTGATGCTACTGTGCTGCTTAAAATGTGTTATTCTGAACTAAGGGTAATACATTTTCTTGCTGTATTAACGGGATGTCATGTTTACCATTATGTGTGAATAAGTGTAAAAAAATGATTGCTTATTGGTAGTGTATACATTCAGAGTCGAGAATGATGATGTCAAACAACCACAGATTGTCTACATGGGTGGCTGAGAGAGTGACACCTTTGCTTTCTGATGGTTTAATGTACACAGACTTTGTCTCAGGCAAAAAAATTACTAAAAATACTGTATAAAATTACCTTTAGGCTATGTGTATAGGGTGTATATAAAATATAAGTGAATTTTGTGTTTAGACTTGGGTCCCATCCCAAGATATCTCATTATGTATATGTGAATGTTCAAAATCCAAAAAAATCTGAGATCTAAAACACTTTTGATCCTAAGCATTTCAGATAAGGGATACTCAACCTGTATTATTATATGCATTTATAGAGGAAGACATTGAAGTTTAGAATTATTGACTAGTCAAGATCACACAGCTAGTAGGTGGTATAATCCTGCTCTGCAAGGCTTGAAATCTGTTTGATCCACATTCTTTGTTGTTAAATCTTCCAGGAATGACCAAGAGCCCTAGTTTTAATCTTTTCGTTTTATGATTTTTTTGTAAAAGAACCATGTTAAAGATCCCAATCTTTGTTAAAGAACTTGAGTTTTTCCTGCCTTAAAAAAAGTTATCATTTTAGCTGAAGGCATTTATATGTTTATAAAAATCCTTCTAATACCTTAGTAATTATCATGAAAAATCTGCATTTGTAGGTGTCATGTATCTACTGCACACTCTGAGAGTCACTGATTGTTCCTTTCCAGTTAAACACCAAAACCATGGTGCCTTTAATGTTTTCAAGGAGACTTAATCATTAATTTCTCAGCTTAACCATTGAATAGACTTAGAAGAATCATAAGTAGCTGAATGCTTCAGTTGCTGCTACCTCAGGGAACATAATTATTGCTATGTGTTTTATTTCACAAGTTGAAATGTTTTTGTACTCACCTGGCTTCACAGTTTAATCTCTGTATTTAGAACAGAATTCAGAAATGAGCAGGTAAGTAGTTAGTACAATAGATATTACATGGCTTATATCCCTAACTATGTGTGTGGTTCAGCAAAAAATTATGTTGTTTAAGTCACCGTAACAAAATTTATTAAAATTGAGACATATTACAAGTTCTAAATCTCCTCTGTTTATAACTCAATTAAGAAGGGGAAAACTTTAGAGGATTCTCATCCAGCAAAAGTGAAAATGCAATTTATCTTTTTGTTGAATTTGAAATTTTAGATTTAGATTCTCTGAATCTAAAATTTGTTTTTTTTATTTAAAAACTTGTTTTTGTTTAAATCAATTTTTAATTTTTCTCAATTTGAGGTCATCCAAAATAGATTTTTCAGGGGAAATGATACTTTATACACACACACACACACACACACACACACACACACACACACACACATCTCTGTCTGTATATATGGTAGACTTATTTTGGGAAGAAAGGTTAGCTTTTTTAGACCATAGAGATTCTTTGGACTAAGGTAAAATTAGTTTTCTCTCCAGTCCCCTCCTATGATATATATGTAGGAGTGACTTGTTGGCAAAACACACCATTCAGGAGTCGGGGTAGGAGAAGAAGAGTGGACATTTTCAGTTTAGTAAGCCAAATTACTCCCTCCTGAACAAGGTGGGATTTTTTTTTTTCACAAGGGAAGATAAAATATTTTTTATGAGCAGGTAGATGACAGCATGGAGCTGAAAATCAAGAAAATCCTGAGCCCAATCGCTGGATGCTTGTGGTAGAGCAATCTTGGAGAATCTAAGGAGATTTGAGTGGTGCTGGTTATTTTGGAAATTGTTAGACAATTCAGGACCCCTTTGATCAGACTTTTTGTCTTAACTAGAAAGTCAATAATTCTATTTTATAAAAAAAGGTAATACCCCACCCCATATATATTCATATTTAAAAGTGCTATAAAAACCACTAGGCAATAAGAGCATGCATTTCAATTTGTATTTATTTCACTCTTTCCCCAGATGTTTCCACCTATTTGAGGGGAGGGGTCAAGTAGGAATGAGATGGGAAGAGAATATGTGTTTCACCTTGTTTGCTATCTCATTTTATTCTTTGCTTTTCTGCAACTTATGATCTATAGGCAGGTGATTTCAGCCTCCATAGAAGAAAAGATAGGCTCGGTTGTAACAGGACTGGAATATGAAATGAAGAAATGTGCTGAAATTCACCTTAATTTAGTTTGTGTTAACGGGGCATTTGTTGGCAAGACAGCCGGTTTTATTTGCAAGCCTTTAATGAATGGACTTACAAGAGAAGCAAAGAGATTGCTCTTCCCCGAATCTTATCACGTTGGTCCACGTCTTCATGATGACAGTCGATGTCTAGTTATTTCAGCTCATCTGAGTACAGTGCTTATCAGTTCCACATCATTAATTCAATTCCCACATGGGCCAGTTGGCTCTGTTCAGTTCCATGGCCACAGGTTAACTCTCAACTGTCATCTTACAAATGGATGCCATTGATCACGGAAGACAGAACCCGAGATTGTGAATGAATACGTGCAAATTCATCACCGCTGCCAGAAAAGAACTCAAAACGCAGGCCTACCGTGGCAAATTAGTTTCAACTTCTGTGTATACAAAAGAGAATAATGTCTTTTATTTTTGTTGGAGTTTAAGGCCTATACAGTACTTTAAAATTAGCTCATTTAACCGTCACAACAACTCATGGAGGTAGATATTTTATCTTACTTAGGAGAAAATGAGACTCTAAGAGGTTCAGTATTACAGAAGGAAAAGATGAAGGGCTTTGGACTCAGATAAAGCTGTGTTTGAAGTCGAGTTCTGATCATATAGAACAGTGTGGGGTGGGAAAATTTACTTAGTTTCTTAAAACAGGATGAAAAATACTTGCCTTACATTTTAAAGGTTAAAAGAATTGATGCCTATAAAGCACTTAGTATTAAGCCTGGCATATTATATTTTTACTAAATGATTTGCTTGAGATTACACAATCAGTTAGGTGGCAGAACTGGGACTTGCACACGGTACTCTGACTCCAGGTTGGGGGCCCTCTCCCCTACGTGACGGCTGACACTGTGTGAAATGAAGGCTAGAGGTAGAAAGTCATCATCATTTATCTCCATACAGTGGTTCCCAAACCTGCCCATGTGTTAGAAGCACTTGAGGAGTATGGTGGGGGGTGCTTGAGTCACCCCAGATCTGTTTTTCACTTCTTCCTGGGCACACGGCTATCTAGCTACACACTGATTCCCAGCCAAATGACTAAGTCCTCGCCACGAGAATCAGGGTGGAAGTTGAGCAGGCAACTTCTGCCTGACTTGCTGGTAAAGAAACTGTTGAGCTTGGACCTCTACTCTTCCTCTTCCCAAGAGCTGGAAAATGAATGTGACGGTGACTCCACTTTGACCAGTCAAGGGCATTATGTTTGTAAATGTCTCTGTAACAAAAACTGCTTTCTGTGGAAGCCCCCACTTTTTACAGAACAAGAAAGATTAGGAGGAGCGAGGAAAACCTAGAGAGAAGAATGAAGCAAATACACAGAGTAAAGCTAAGACAAGACTGAAGTTTTCCAGTGTTTCTGGTGGAATTCCTAATTTTGAATCCAGTTCCTTTTTAAGGGTGACTCAGCATTCTTGCTCTTTTTAAGGGTGACTTAGCATTCTTGCTCTTGAGACAGTTGCATATCCTTAAAATTACGAAAAGGGAAAATATTTATTATTCACAATTTTCCCTTGCTTCCAAGGAGGTAGATAGCTCATTGCATGGTTAAAGCACACAGGCTGGAGAGTTAGAGACCTCAATTGTTTTGCATAAGAAAAGGGGCTGAGGTCTAGGTCCCAGGGCTTAGCTGGAGGGGCTGGAAGAGCCAGACTTGGAGAGGAGAGAGAGGCTGCTATAATGAGAAAGAATATTTTGGGAAACAATGGAACTTCAGCCACACCATGGGAAATATAAACCCTCTTTACAGTTTTCCCACAAAACCTTCAACAACACATCTTTTTGTGTGTGGGTTGCATGTGGAAGAGCTGAATCTATGTTGGACGCCTGGGATGTTTTGAAGTACTAAGTCCAGCTTCCAGGTTGGTGAGAGGTGAGATGAGCAATTGTCCAGAAGGATTCAACCAATATCGGTTGCAATGAGCTGGTTTCTGTAACCAGCAACCGAAAAAAAGCACCCATTAGGACTGTTTGTACTGAATAGGTACAAACTTTTAGTATAGCATGCATGCCAACTTTTATGTACTGATTCTACTGTTGACATTCATTTGTTTGTGTTTTTTAATAGTAGCCCTCAAATGTTTATTCCCTGTACACCTGATACTTTTACTTGAGCTATCAAATGAAACTTAGAAAGAAGAAAATGACGCCAGCATTTTGACTGGTTATAATAGTCAGCTTTATGTTCCTGTTTTAGACTGCGACTCATATCATGATGAACAGCTCATTTCACTTCACAACAGCTGCATTTTATGCATGTAGCTTGTTGTGTTTATAAAAAGCCCATAGGTTACAAGTTGGCTTGAGTGCAAAGTATTCTGATTAATGATCATCTTCAAATGACAAGTGATAAAGCACTTGAGGATTCAGCGGATGGAGAGACAACCCTGTAGCATTGTTGGAAGCTTCTGCATTTTCTAGTTACTATAAAAATATCTTTTCAAAAACGGCAAGCACTCACATCCTCCAAGAGATTAGAATTTGGTACAGGCACCTCTTCTCTTGTCAGAGTAAAGACCTGTTGCTCTAATCATGTAAAGGTCAGAGTATGTGCATGATATTTGAAAATTGTAGGAGATGTTATAGCATAACACATTATTGTTTCTATTTAGGTTATAAACCAATAAAATCCAGGATTTCCTTTTATAATCACAAGACAGTATATTCAGAATTTCAAGAATATCCCAGAAGTATTAACAAGGAAGACAATGTTGGGAGATTGATTTGTTTGTGGATTGTTTTGCTGTTGTTATTTTGTTTGGCTTTGATTTTACCACTTTCCAGAAGAGGAGAGTAACAGCTTCTGCTGCTATGGTTTTTCCCCAGGACACCCATATAGGCATATTTTACATGAAGTAGAGTTTCTGACAGTAACTCCCTTTCATTTCACTCTATTATTAAGAATCTTTTTCTTCAAACCATCTCTTAAAATTTACATCTGAAATAGGAAAAATAGAGGATTCT
Source organism: Propithecus coquereli (assembly GCF_000956105.1). Lineage (NCBI taxonomy): Eukaryota > Metazoa > Chordata > Mammalia > Primates > Indriidae > Propithecus > Propithecus coquereli. The sequence goes on from NW_012153951.1 coordinate 1,096,809, forward strand.
AAATATGTCTTTGAAAATTAATTTTGTAGTAAGTCTTTTTGCCATCCTGGGAGTTGAGACTTAGCTGCAGATTCTCTTTAAGTGGGTTCTCTGGATGCAGGGCAGGATTCAGTCAGTGAATAGGAAGAAGAGTGTATTGAAAACAAGGGAATGTTAGTGGTGGCAATCAGCGAGCATTAAACAGCTCATGTTTTTAAAAAGGAGCTCTGAATTAGAAGTCATAATCACTCAGTCACCTGCTGGGTTCATTTGCCCTTCAGGAATAAGGACATCTCAAAGTGGAGGACATTTTAATAGAATAGCGCCAGACAAGCTTGTTACTTAGAATTTTATTTGACAGGCCGGAGCTTGTTTCTAATATTCTTTTGCGGAATTACATGAAAAACTGTATTCTAGGGTACATTGTGGAGGGCTAAATTGTGGACGACATAAAAATAAAATAATCATTTTGTTTCTCTGGTTCCTTATGCTGATTATCCTTCCTGTGGCTGTGACTACCAGATCCCATGATAAGGCAATTAAGTAGTCAGCTCATTTAAAAAGATTACTCCAGTGACAGGCTGGAAAAATAAAATACCACAAATAGATATACTGTTTGATCATGGAGTTCAGTGAAATAAACCCAGTGGAGGCATTATCGTGAAAATGGTAAGGCACTGCAACCAATTATTATTTTTTCTTTATAAAGTCTTTGTAAAGGCATTTATACAAATTGGTTTTCCAACCTTGTCTTCTAAAAGAATAACAGCATTAACTTGGTTATTAATAACTTTCATCACTGGTGAAAATTTTGAACACATTTACTATTTCTGATAAGAGGGAGAGTTCATCATCCTTCTGACTTTCAATCTATGTTCATGAATATATAAAGTTCTGCCAATTCATAAAGTACACAATTTGACCTACAGTTCACAAAAGCAAAGCTGCCTGAATTCGATGGGAAATGATGAGGCCAGTCTTCCATAATCTTTTCTTTCTCTGCTTGGGAAGAGCCTACATCAGAATGGTGTCTGAATGGTCCATTTTAGGGTACCCCGGGGCCTCAAAATACCATCCGGCCTTGTTTCTCTGCTGCACATTTCCAACAGTATTACCTCCATCCTTTTGAGGAGTATCATAAATCATAATATCTTATACTTTACTTCATAATTCTTATTGTATAATTCTATTAATTGCAGAAAAGTTAGAAAAGATAAACAAGACCCCTATAATTCTTCCTCCAGACACAAATGGTGTTAACATTCAGATACAAGGACATTTGCCCAATATTTAGGATGCGGCTTATGAGCTGCTTAGCTGCTTCTTATACAGAGTCTTTACGTAGGGCCTGATGTATGAGGTCTGTCTGGAAAGTATCCAGCCATTGTTAATATAATGGGAATATATTAATATCACATGGCTATTATTACAGACCTCATTCAACTTGTAACATTGGCATTAGAGACTAGTGAAGTGGCTGCTCTTGTGAGATGGTATCTTATTTTGGCTTCAGCATAGGCTCAGCTCGCAGAGAGCTTCTGGGAGGGATGATAGGAATGCTTATTTTTATTTTTTCATCTCCAGCCCAGTATATAGTCATACAAGGAAAAATGGACTATTGATGAATAACGTGGTAGTCTATAGTAAAATACAGGTGCTTGAGTCAGACAGACTTGGTCATGATCAGTTGACTTTAGAGAAGTCTGTCAAGTTCCAAGCTTCCACGTCCTTACCTGTAAAATATAGGTAATTATAGTGTCTAACTTGCATAGTTTTTGTCTCTCTGTCCCTCTTTCTCTTGCCCTTCCTCCTGCACCATGTTCACTTTTTATGTCATCTTCCTCCAAAAGAAGCTGCGATATGTACTTTGAAAGAGGTTAGAGTGTCTTAGGTTGAGTTTACCGAGGCTTGAGGTCTCAACTCAGAACAACATCTGAAAGGAAGCAAGGAGGCAGGAGTAGGAGCAAGCAGAAGCTGATCTGTGATGCAGTTTCCACAGAGGCCTCAGGCAACCCCGCAGGGAGCTCTGGAGCTGGGATGGCCATTTGGAGTTGTTCTAAGTTGTAGCAAAGGACTGGGCCATTGGATGTGGACTGCCCCACGGGAGGGGGCATGGACTTGGCCTGGGTGTCTTCCCTTGACTGAGGATACTTCCCAGAAGGGACACAGCTCTGAGGTGTCAGCAACCAGTGCTCTTGACAGCTGTGGAAATGAGGACCTCAGTCACAAAGCGGGTGTCTGAGTAGTGTGTCCCAACTTCCCCTACTCTCCACCCCTCATGCTGCTTGTATCCACCTGCTTCTTAAAGTAAGTTCACCCCATTGAGAAACAGATTCTCTAGGATTCTGGTTTTTCTTTTTTTTTTTTTCATTTCCTGGGAAAACTTACAAGATAAAGGTTAATGATAAGAAATCACAACCTCCACTGCTGCTGCTGTCTCAGGGCTGCAACTGATACTCACTGTCTCCCTCCTCGACCACCCAGTGTAGATATTTTAACCCTCAGCTAGCATCTCTGCTGGTTGGGTGGCTTACTTGGAGGACAGCCTGGACTTTTGTCCCTGAGAAGTCTGAGTCCCTGGTCATCATGCTTTCCTCAGGATGTGGTTGTTGCTTTTGTTCATTTATTATCGACATTTGGCAAGGGAGCACAGGAAATGTATTCTTCCTACCTACATGAGCAGCTACTTCTTCATGATGCTACGGTCAGTTACCCCTCTGAGTGTGGCGAACCCTCTCCTTGCCTCTGGGTGCTTGGCATATGGATCTTAAAGTGATTGGGTAACAGCCTTAATTTCCTGTATTTCCTGATGGAAGCATTCACCCTCTTGGAACCAGAACCTTTACACTGACCGAATCCAGGTCTAGGGATGGGACACACATATTTCTCAAGTGGGTCACTGGGAGTGGTGGTAAGCAGAGCCACTCCCGCTGCACACTTCACTTCCAGGGTCCATGTATTTTACCTAATGGGGACTCATGACCATGCAATAGTCATTACTTTAGGGTGTATTCTGTGTCCTCAAGGATGATACCCCATTGTCACAGCCATCTTCAAGCTGTTGCCTTAGCTGTGCCTTCCATTGCTCTTTCAGCCTGGAAGCCCCTGGTGGTGGGGATTATAGCTGGAGCAATGAATCCTATGATCATAAGCCCACTGCTATACCTGCTTTCCTCTAAAATGTGTCTCTTAATCCAAGGCAGTGTTGAGGAGATTCTCATGTCAGTGGATCTAATATCCTTTAAGCCCTCATAGAGTGGTTCTGGCCAAGACCTGGTGGGCAGGAAAGACAGGCCATATTTGGAATTATGTATTGATCCTAGTTAAGGAGGGCAGCTGCCTCCCTGCAAGTTGAAGGGGTCCAGTGAAATCAAATGGCTGCCAGGTAGCCGACTGGGTCTTCTCTAGAAATGGTGACATATCAGGAGCTGCCCCCAGAGAAGGGACAAGGCAGCCCCCTTCATCCAGGGGTCATTTTTTGATCTCATGTGAATTTGTTCCAGTCTACTGGAGGAATGAGTGTCTCAGTCCTGAAGGGTGTTCTGAGTGCCACGCTACAGCATCTGCTACTTATAGAAAACAAATCTAATTGGCTTAAGTTAAAAAAAAAAAGGGGACAGGGAAATTTATTGGAAGAATTTTAGGATAACTCATGGAATCCAAATATGTGCTGAACATCTAAAAAAGGCAGGAAGCAGGCTGGCTCTGGGAACTTCAGATGAATAAGCGCTGCTGTTAATTTGATTCAGCTTCAGTAACTGCTAATCTTGTTTTGAATTTCTCACTCTCCAATTTCAAATTCCTAGGATAGAAAAGGTGATTGACCCAGCTCAGGCCAGGTGTGCTTCCTTAATCAGTCAATATGGTCAGTGAGGGAGAATCATGTTTCAGACATAAGGCCTCAGAGAACCCAACCTACGTGGGAAGGCTGTACCCTGATGAGGGGGCACTCACGTGAAACTAGCAGCCAGCCTAAAAGGTATTTAGTCACTTTCCCCCACCTTTTTTAATGATGATAAGAATTTTTCATGTTTTTGCAACCATATTTTTTCAGAACCAAAATGTATTGCATATTCCGATCATTTTGGTGTATATGGCCCAAGTTATCATTATGTAACCTATCTAAAGCCAAGGTGCTCATAGCTTAGTCCTGCATGAATTGCAGTTCAGGAAATATCTTCTGTAGCTGAGGATTTCTAACTGGATTAATTTGAAGCATTTCAACCCTTTGCTATTGTTAATGTTGAAAAATATATACCCTGAGGGGAAAGTAAAGTACATTATGTAGCAAAATTTACCAAAGAGCCTTGAAAAAAGCTTTTCTATTACTATTCTTGAAAATTCCTTGTGAAGTACGGTCCTGATGCTCTAAAAGTCTCTTCACATTTCTCTTTCAACATCTTTCAGTGTTGGTCAGTGTAGATGGATTACATTGATGAGGCCAGTACACTGATGCTCTCCCTGCCTCTATACCTGCAGTAGCCTGGTACATTAATAGTCCCCCCAAATCACATCTCCCTGTATCCACGCCCTCCTGCACTGATCCTGGCCTTGGTTCTGCGACTTTCTTTGACAACATGACTTGCTTCAGCTAATGGGACATTAGCCATCATGACATAAAGCACTTGTGCAATGGGACATGTCCTCTTGTCATTTTTGTAACCCAGCCACCAATTAGAAATCCTGGCTTAGCCAGTTGATATACATCCAGCAGATAACCAGCACCGGCTGTCAGAAGCAGGTGTCAGGACATCTTAGGTTATCCAGCCTTAGCTAAACTGTTGATCGAGCTTAGGAAAGGCTTGCAGAAGACTAACCCTGAATAATAAGCGAATCAAATGATAGTTGTTTTACGTTACTGTGCTTTAAAGTGGTTTTTAGCGGAGCAATAGATAGCTGACACAGTCCCCTTTGCCTCTGACTTATTATTTTCTCTTACTAATGAGGAAGAGTCCATTTCACCATCTCTTGGTTGAGTTTGGCTCTGGGACTTGCTTTGAACAATAGGATGTTAGCAGAAATGATGTAAGTGGAGGCTTGAAAAGGTAATTGTGTGTTTTTGCTTTCTCTCTTGCTTCTAGCTTGCTGGAGAAGAAATCCAGTTCTGAATTGCTCCAGTTCCAGCTGAGGTTATCCAAGATCAGCTGACTTGTGGCAAGTTGCCAGACATGTGAGTGAGCCCAGTTAAGGCCAGAACTGCCAAGCCAGCCTCAGTCTAAATTGATAACCCACAGACTTGTAAGGTAAATAAATGTCTCTTGTTTTAAGCCATGAGTTTTGAGGAAAAATTGTTATGCAGAGTTACTGTGACAATAGATATTATAACTAATGCATCTCTGTTGCCTAAATGCTATGCACTCACAGCAGCTGCTAAAACACTGTCTCATCTATCCAAATTTTCCCATATGGCTCTCTCACCACTCCAATTTTCTCTGCGTACATTTCATCCTCTTGTCTCAAGCCCACCTTGGTGACTCAGATCTGAGCCCTATTATTTGGTCCTGTCCCCGAAGGGCCTGTAGTATCATCTCTCACTTGATGAGCTTCTTAAGTCTGAGATTTATGCAGCCTCTTACTTTTATAATGAAACTCAGGATTTTTGAATAATTGGTAGATAAAAAAAAATCACATTTTTTGGGAATGGCCCAATCAATTCTGACACTGCTTGATAGCTGGCTCACTGCAGCAGTTTTCCTCCATTAAAACACAAAATGGAACATTTCTTCCCATTTTGATATTTACTTATGAATTCCATATGCAAATTCTCACTACTTTATAACCTACTATACAAACTTTCTAGGGCAGAGAAACAGTCTACCAGAGACCTGGAGAGCCCGGTGGTTTTGATTCCTGGAATAAACTCAAATGCGGGCTCCTGTACCGTCTCATTTACTAATTTACTACTATCAGTTAAAAATATCTGCTACCCTTTTGGCATTTTCAGTGGTGTGTGCCAGTCATGACTCAAATGACTCCCCCTGAGATGGTGCTGTCTGAAAATTTCTCTACCTATAGTGTCAGAACAGTCTGCATCAGTATTGAAGCTACTTAGACCAAATGAAAGACCTATAGCAGCCACCACGTCTCCAGGGGATCCAGTTAGTAAAACAGAAATATGAATTTGAACCAACCCAAGCATGCCTGATCTTTCTCTTGCCAAAAATATTTCTAATTTCTAAAAAACTAGAAGGTATGCATTGAGACTGGGTTCAAAAATAATATTCAGTGCAACTTTGTGAGTGAACTTTTTATACATTCTTGTTTTAGTGAATTCATACAATGCTCCATGGTTCTGGTTTCTACTGTACACTGTCCCATGGGGTAAGACTACTTCCCCCAAAGAAAATGTGAGCACATGTTTTAAAGTATATTACATATGTTGAAATAAAAAGTATGTAGAGAAAAAGATAATAAAGTCCAAAGACGCAAGCACACGGTCTTCAATAATATCGAAGGATGTCTACTGAGAATTGATATCTCAAAGATTTACCACACGTCAATTTAACAAGAGGAAGCAGAATTTTGTGAGGAAAAAGGAAAGAATCAAATTGACATGAACAAGAAAAAAATAGCAAGGGGTTCCCCAAACAGGGTGAGTTGAATATTTATTTTTTTAAACATTTTTTTCAAGGGGGTATAAATGTTTTAGGTTACGTGGATTGTTTTTGTAATACTTGAGTCCTGGCTATAGGTGTACCCATCACCCAAATAGTGTTCATTAGGTTGGTTTATTCCCCTCCCCTCCCCACGCCTGATGCTGTCCACTGAATTTTATTTCCCTCTGTGCACATGTGTGTTCGTCGGTTAGTTCAAATTTAATAGTGAGTACACGTGGTGTTTGTTTTTCCATACTTGAGATACTTCACTTAGGAGAGTAGGCTCCAGTTCCATCCAGTTTGTTGCAAAAGGTATTAGTTCATCTTTTTTGTGGCTGAGTAGTATTCCATGGTGTACATACACTACATTTTATTAATCCATTCATGAATTGATGGGCACTTGGGTTGATTCCACATCTTTGTAATTGTGAATTGTGCTGCAATAAAGATTTGAGTACTGGTGTCTTTTTGATAAAATGATTTCTTTTCCTTTGGGTAAATACCCAGTAGTGGGATTGCCGTATCAAATGGTAGGTCTACTTTTAGTTCTTTGAGGAATCTCCGTACTGTTTTCCATAGAGATTGTACTAATTTGCAGTCCCACCAATAGTGGATAAGTGTTCCTTTCTCTTTGCATCCACGCCAATATCTATTATTTTTGGACTTTTTAATGAAAACCATTCTAACTGGGGTAAAGTGACATCTCATTGTGGTTTTAATTTGCATTTCCCTGATGATTAGTGATGTCAAACATTTTCTTATAAGTTTCTTGGCCATTTGTCTTTCTTCTTTTCAGAAGCTTTTGTTCATGAATTTTGCCCACTTTTTAATAGGGTTGTTTGTTTTTTTCTGGCTGATTTGCTCTAATTCTTTGTAAATTGTGGTTCTTAGCCTTTATTGGATGTATAGCTTACGAATATTTTCTCCCATTCTGTAGGTTGTCTATTCACTCTGTTGATTGTTTCCTTAGCTGTGCAGAAGCTTTTTAGTTTAATAAAATCCAATTTGTTAATTTTTGTTGTTGCCATAATTGACACTGGGGTCTTTTTCATGAATTCTTCTCATTGGCCAACATCTAGAAGAATTTTTCCTGTATTTTCCTCTAGAATTCTTATGGTTTCATGCTTTAGAACTAAGTCTTTTATCCATCTTGAATTAATTTTTGTGAGTGGTGAAAGGCAGGGGTCCTGTTTCATTCTTCTGCATGTGGCTATCCAATTTTCTCATCACCATTTATTGGATATGCCTTCTTTTCTCCAGTGTACATTGTTGTCTGCTTTGTCAAAGATCAGCTGATTGTAGGTAGATGGTTTTATATCTGGGTTCTCTGTTCTGTTCCATTGGTGTTAAGTTGAATATTGAAAAAAAAAATAGAGAACGACTAAAAACAAGAGGGTAGGATTTTATATAGTATTCTAAGTATTCTTTAGTCCTTTTTCTTAGTAGCTTCTTCTTTCCTCTCCCAAGGGGCCTGCGTATCAGACAGTCATATGAAATGTCAAGTGTTGGAACAAATAGCAATGCCCTTTCATTGCTTTCATCACCTATTTATGCTTAGTATATAGAAGGCTTCTCTGATTAGAGGTCATTGACAGAGGAACTCAGCATGGTTTCTTTTGAACAGTCAAATAGTTGAAGATTTGGGGTATACGTAAAATTAAAATTTCTAATAATTTCCCAGAAGAGAAAATATCATTTTCTAGAATATAAAAATATATTTGGCCATGTGTTTAAATATACCATACATTCAAATCCTGAGCAATCAGAGCAAAATATCTTTTATTTAATATTCAATTTAGCATTTAAGACCATCAGATCAGATTCGTACAGGATCAAGTGTCTTCTCTGGTTATTGCCTTTGGAGATTACATTGCTTTCATGTTACTTGAGAAGAACTATAGCCTCATAACACCTCACAACTGGAAGGGACTTCCATTCTCTTTTGCTTTTCCTAAGTTAGTGGCAGAGCTACTGCTAGAAGTAGGTCTCTGAGTCCACCTCCCACACTCTTTCTACAACAGTACTACTTACTTGTCCAAGGATACTTAATTTTAATACAAATATCTTCTAATGGAGGCATAGGCTGTCATTTATTTGTTATTTTCTTAATGGACACAAGAATTTGAGTCTTTTTGGCTCCGCCTTTTACCAGCTGTGTAAATTTAATCAAGTTACTAAGCTTTCCGGGGCTTCAGTTTTTCATCTGTAAAATGATCAGGGTATTAGATTAATTTCTAAGATCTTTTCAAACACTCAAGATTCTGATTTTATGCTATGCTTTTCACTACTGAACATGTTACATTTAACAGCTGAGAAGAATTTATTGGACATCTTCCTAGGAGTATGTGAAGAAGAAATCAGTCTTTATAGCTCACAGAGCTGGTTAAAATCTCAAATACCAAAAAAGATCTATAATGTTTGGCTCTCCTGGACAAAAACCCTGAACTTTAATGGATGTTCAATATTTTCCTGGACAGTATTGACCTCTTCTTGATATTTGCTAACTTCTAACCAGCCTTTTTTCTCCTGCCCAGTAGCACGAGGTTTCCTTCCCCTACCCGAGTGTCACAGAGCTCCTTTTCCCCTATTGTCATCAAGAAAATGGGAGTGGGGTGGCTTTAGGCTGAGCTCACTGTAGAGGAAAGTTTGTAATCCTAATATTTTAAGGAATTGGGCTGAGGTGGTCTCCAAACTCTGGTGGGTACGAACTTCCCTTCTCATTCTCTGCCATCTATTTTTCCATTTTTTATTTGTGACAGAGTCATATTTCAGATTCTGAGTCTATGTTTTTTTACCCACTACAACAGGTGCAGGTGTTTCCAGAAAAGGAAAAGTCATTATTCTTTTCCTTGAGGACCACACACCTAGATTGCGACAGTACATAGATCAGCGCACTGTTGTGGATTAGCTCTAATAGACATTGGAAATATCTAGACAAAAGGACATGAGCAACATTTGGAACACTGTGAATGTAGGGATTGCCATCGAGTTCTGATATTTAGCGAAGGCAGAGGCAGGGAGAGGGGAGTGACTTTTTAGGAAAAGATAATATTGAAAGGTTGAAAAAGTAATTCCCAAGTTAGGCAAGTACCATCAAAGCATTTGTAGCACTAGTTGATTTCTCCATTTTTATAGATAAAGAACTAAGTTTAGGAAGTTATATAATTTATCCAAAGTCACATAATTTGTAATTAGCAGAAGATCCAAGATTTAAATTCATGTCCACATAATTTCATAAGACATCATTTTCCTATTCCTTATCCAAATTCCTTGGTTCCTGATGTATTTTGAATATCAGAATTTAGAAGGCAATAAAGCACAAATATCATGTATTATATAAATAGTCCTAGCAAGGTCCGGGGCTTCCTGTAATCAAACAGATTCATATTTTGGCAGAGAAACATGAATATTCACCTGAAGTATGATAAATTAGGTCTATAAATAGCCTCACACCGGTTCAGGTCGGGTTTTGCAGCCAAATGACTCAGGTCAGTTCAGTTTTGTTGCCAAAAAACTTTTGGGCTTTAGAATTTTTTTGGATTTCAGGATTTTGGATTTAAAAATTGTGCCCTTGGCCAGGCAAGGTGGCTCACACCCGTAATCATAGCTCTCCGGGAGGCTGAAGCGGGAGGATCACTTGAGCTCAGGAGTTTGAGACCAGCCTGAGCAAGAGCAAGACCCTGTCTCTACTAAAAATAGAAAAAAATTGGCAGGGTATGGTTTCATGTGCCTGTAGTCCCAGCTACTTGGGAGTCTGAGGCAAGAGGATTGCTTGAGCCCAGGAGTTTGAGGCTGCCGTGAGCTGTGAAGATGCCACTGCACTCTAGCTGGGGTGACAGAGCTAGACTCTGTCTCCAAAAAAAAAAAAAAAAAGAATTGTGCCCTTGATTATCAGCCTGTCTGAGTCTGGTCAGGGAGTTGTTTTTTAATTTTCATTTTTTTGAGACAGAGTCTCACTCTGTTGCCTGAGCCAGAGTGCATGACTCACTGCAGCCTCCAACTACAGGCGTGAACCACTACACATGGCTAATTAAAAAAAAATTTTTTTTTGTAGACATGAGATCTCGCTATGTTGCTCAGGCTGGTCTTGAACTCCTTGCCTCAAGGGATCCTCCTGCCTCAGCCTCCCAAAGTGCTAAGATTACAGGTATGAGTCACTGCCCCCTGCCTATTCAGGGAGTTTTGAGTGGATGCTGGACCAGAAGCTGAGTTTTCTGACTAAGGAAAGTGTCTCTAGCCCAGGCCTCCATGCAGTCCTATCTGGAATATCTATGCTAACTGGTGCTGAGCAGTAGGGCTGCAGCTCTCACTATGGGGGGTACAAGGCCCAGGGGCTTTGCCCTGAGCAGCCAAAGTTGAGAATGGTCAGTGCCAAAAGTGCTCCGCATCAGGAGAGCCTTTCACGGCCATGTTTTCACTGGCGCTTTAACATCCTCTGTGCCAAAAGTTTACAGAGGGAACTTTTCAATGATATCACATTTTCTATTATATTTAGGAAGTCATTGAAAAATATCGGACTTACTCTCTGTAACTTCACATTGCAGACGAATTCAATGAAGCATATCTAATTCGAAAAGTGATGGATATCTATAGTTAATGAGCTAAAGCTGTGTTATGCTAAGGTTATTTGAAAAGGGAGGGAGATTAGAAGTGGAAGTGACAGTGTTTTTTTTTTTTTTCCCCCATAAGCCAGGCTACTGAGACAGCCAAAAGCTACCATGTACCTGAAATATTTAAAAAACTAATGTACAGTATAATCTTTTTTTCACACAGTATTTGAAATATGACTAGTCGATAGCCTCTTTTTTTTTGGTTCTATGGCTTCTATTGGTTGTACATCTTAACACAGTATAAACATTAATACTTTCTAAATTGTGATTGAACTTAAAGTTAATGTTATGAGGACATTAAGCATTCACCCCAAGGCAGTAGTCTGAAATATAGAGGTACATCATGTTGTACCCAAAATAAACTTGACCTTGGTGCTTCACTGGCATTAATCACTTTCTTCTGGGCGTAATAGTAGAACACTAACTGGATATGAATAATGAATGCAAAATTGTTAAATTAATTTTTAGTTTTTTAGTCTTAGTCTGAACACAGAAGGAGGTTAAATTCAGGTTCTGATTCTGTTTCAAGTGCCCAAATTGCAGATATTTGTAATTTATTAGGCTTGCAGTTTTCTCACTAGCATTATCTAAAACATTAATAGCTGCTACAATAAACATATGGCTCTATGAATTAAAAATGTTCTAAAGGTGTGTTGTGTTCTCTGATCTCTATAATCAAATTCAGATTGATCAATTTAGGTGATAAGAACTGATATTCTAGACTTAAACAAAACACAAAGGAAAAAGTAGCACAAAGGATAAATCCATACAATGATAGGTGAGAGTAAATTCATATAAATGAGAATCATTAGAGACATATCTGATGATGGAGCTAATCTGATTATGAAGTTTTAAAAACAAATTAAGTCTTTTCCATAAATTGACTGAAAAGTATATATGCTAAGAGTTAATTCTATTTTCTGGCTAGATAAAGTCTTAAGTTCTCTAACTTGAGAACTAGAACCTGACATATTGGTTTTTACCCACTATGTTCTAAGATCTAGAACATAGTTTGAACTTAATTTAACTTTGATGTGTTCAATATTGCCAGGTTAATTTTAATAAACATAAACATTTTGAACTATAGGACCCAAAATATCTTAATATTTTATAATCATATCATATACGGCAGCTTCATCATCTGCCTCAACTTCTTTGTAGAAGGAGGTAAAAGAGGATGAATATAAATATATGAATAAAAACAAAATAGCTAAATCAGTTTCTATGATGGAGAAATAATACATCCACATTTATTTTGCACTTAGAGAAAGAGTATTCAACAGTCAATTCAGTTATTATTGGAGCATTACTTTTCCTACTAAAGAAAAGTTTGATTATATAGAAATTTTTAAAGGATGTTTATGGATAAATTATATTTTCCTTCCTGCTACCAAGAAAGCTATTTTCAAATTCTCCTTAAAGGCTGTTTTTGGCTGCATCTTCATTCCTTATGAGGATTATTTCTGTTCAAATGAAATCAGTCAGAGATAAATCTTCAATCATACATGAGTAAGTGACTAAAGTTGATATTTTGCATTAAAATGAGAACCTAGAGCTAGCTAAGAACTGTTTTATAATCAGGTGATGTTTCAGTATTCTTTTCTCCTGAAGGAATGTTTGGAACTATTCCCTTAGGATGGTTTTAATATCATGCTGATACCTACTGTTTATATATGTCTAAACAGAAAATATTTTTTCTTAATTATTGTGTAATGAAAGTAGCACATGTTCAGTATTGTTTTCAGTTTGGGGCTACACATCATGATTATTCTGACATATATTAAATTCCACATAATCAATTAAACATGAATAGTTCCTAATCCAATCACTCAAAAAATTAAAAAAGAATGTAGTGCATGATATAATTTCCAGTGAACACACTATACTTTCTTGGAAGGAAATAGTTGTGGCAGTTTACTATGTATTTTATTGATGTCATCAGTGGCTGAAACAAAATTACAGTCCTTTCTGTGAGATGATATACCATGCAGATTGGGAAAATTAATCCAGCTGCAGAGGCTGGCAATCAAGAACAATTAGTAAATGGTTGTTTTAAATAAAAAATATGTCAAATATTTTTAACATGTGCATTGATTGTTAAGTCTTGCTTGAAAAAGAGTTCTTCTCTGGGACTTTAACCAGTATCAAGATGTTGACCATGGGTTCATTAGTAGATCACCACTTTCCCGGGAAAGACCTTATAAATTCAATTTATTTAAATGACATTACACATGATACTAAGATACATTTTTATGACCTCCTAAGGCCTACTATAAATCTGGGCATATTACAATGGAATAAGGGATTTTCTATATCTTATATAAACCTCGTTCAGTTGGGAATATAGGTGATCCTTGTCTGGACTTGACTCCCATGTTATGGCCATAACAGTAAAATACTGTAAGTTAATGTGAGAAAAAAAATGAAAGAAAGCATGAAAGAGTACCCTGTGACAAGACCACTTTCATTCTTTGGCTAATTTATTCTCTCTTGCACACCATTATAATCAGAAAGTTTTTGTAATGTGCATTGGATTTTTTAAATATTTTCTTTTCATTTTTTAATTTCAGAATATTATGGGGGTACAAATGCTTTGGTTACATAGATTGCCTTTGCACTGCCCAAGTCAGAGCTACAGGTGTGCCCATCTCCCAGACAGTGCACACCACACCTGGTAGGTGTGAATTTATCCATCCCCTTCTCCCCTCTCCCATCTGCCTGACACCTGTTGAATGTTACTTCCACATGTACACACAAGTGTTGATCGATTAGTACCAATTTAATGGTGAGTATATGTAGTGTTTGTTTTTCCATTCTTGTGATACTTCACTTAGAAAAATGGGCTTCAGCTCCATCCACGATAACATAAGAGGTAGTTCACCATTTTTTTTAATGCATTCTATATTTAATTATATCAGTCTAAGATTGTTTCATGTATTCATTTCCACAATGGATGGACTACACATAACTTTGGACCAAAGCAGTCACTAATCTGGGGATTTCTTCTGTAGTGGGTGCAATGTTAACTCTTGTAACTTTCCTTTTTCTCTGCTTCCATAGCTGACAGATCCCTTTGCTTGTATTCCTCTAGGGTAATAGTATTTCTTCTATTTCCAAGATTTGGGGAATCCTCATTACATTCCCTACAAACCAATAACAGATCTTAGAAGTCATTTCCAATGAATTAATAAACTAGTAGCGTTATAATATTGAAAAATAGATTGCCTTTTAAAAAATAGGATAAAGTATACTCCAGAACAGTCTAAACGAGACCAGAATTCTAGAATTCAGCTGGGTAAACAAAATTGTTAACTTTTTCTAGAGTGGGCCATATACAGTTATGCAGGGACATAATCTTTATGTAATGTAAGCTTTTCAATCAACTGTGCTTAGATAAAACCATTGTCAACGATCAATTAGAAAGAGATCTGGGGTTGACAAAGTTTAGGAAAGTATCTCTTGGATTATTAAACTGAGAAAAGTGGGTGCCCAAGATGCCAACTGTCTTCCATGGACTCAGTTATGACAATCATGTCATGGGTCGTTATATCCCAGCATCTAATCTCATTCCCTATTTTAATTGCCTAACCCAGATCCTTGTACTGGAGTACTAAGAAGATTTTAGTATGATTTAAATTACACAAGATTTTTGGTATTTTCTGCATTCTTTTGATGATGATGCTGGTGATTTTATGTCCCATTGTCCCTATCAAACAGTAGCTAGCAGAGTGAACCTCATTTACACCCAAGTGTGGAGTAGATCTTTATTTTTCCATTCAATACTTTTTAGACACAAACTATGTGCTCAGTTCTGCCACAGAAAAAGTCCCCACCCTCAAGGATCTTACATGGTACTGGGAAAGAACATATAAATAAATACTGAAAGAGGCACATAATATGTCACATGGTGATAAGTTCTATGAAGAAAAATAAAGCAGGATAAGGGAGACACGGAATACTTAGGCAAGATGGGGAAAAGGTTTCTATTTTATATAAGGTCGTCAAGAAATGTGTCACTAATATGGTGAAGTTTAAGCAGAGACCAGAAAAATGACTCGTGTGGATGTCTGGGAAAGAGCACCTCTGGCAGCAAGAACAGGAAGTGCCCAAATATTAAGGCAGGGTTTGGGGGGGGACACGTTTGTAGTGTTTGAACAAAAAGCCCCATGTGGCAGACTGATAGAAGAGGGTAGGGTATGAGTTCAGAGAGGTAACAGAAAGCAAGGTTGTGTAGGCCACTTTAAGGACTTAGGAAGATATTTGAAGTGAGTCGGGAAACCACTGGCAGATTTTGAGCAAAGGAGTGACCTCATCTGATTTTCATTTTATTTATTTATTTACATATTTATTTTGAGACAGGGTCTTGCTCTGTTGGCTGGGCTAGTAGAGTGTGGTGGCTTCATTATAGCTCACTGCAACGTCAAACTCCTGGGCTCAAGTGATCTTTCTTCAGTCTGCTGAGTAGCTGGGACTATAGGTGTGCACCACCACGCCTGGCTCATTTCTATTTTTCATAGAGACCAGGTCTGGCTATGTTGCTCAGGCTGATCTCAAACTTCTGGCCTCAAGCGATCCTCCCACCTCCCACCCACCCAAAGTGTTAGGATTACAGGTTGTGAGCTACCACACTCGCCCCTAATTTTCATTTTGAGAATATCAATTGGTTCTCTGTGGAAAATCTGCAGCTGACATCCTATTTAATTGTGAAAGACTGGATGCTGTCCCACTAAGATCAGGAACAAGGCAAGGATCTCTGCTAAAATTACTTCTAGTCAACACTGTACTGAAAGGCTAACTGGGGCAATAAAACAAGAAAAGTAAATTAAACTTCATGATTGGGAAGAATCAGAATTATTTATTCTCAGATGACTTTTTTAATGTAAAAAATCGTAAGATATCTGCAGAACAACTAACAGAACTAATTAGTGAATTTAGCAAAGCTGTAGTTTACTAAATCAATATATGTAAATATATGTAAATAAATTATATTTCCATATACTAGCAAAAAACAACTGGAAAATGAAATAAAAAATACAATTCATAATTTTAAAAAATGCATAAAATACCTTGGGATAAATTTAATAAGAGATTTCCAAAACCTATACACAGAACTCTGCTGAATAAAATTAAAGATTTAAATAAATTGGAGCGATGTATAACATTCATGGATTAGAAGACACAATATTAAGATAACAAATCTCCATGCAATAATGGGCAACTTATCAGTGGAATAAGAACTTGAACTAGGAGAAACAAACCCTTATTTGGAAAGCCAGAGCTCTTGGGGAAATTTCCCTGAGATTTAGCGATATCTGTGTGACTCGTCCTTAGTCAAAGAAGTTTTCTTTATGGAAAGAAAAACAAAAGGCTTACAATTGTTTACATGAAGTGATGGGTTTTATAAAACCCTGGTCTTTAGCAAACATATAATATTAAACTCCATTACAAAGGCCAGTGCCTGGGAAAGCTTATCTTGAAACCAAATAGGCATATTTGAATTAAAAAAAAAAAAAAAAAAAAAAAAAACTTCTCCTACTGAAGTCAGAGTTTAGAGTATCCCATATTTAAAAAGGCAATTTATTATCCTCTTTAAATTATACTTCTATTAATTTGTGGCGTATTCCATCCAAATCTGCTACTTGCTTAAAAGTCTGGGATTCTTAGGCCAATATTTTATGTGAGTAACAGTCAGGTTTTATATATGGCTACTTCACACCTAGTAAATCAGGAACAATATGAGATAATTTGTGGCTTGTATAGATATTCAGAATCATTATACTTCTGTGGGATGTAGATGATTAATGATTACTCCCAGACCGGGGAGTGAGAAATTGCCAACACGTGGTTATGTTTTGCCTGTTGCTCATGCCCTCCCTTCCCCCTCCTCACTTTAAATTTATATTTTCATCTTCTAGTGCCATTTTATTGATGGGCCGGATGCATCGCTTGCTATGGAAGACAAAAAGATATTTTTTTAATGTGCTGATAGCATGACCTTGCTACTTAATTATTGCCAAAAAAGGACATCTAATTCTCTTTTCTGAAACTAAAAGGTTTTTTTGGAACCTATCCCTTAATTTTTAACTGGGCAATGAATAGCAATCCTGTACAAAAATGACTGATTGCTCTGTTGCATATTTGGCTAATAGTTTATTCTGGAAGGAACGCGAGAAAATAGCATCCCTCACAGCTAAGCATCCGAGGTTGCTTTATTGAGACTTTATTGTGCCATGGCTGGTTTTATCTGCCTTTAAAGTTTTTCAGGCTGAAACTATTTTGACCATGCTCTTCAGAAGAGAACTTTTAAACTTTGCTTATTCATTTATCTTGTCCTGGAGGAGATCAGGAATAATCTTCTGAGAAATTACTGGCTCTGCCACGGGCTGTTCCCTCCACTCAGAGCAGAGGCAGTGTAAGTCAGGTGTTTTGATTTATATCATTTTTCTTTTTTAAGGAACAGAAACTCACTGAAACGAGCTCACATGGAAATGGGATTATAGAGGTTGTATTAGTTCGCCAGAGCTGCCATCACAAAGTACCGCCCAGTGGCTTCAACAACAGGTTTATTCTCTCACAGTTCTGGAAGTTTCAAGTCCGAGGCCAAGGTGTCAACAGAATTGGTTCTTTCCAAGGACTGTGAGGAAGAATCTGTCCCACACCTTTCCTCCAGCTTCTGGTGGTTTTCTGGCAATCTTTGGTGTTCCTTGTTTGTAGAAGCATCACCTTGATCTCTGCCTTCATCTACACATGACCTTCTCACTGTGTGTGTGTGTGTGTGTGTGTGTGTGTGCGCGCGCGCATGTGTGTTTGTCCCCAAGCTTCTCCTTTATCAAGGACAGATTAGAGGCCCAATATGACCTTATCCTAGCTAATTATATATGCAATGACTCTATTTCCAAATATGGTCACATTCTGAGTTTCTGGAGGTTAAGACTTCAACATCTGAATTTTGGGAAGATACAATTCAACCCCTAGCAAGGGTTTTCACAGAACTCCTTTGTATGATGCACAGCTGAGCCTCAGAGAAACCGGAAATCTGTCGGGCTGCTCTGGACTTTCCATCACTTTGTTTCAAGGGCTGCATGGTGCCTCTCTTCTCTGTTTCTTTCTGTGTGTAGGTTCTATTTTCTTCTTTCCAAATTTGCTTCTTTTGCAAGGATTTTGGTTTCTTCTCCTCCATACCTTTGGCTTGTTATGGTGCTGACTCTGATTTCTGGGGCTGGACAACTTATAACCAACTGAGTCTTTTAATTCATATTTTTAAGAGAGACATTGTGATTGCTTCAGCCCAGCCTGTGGATTGCCTGGATCAGGGGTCAGTCCATCTGAGGTTCAGCCAGCTGGGGCCGAGGATTGTGTACTCCAGTTGAAGTCAGGTGCTTTGAGAAGGTTCCAGGGGCAGGGCATGGAAAAAGAAATAACGTGGTGATTAAGAATAAGCACAGGCCAGGCGCGGTGGCTCACGCCTGTAATCCTAGCTCTCTGGGAGGCCGAGGCGGGCGGATTGTTTGAGCTCAGGAGTTTGAAACCAGCCTGAGCAAGAGCGAGTCCCCGTCTCTACTAAAAATAGAAAGAAATTAATTGGACAACTAAAAATATATAGAAAAAATTAGCCGGGCATGGTGGCGCATGCCTGTAGTCCCAGCTACTCAGGAGGCTGAGGCAGAAGGATCACTTGAGCCCAGGAATTTGAGGTTGCTGTGAGCTAGGATGACGCCACGCACTCTAGCCCAGGCAACACAGTGAGACTCTGTCTCAAAAAAAAAAAAAAAAAAAAAAAAAAAAAAAAAAAAAAGAATAAGCACAGATTCTTTGTTTAGAGTCTGTTAGGGGAAACCCCAGCTCCAGTCAGCATCAACATGTCTGCCATTGTGAGAGAAGGATGGGAGCAGGTCCGTGTACTGGGAGAATCCTCCTAGAGCCAAATTGAGAGAGAAGGTAGAAAAACTAACACTGGATCTATGACAAGTGGAGAAAAATGGTAGAAAAATGAAAGCTGGAACTATGACAGATAGGAGACACCAGACACAGGGCCTCAGGCTCAGGAGTGTTAACTTTCCTCTGTGAATGCTCAGCAGGAACTCAACATTAGCTTATTTCTCTACCAACGTCAGAGCCCACCTGTGAGGGTGTGGGAGTGTGACCTCTGACCCAATGCCCCGTCTATCCTGTGTCATAAATGTGGTGAGGCTCTCTCCAAAGCCATATATGTTAGAGACTGTGGGTTTTAGAATACACAGTTACTCATGAAAACCACAGGTGATAAATATATTTGAGAAAACCACACTGATCATAAGGGATGAAGTGTGATGTATAGATGGGGAGGACGTTACCTAGTGGGCATTATTAACCAGTGAGTTGCCAAAGGTTAAGGCTTGGGAGATCCACTGGGGATCAGAGGAAGTCTGGAAGCTGCTTGCTGGTAGGAGAGGGGGCACGAGGAACAAGCCTGTGGCTTTTCCTGCTTGCAGTGAACTCTCCTCTTTGTTACTACTTTGACTATGACTTTTGTCAGCCATTATGAAAACACTTCGTGATGGAAAAAACAATTCATGTATAAGTGTAAATGAGTTTATATCTAAAATAATAAGAGAAAAAAGTCAAGAACTGTTAGAAACGTATAATATTGAAAATGGTTGTGAATACTCATTAAAATCAAATGTTAAAAAAGAAGAATCTTTTGAAAAACTGAAATAAAAGAATAATAGATAATTTGAAATTTCTAAAAAATTAGATATAAAAAGCAGGTTAATATCAGTGAGTTAAAACATATATAGCACTACCAGAAAGGGATGACTAATTGCAAAGAAAAATTAGTATAAGGAAAGACTATTTCATTTAAAAATTATAGAGCAAATACCATTTTTAAAAAGTTAGGAGATTTAAAGGAAATAGAAATGAGTCCTTTGAGCATCGAAAATTAGATTACAAAAGGAAGGCAAATGAGCATAAGCCAGGATAATACAGTACCTGGGAATAATGCTGCTTTTTATTTACTTATTTATTCTATTTTTATTTATTTATCTATTTTTTGTTTTTCAGATGTTTGCGGCTATTTAGACCCATAAAATATAAAGCTTGAAGATAAAAGGAAAACTACAAGGAAATTAGTATTTTAATGAAACACACCGATTTAGGCAAGCGGTGAATATTTGGTAGAGTACTCCAGGTTGGAAATGGATTCTCATGGCTTCCCACCCTTGCCATCCCAGCCTATGGTGAGGGGCCAGAGTCCCTGGGCAGAGGGCAGCACACGCGTGAGCCTGGCCGTGCCCTCTCTCCTGCCTGGGCCCTGCACTCTGAGCACACCTGTGAGGCTGGGGATCTGCCAGTTACAAGTCTTGGGCAATATGGGTCTGCACTGGGCTCTGTGCCCAGAACAGTTTTAGATACTTGGCAGAAACCCACATTTTGATTATATGTTAATAAATTACTTCTATGTTTTAATTTTTAATCAAACATACCATTTGTAGCTACGCTCAAAAAATACAAATACATAATTATCACTTTGAGGCCTTTTAAAATCTGGTACAATGTGTTCACCATTGTTATCTCTTTAGGGGAAAAGATGTGCTGTGACTTTTTGCCTATTCTTTTCATTTGGCTTCACCACCAGTTTTTCGATGTTTATTAAGTAGCCTATGTAGTTATTTGAGTCCAGCCTCTGTCACTTACTACTTATTGATCACAAACTACTTGACCTCTTATCCTCTATTTCCTTGTCTGTAAAGTGGGGATTAGAATAGAATTGATCTCATAAGATTAGTGATGAAGGAGAAAATGCAGCTAAAGCCCTTTCCATATTAACTGCCTCTTACTAAAAACTAAGCAATAAATGCTGTTTATTTTTACCATTAATTTGTTACATATAACAACCATGGATATTGACATCTTTTCTATGTTTAACATTCCCAACAAAAAATATAATATATTGCTACACTATTCATGTCTTTTTCTGTTATGCTACTAAAAAAACCCAAACCCTAATGACCTAAATTAAATGAATATTATAGCACTTAAATATGTTGACCTATATTATCAGTGAAATTAATTCTGCTTCTCAATTATTCTAGTCAGATATCATTTTATAAAGAGATGTAATTAAGTTTGGTGGATTTATCTTATAGTCTGGAACCTCTGTGGATTATTGTCTCTAGTAATAGTTTTATTTAGTAGTTAGTAGTTATTATTTATTTTTTTTTTGCTTTTAGCTTTCCAGATACATATTCATGCTGTCTGCAAATATGACTTATTTATATCTTCATTTTTATGTTTGTATGCCTATTTCTTTTTTTTGCTTGAATAATATTTCCAATAATATTAACACACAAATTGCCAGGATTATTAATACATTAAGTAGAAGTGCTAAAAGGGGAGCATTCATTGTCATTTGTTTTTAGTGAATGACTTCAATGAATCTGCATTAAATATATCAACATGTGACTTGAAATACATATACTCTTTGAGGGTCAGTTAATAAATGCTCAATGACTTTAATTTTAGACTTAAAATTTAGAACAAATATTGGATTTTGTCAAATGTGTTCTTAGGTTTTACTGAGAAACTTAAAATATTTTAGCCTTTTTTCTCCTTGTTAATATGATGAGTCAGGTTGATTATTTTCTTTGTGCTATATCATTTTGAAATCCCAAGATAAATCACTGGCAGTTTTTATAATGCTTGGATATTTGTGTATTATTTCATAGTTGGAATTGACCTAATAAACTTTTTTTGGTATTTCTCTTTAGGTTTCAAAACAGTTCTGCCACATAGAAAAATTTGAGCTATGTTTTAATTTTAAATAATTCTGGACAGTTGTAATTATATGTGTATTATTTTTTGAAAATTTTACAAAGTTTTACAACGAATTTATGACAATGGAATACTCTTATTATACATTAACTTTATATTTTTGTCTCATTGATTTTATTAATATGGGTCTTTTTTGTTATATTTGTTTGAATATATTCTATTTTTATAAATAGTTATCAATGCTACATTGATTCTCTGGTTTGAATCAATGCGACAGTTGGGAATATTTGTGACAATTTAAATGATCTTTTAAAATAGAACTTATTCAGTGATTTTTTGACTTGACCAAGGTTGATCAATTATGTCAAGTTTTTCTGTTGATTAATGAGCTACCAATGCACAGGACTGGAATGGAAAGCCAGACCCACGTGAATCAGAGATTTTCCCTAGTATCCAGCTTTACGAAGCAAAGTCAAGGACACAGGCAGTCAACAGGTTCAGATGCAGCAGAGAGAAGTCCTTCCCATGTTGGACATGCCCCTCTGGCTCCGAACAGGCAGGTCTATATGTGAGGTTATGGCAGCATCTCCTACAGCGGGCGAGTTTCAATTGTGCAACAGCTCCATTTTACACCCTGGGGAATTGAATAGTCCATGTGCCATTTTCCAAGGAGTCATACCCCATGAATCCTGATTTCTATTTAAATAATCTGTAGCCAGAGACTTTCTGTTAAAGGCATTTCAGAAACAAGTTCTAACAAATTTCTCTAGTCTATTTGCCCAGAGGTCCAGTTGACAAGGAGCAGGTCACCTGCCTTCTCCCAGGGAGCGAGCTATGAGGGGGTAGCACCCTCATCCTTTGAAGGAAGTAAATGAATTAAGCCCATCTGCTTTAACCCCTTCCTACCAGTTAATTATTTTTTTCTTGTGATCAATTTTTACTGATTCTTCTCTCCCCTTTCCTAAACATGCGTGTTTCTGCTCTTCGTGTATCATTTCTCAGCTTGTTTCTTTCCCAAGTCTTAAGGTGGTGTCAGAAAAGTGTATTTGCTTTAAAATATTACTTTGGCAATATCTTATGAATTTTAATATTTTATTTACATTTTTATCATTCAAATATTTTGATATCTTATTTCTTTCTTAAATAAGATTTTGAAGTAGTATTTTTAATTTCTTCCTTATCTGATAACTTTTTTTTTCTAATTTTTGCTATGAATGCTGCAAATGTAGCACATCAAGTTCTGCTTTTCGAGATCTTCTAAGTAAACGCTTGAGCTTCGGAATAGCATGAATTTATGGTGTCTGTAAACATTTGTCAAGCACCTAAAATGTATGCAGTACTGTTAGAATGGGAGAAGTCTCTCTGGATCCTCTTTCTTCTTTGTTAAGGACTTTGCTATCATACTTTCTTTCTCTGACATCCTCATATTATCCTTTCTACTAAGTCATTCACATTGGCATACTCCGTATCTCCCATATTAAATGGGGTGGGAGAAATTTGGGAGATTCAGTATGTTTTCCCCAAACCTGTGGATCTGTTACCTTTGATGGCTAAGGGACTTCGAAGATGTGATTAAATTGAGAATCTTGTGATGCAGAGGTTACTCTGGATTATCCTAGTGGGCCAAATGTAATCCAAGGGTCCCTGTAAAAGGGAGGCTGGATGGTTAGAATCAGAGAAGAAAATGTGACAACAGAAGCAGAGGTTTTAGAATGATGGGGGGCCATGAGCCAAGGGATGCAGGTGGCTTCTAGAACCTGGAAAAGTCAAGGCAATACAGATGTTCCTCAACTTACTATGGGGTTACATCACTGCAAACCCATTGTAAATTGAAAATATACTAAATTGAAAATGTATTTAATACTTCTAGCCTCCTGAACATTATAGCTTAGCCTAAACTACCTTGAATGTGCACAGAGCCGGCACTTGGGCAAAATCTCCTAACACAAAGCCTATTTCATGATAAAATGTTGGATATCTCATATAAGTAACTCTGAATACACCACTGAAAGGGAAAAAAAGAATTGTTCATTGCCTCAGCCCAGCATCAGGAGAGAGTACAGTACCATGTATCACTGACCCAGGAAAAGATAAAAATGTGAAACTTGAAATATGGTTTTTACTGATGTTATTACTTTTGCACAATTGTAAAGTTGAAAAATTATTAGTGGAACCCTTGTAAGTCAGGGACTGTCTGAAGATTCTTCCCTAGAGTGTCTAGAAGGAACACAGCCTTGCCAACTCATTTTAGACTTACCACCTCCAGAACTGTAAGATAATAAACATACGTCGTTCTAAGGCACCGAGTTTATGGTACTCTCTTACAGCAGCGATAGGAAATATTCTCAGGAAACTGTGCTCCCAACTGAGAGAGCACTGCCTCACATCCCACTTGGATAGTCCTCTCTGTGCAGTCAAATTTCAACATCTTTGCCACCGTAGCACTTTATATAAGATTAACTGTGCCTTTTAAGGCCTTTCTGCCAATTACTGTTCCATTGTAACCCCTTTGTAGATAAAACGATAATAAACACTGCTCTGTAATCACAAAGGAATGATACAGAGACTATGCCCTAACTTTTAGGTTGCTTGTATTTTTGGATATTAAGTGTAACTCTTATGAGCAACAGCTTATTAAAATCATTTTTAAATTTAATTAAGAATAATTTCTTTTTACAAGAAAATTTAGCCTCCTTACTTATAGTTAATTTTTTGCTTGCTCCAATTGCATTTTCCATTATTTGTTCACATGTTAAAATTTAATGATGCCATTCTTTGCTTTCGTTTTTCATTTACATGTTATCTCAATGGATGTTACATTTTCCAAACACTGCATTTTGTTTCACATCATGATGGGAGATTTCAAGGTAAGATATTGTTCTTAGAAGTATCTTTCTTTCCAAAATTCCCATTGAAATAAATAATTAAAAGACAATCTCAGATTACATATATGGAGATAAAAATTAAATTGTCCTCAGAAATTTTTCCTTGTGCCAGTGAATATTACAAGATAATGGAGGAAACAAAGTGACAGGGGAAATTGTTTGAAATAAATAATACTGTAACCAGACAAATTTTTTTGTGAGGATGTGGAAAGTCCTTCTCAGATGTGAAAGAAAAAAGGAAAGATGAGTCAAAGAAAAGAACTCAATAATGATGAAATAACAATTAGAAAGACCTAGTGGTGACCACAGAACTCAATTCATTTCTTTATTTACTCATTCACTCAACAAATGTTTATTGAATGACTATTACGTCTTGGTCACTGTTCTAAATCCTGGGGATATAGCTGTAAGCAGACCTTCTCCACAGAGTTTACATTCTAGTGGAGGTGAAGGCAAAGAAGCAAAATAAATAAATGTAATATATACTATGCTGGATGGTGATAGGTGTGATGAAAATAATTAAATCTGGGAGGATAAGATGATAGGAGGTAGGGAATATTATAATTTAAAATATGATAGTCAGGGCCAAGAGGATAACATTTGATTAAAAACATAAAGGAGGTACTAGATCAAAATAGGTTTTACTAATTATTTAAACACATTAAATTAAAGACAGTTTGTTTTATTTTCAAGTTATAATCTATACAACAAAATTGAATAATACATTATTAAATTTCAGGGAAGCATTTTAGTATAGTAGTTAACGCGTGAGCTCTGACTCCAGAGTTTCTGGGTTCAAAGTCCAGCTGTCCCACAGCTGGACCCTGTATTATTAATATTACCACAGCCAAGTTAAACTCTCAGCAACTCGATTTTCCTGCTTGTGACTGGGGACAAGAATAACACTTCATAGGCTTATAGTGAGGGTGAAATGAGCTAACATATAAAGGGTTTAAAACAGTGGCTGGCACATGGTACCCAATAAACATTAGCTACAATTATTGTTATTATTATACTATTAATTCCACAAGGATTGGAAGGAGAGATGTGGATCAAGAGTAGGAACTCCTACTTTCCAAAAAGGGAAGTAAAATAAAACTTTTGTTGTTGAATGTGGTAGTTAATTTAATACGAGTCATTGCAAAACTTTATCAGATTCATTAGTAGGAACAAATATGATTCTTTCTCTTTATAATTTCTGTAAAGAATAATAGCAGAATAATAAAAAAAAATCAAGTTAGAATACATAAAGTTGACTAAAGCCAAAGCAAACTTAACAATTATGACATTTAAGGTAAATGGGTTAAATCTCCATGTTAATAAATGAATTGCTACTTCACACAAAGGTACACTATTATACAATGAAACAGGAACCAAGAAGTACATAGGCAACAATTTTCAAAGATTTAAAAAAGCAATTAATTTTGAATTAGTGGTTTGGTTTCTGACTTTGTGACCCATGAAGAGAAAATCTTTTTCTTTTTCATTTTTCAAATGTTAAAAGCATTTATTTAAATGAAACCTAGACTAGGCAAACAAAACAAAACAAAAACCTCAATGTATTTTACAAGTAGACAATATACAGAGACTGTTACAATTAATTTGGAATTCAATTTGGCAAGATATTGCCAAATTGAAGATGTGCATAGCCTATCATTGGTGGTTATGGTCCTAGGTAGCCTATAGAAGTTCTTTCTCAAATCATAAGGAGATCCATACAAGAATGTTTGTTGTACCACCATTCATCCTTGCAAAAAACTGGAGAAAACTTAACTATCAATCTATAGAAGTATAGATCCATAAATTGTGGATTATACATGCCATAGAAAACTCTATAGCAGTTCAAATGAATAACCTATGATTATATGCAACTATGGATGGGTCTAAAAAACATAAAATTGAGCCAAAATAAGCAAATTTTAAAATGATACCATATAATCTTATTTATATAAATCTAAAAACATATAATAATATATTTTGCTAATGAACACATGGGAATAATAAAATAAAAAAATGAAAACAATAAATACTACATGCAGTATAATGGTTACTTTCTGGAAATTAGGAATTATATAGGTCATACTCTTTGGTTGTCTAAAATATAACTGAAATTAATAACAAAATTTTAATGATGTTTCAATTACTTGAATATTTAAGACATGCCTATAAGTATGATAAGGAATGAAATAGGATCAAAGAAAAAATAAAAATTCAACAGCTTAGCAAAGAAAAAAATTAATATAAGTCATATCAAAACTTATGCGATTTGATCAAAGATATACTTACTCAAAACTAAACACTTTTCACATGTTTTGAACATTAAGAGAACATGAATAAAGCAAGCATTTAATTTAAAAAGATAGAAAAAAACCAGAAAAGTTAAATTTAAGGAATCTGAGTGAAAGGAGATAATATATACACACAGACATATACACACACAGGTATAAATTAGTATTAAAATAAGATAAAATTGGAAAAGAAATCACAATCTAATTGATAAATATATACAAAAACTAGTTTTTTAAAAAATAAGCCAAAGTAATGGAAAATATCAAAAGAATATACAAACTGTTTGAAATGAGAAAAAAAGCATTTAACAATAAAGACTAGATTAAAATCATAAAATATTTTATGCATATTAAAGCATAAAACTCGAACGTTTCAACGAGATGAGTAACTTTCTGAAAGAAAAAGTTTTAAAATTGACTCAAGATGTAGAAAAGCTTTCTAATGTAATTGTTAAAAAAAATACCAATTATCTAAAAATATATGCTCCAGAGTCACAAAGTCTTTGAAAATTATCCATTTAAAGTTTCCAGGAATTGCTCATTTCAATAGTACACACTTTGCTCAGAACAATAAAAACCTGTGTGTGCTGTGTGTCCTTTGTGAGCGCTTCCAGATCTCCACACTTCTCCCTCCTGCCCTCTGTGCTCAGATGCATTCTGTAGAAAGACTCCCTGCGCTCTGCTTTGGACTGGCTCCAGCCAAATAGGAAACCCAGCAGGAAATTGGGGGAAGAAAGGGAGTTTGCAATATTTATTCCCTTGGCTCCCTTCCTGAGGAGTTATAGGTTGGTGCAAAAGTAATTGTGGTTTCGGACCTGTGAATTTTAAATCATTATAACTAGGCTCCGACACATCGTTATTAAGCAAAATAGGAAACATTACAATCAACACATTTTTGCCAATAAGAAATAAGTTTGTTTATTCCTGTAGCATAAAATTCTGTGCTTTGGGATTCGAGGAACTCTTGGAGAGCATTTTCTGCATCCTGCTCTTTGTGAAAGTTTTTCTCTGCAAAAAATTGTCGAGATGATTGAAGAAGTGGTAGTGGGTTGGCGAGAGGTCAGGTGAATACAGAAGATGTGGCAAAACTTCGTTGCCCAATGCATTCAACTTTTGAAGCATTGGATGTGTGAGGTGCAGTTGGGCGTTGTCATGGAGAAGACTTGGGCCCTTTCTGTTGACCAATGCCGGCTGAAGGCATTGCAGTTTTTGGTGTATCTCATAGATTTGTTGAGCATACTTCTCAGATGCAATGGTTTTGCTGGGATTCAGAAAGCTGTACTGGATCAGACAGGCAGCAGACCACCAAACAGTGACCATGACCTTTTATTGGTGTAAGTTTGGCTTTGGGAAGTGCTTTGGAGATTCGTTTGGGTCTAACCGCTGAGCTGGCCATCACAGGTTGCTGTATAAAACTCACTTTTGGAAGTACGTCACAATCTGATTGAGAAACGGTTAGTTGTTGTTGCATACAATAAGAGAAGAGGACACTTCAAAACGCGATATTTTTGATTTTTGGTCAGCTCATGAGGCACCCACTTATTGAGCTTTTGACCTGTCCGATTTGCTTCAAATGCTGAACAACTATTCTTCAGCAACTTCTTGTGTAGTTGTAAGAGGATCAGCTTCGATAGTTGGCCACTGCACTCCTCATCTTCAAGGCTCTTGTCTCCTTTTCAAAACTTCTTGAACCACCACTGCACTGTATGTTGCTTAGCAGTTCCTGGGCCATATGTGCTGTTGATGTTGCGAGTTGTCTCTGCTGCTTTCCAACTCATTTTGAACTCCAATAAGCAAATCACTGGAATTTGCTTTTTGTCTAATATCATTTCTATAGTCTAAAATAAGTATAAAATAAACAGCAAGTAATAAGTCATTAGCAAAAAAACATAAAGCAAGAAATGTGCATTAAAATGATGTATAACATAACCACATTTATTTAAGAATGTATTCCAATATCAAATGACGAATGTCAACAATGCTAAAACCGCAATTACTTTTATACCAACCTATTACCTTAGGCTGTTGGAGACCCCTACTAAAGATTACAGATTTCCTAAGGTGACCATTTTCATGTTATGCTCTTATTCCAGATCTCCCTCTACTCCTTCAGATCTGGGTGTGTGAGCAGCTTTAAGGTACTGCAGCATAGCTTGTGGTTTACCCATACTCTCTGCACACCTTTCTGTACATGTACTTTAGTAATCTTTCCTGGAATTATCTTAACTTGACTATAATATTTGTTTCTTGCTGGTACCCTGATTGATACAATAAGAAGTCATTTAATTAAGTATCACATATAATACCAAAACCTGAAAAAGATGGTGTACAAAAGAATTACAACCTAATCTCACATTTCATTAAAAAGAAAATTCTAAATGAAGTATCAACAGGTCAATATACTTCACCATGGCAGAAAATACTCAATCATGAACAACTAATTTGTATTTAAAAAGGCGAGGATGGTTTGATATCAATGCATTTATTTCATACCAATAGATTAAATAAGAAAAAACCAATAGGTACTGAAAAGATATTTAATAAAATCCAATGTATATCTGTTTAAAAAATAACCAAATACTTAAAAAATGATAAATAAAAAATTATTTGAACCTAAGGGCTACATTATCCTCAATGGTGAAATAAAAGAACTTCTGTTGCCATTAAATTATTATTTACACTACTTTATTAATAGTATTCTAGAAGGTCAAAGTAATTAGACATAGAATGATAAAAGCTAGAACGTTTTGGAAGAATGAGACAAATTATCACTATTTGCAGATGATATAATTTTTATTAATAAAATATAGATATCCTAGAATTATATAACCTCACCAAAGTGGCTGGATTCAAGAAAATTATACAAAATCAACAATTATTATTGGTATAATAACCAATTAGATGAAACCACAGGGGAATCTCATTCACAGCTGCAACAGGAAAAAAACTCATAATATGTTTAGAAATCAATTTAAGAAATGTAAAGAAATATAAAGAAACCTATAACATTTTACTGCTGTATATGAAAGGGTCCTTGAATGAATGGAGTGTTAGTTGATGAGAAGGTACTATGTCATCATAGTTAAGATCGTGGGCTTGGAATCCAGCTGAGCCAGGCTGGGATTCTGGCTCCTCCACATATTAGCTGCTTGAAGTTCCCAAGACTCAGTTTTACTATCTATAAGTTAGGGATAATAATGATACTTTCTGGGGTTCTTGTGAATACATTAAGTCACACATTTTTGTAAAGTTCTTAGTGCAGTGTCTTGAAAATTATAAGGGCTCAAAAATGTTGGAATGGCTGTTAATTTTCCCCAAATTCAACAATAGGTTTAACACAATCTCAATCAAATTGAAAAAAAATTTTTTTAGGGGGAACTTGACAAAAATTCTAAAGTAAATCTAGAGGAAAATAACCACAGAATGGTCAAGACCTTTTTGACAAGGAAAAGTTATAGCCATGTCCTAACATAATATATGGTAAGGATTTAAGGGAAGAAAAACGGAATGGAAACAGACATAAGCATATGTAAGAATCTAATATATCATAAAGAGGACCTGTAAATTAATGGTGGAGGGAAGGATATTCACCCAAATGGCATTGGTACTCTTGGTGGAAGACAAAAAAATCAGTTTGATCCCAATTTCACACAAATTAGCAAATTAAAATGTAGATAGCTAAATGTTTAACAATATATCATTACACTAACAATTGCAGGGGAGAATGTATGTACTTTGATTTAAATTCTCTATTGAAGTGTACCTTGTTGTACATTGATAAGTATCCTTTGACCTTATTGATAGATTGTTTAGGTTCTCCAGGTCTTTAAATAATCTTTTTCTATCTTTTTAGAGCCAATTTTCTTCCTTGGGCACTTCTTATTATTGCTCCTTTTTTTTTTTTTTTTTTTTTTAAGATTTGGATACATTCTACTCCAAATTTTCTACCATAGCTGCATGGTCACATGTGATGCCATTAGTATTGTGTGTTTAGAATAGTGTCATCCATTTTTCCTGTCAGATAGTAAGATCCTGGACTTGATTTACATTAGAATATTAGGACTTACAAAGCACATACATGAGCAGTGAGTTTCCATAGTCCAGAGTTCCATAGAGGATCTCTCTACCATGTCCATATCCCACAGACTTTATAACTGAACTTTGTAACTGGCTCTCCTCCATTTCGAGAGCAGCCCACTTGGTTAAAGATGATACTTTTTTCCCATAAAGATCTCTCACTAAACAAGAGGGGTTTTCTTCCTCTGAGGAAATGACTTGCAATTTCTTTCAAGCTGCTTGGATCAACTGTACTTTCTGACAAGACACCTGGGCTCCCTACAGAGTTCTGTGACGATGACACAGTCCATTTCTCTACCCTGGAATGCTCCATTTCACTCTCATTATGGTTTTCTTTTCCTGGCTCTGAGGTGATATTTTACAGCCTTTGTCCTTTTAATTCTTAAAGTGGCAAAAGCTTGGGGACAGCCTTGAGAGCAGCATCTAACACTTGCACTCTTACCATAAAATGACTGAAAATATAACTATGTTCATAGAACAAATGGGACATGGTCCCACCGTACTTGGAACTGGTCAAAATACATCAGGTTCTGTTGTGTAAAATCCCAGGTACTTTTTATTAGGAGGAAACCTGTAAAATTGGAATGTCAGTAGAAGAGATGAGGATAACAGAATGTCTACAGGGCATATCACGTAAGCATATATGAAAGAACTAGAGAGGTATAGCCTAGAAAACAGAGGGCTTGGGTCATATAATTATGAGGCAGTGATGTTATCGAATGGTATACTGAAGAGAACACTGGATTTGAAGTGAGTTGGGTTCCATAGTGGCTTTTCTGAGTGGTCACATTGTGGCCCTGGGGAAAGCACTTAATCTCTCAGGGCATCAGCATCTACTGTATATTGAGGGTATTAGAGGAGATCACATTTGCATTTTTATAATACTATGATTTTAATACCTTTTTGCAATACTGGAATGTGTCTATGTATATAGATATATTTATATATACATATAAAACCATGGAATGTATAATAATTTTTTCAAAATGTGTTTTCAGAATTTTAATTTTCTTTCTTTCCAAACAGTTTTTTACTGGGAGCCCCATTATATAAACAAGATAAAAGCAGAGCTTATCTGTTGAAACAATGACAAAGTAATAGGGATGTACCATAGGGTTTCCTCTCCACTAGCCCCTGCCACTCCTCTTGAGTAGCGGCGTAGACACTTCTGCAGAACTTCTCTGTGGGGAACATGGTCTAAAATCACTGAGAAAATGGATTAAAAATGAGCGCCGACTTTATAGGCTGAACTGTATGAAATTGCCAATTCTGCAACTCAGCAGTGGTTGAATATCAGCAATTTCATAACAACTCATACTAATAATAGGCCGAGTGAGGTTAGAGCCTCCCTATTCCTGTCCCTTTTATCTCTTCTTAAATAAATTTAGAATTTGAGGCCTACATAATAGTTTTTTTTGTGGAAGTATAGGAGAATTCCTAAAACTTTATACCCCTAGTCAAAACGTCGTACTCCCATTTTAGGTGGGAAAAATTTACCTTATAAATATACCTTATAAAATTTACCTCTATAACAGTAAGTCTGGTCTAATTTTCATAATTAAAATAGTTTTCTTTAATTGGCTTTTAATAAATTAGCAGTGAGAGATTTTCACATTAAGAAATATGTTAAGACCTTAAGAAATATTTTGCTTGATTTTATGAATATAGAACAGGTCTACATAAAACTCACTATTCATATAAGTATCAGTATATGCGCATTTTACTTTATAGATAGTTTAATCAATTTCATAGTAGGACATTTGCAATTAAGAAACATCTCAAGTGTCTTCAAATACACTGATTTTTTAAATCAATGATTGGATTCTTTTAAGTCTGTT
Source organism: Propithecus coquereli (assembly GCF_000956105.1). NCBI lineage: Eukaryota > Metazoa > Chordata > Mammalia > Primates > Indriidae > Propithecus > Propithecus coquereli. The sequence goes on from NW_012153951.1 coordinate 1,129,834, forward strand.
TTAAATGGATTAAAGAATATAAACCAAACTCCAGAGGATGAAATAGCATCTTATTCCGTAAAGTCTACAGATCAGAACAGTTAATGCTATTGACGTGACTTTGCGTTGACCTTTTGATGAAAAGAAAAATGTTGACAAAAGTTATAATATGCTCAAATGAAAATGAACTTCAAATAGAATCTTAATTACTAAGTAATCGGGCTGGAAAAGACTGTTAGCTGAAACAGTAGTTAATTTTTCGGAAAGTACCACGGAATAAATTTACATTCACAAGTTAGTAGGGAAAAATAATAGCACCAAATATATGAAGCCTCTTGGTTTTAACATATTACTTTCTGAACATGTAGACAGATGAGTAGGAAGGTGACTTTAATACAGATGCACTTGAGGCTTTATTTCATTAGCAATTCAAGAAGGAATAATAAATACTTCAAATAAGCTGTGCTTTTCATATCTGCTCACTAACGAAATTTTAATTAACTATAGAACCAATTATAAGATTTTGTATAAAATGTTGCAAGATTAATTTTTTAAAATGGAAATTAAAGTACTCAAGTAGTTTTTCTACTGGGTTTTCTTTAGAAAGACTTTCTTTTTTTTCAATTTTTATCTTAATAAATATGAAGAATATGTAAGTATTCTGGCTTTGAAAATGAAACCACTTTCTTTCTTATTTATATGTTTCATATAGACAGTCACTGACCAATGATGGTTCGACTTAGGATTTTTTGACTTTACGATGGTGTGAAAGCCATATGCATTCAATAGAAACTGTACTTCAAGTACCCGTACAACCATTCTGCTCTTCACTTTCAGTACAGTGTTCAATAAATTATATGAGCTATTCAACATTTTATTATAAAATATATTTTGTATTAGATGATTTTGGCTACTGTAGGCTAATGTGAGCGTTCTGAGCATGTTGAAGGTAGGCTAGGCTTAGCTATGATGTTTGGTAGGTTAGGTGTCTTTTTTGTTGCTATTGTTTTTTTTTGTTTGTTTTTTTGTTTGTTTTGGGACAGAGTCTTGCTCTGTTGCCCTGGCTAGAGTGTCATGGTATCAGCCTAGCTTACAGCAACCTCAAACTCCTGGGCTCAAGTGATCCTCCTGCCTCAGTCTATCGAGTAGCTGGGACTACAGGTGTGCACCACCATGCCTGGATAATTTTTTTCTATTTTTAATTGAGAAGGGTCTTGTTCTTGCTCACGCTGCTCTCGAGCTCTTGACCTCAAGCGATCCTCCTGCCTCGGCTTCCCAGAGTGTTAGAATTACAGACGTGAGACACCTCGCCCAGCCAAGGTTAAGTGTTTTAAATGCATTTTCAACTTATGATAGATTTATCAGGACATAGCATCATTGTAAGTTGGGGAGTATCTTTATATATTTTATGTTTCATAAAAAATATTTTAAAATATAAAATTATATATTACCTAGTTTGGATAAATTGTTACCCCAAAGAGAGACTCCCTTCTACTTCATAGGCCCTAAATGAATTAATGGGTCCCCTTTACATGGCAGTCGTGAAATAGAAGTCTGAAAAGCAGACATCAGCCTAAAGAGTTTTCCGGTAAAGCCTCTTTTATTTTCCTGGTAAAAATATTAAGTAATAAGCAAATATATTTTATGTTGGGTTTTTTTTTCATTTTTTTTTCTTTTCTTTTTTTTAGCTCTGTGATGGGAAAGTTTTCTTTCCTGGAGTTATTTCTAGTGATTGAATAGTGGAGATGCTCCCATTGCTCGGCCCTGGGGTTCCTTTTCCTGTCCCTTCCGATCCCTGTCATAGGAGATGAGCTCTTTAGAACAGATTGGTCACTGCTTACTTCATGGGAGAGGTGACCCTCTCTTTCATACCTGGGAAGACTGAGAGTAATAACTCCCAATTGCAATTTTTCCCTTTTTTTGTGAGATGAAAAGGTAGATTCCTTTTATCCTTTAATAGGAATATTATAAAGAAGCAAGCATACAAAATCTCTCATGAGAGAGTAAGACATAAAAATTTTCCCAGATATCTCATACTTTTGCTTATTTCCTTATTACAGGCATACCTTGGAGATATCTTGAGTTTGGTTCTAGACTACCTCAATAAAGTGAATATCACAATAAAAGGAGTCACACAAATTTTTTGGTTTTCCAGTGCATATAAAAGTTATGTTTATACTATATTGTAGTTATTAAGTGTGCATTAGCATTATGTTTAAAAAAACACCGTACATACCTAAATTGAAAAGTACTTTATTGCTAAAAATTGCTAAGGATCATTTGAGCCTTCGGTGAGTCATAAACTTTTTGCTGGTGGAGGGTCTCGCCTTGATGTCGATGGCTGCGAACTGATCAGGGAGGTGGTTGTAGAATGTTGGGGTGGCTGTGGGAATTTCTTAAAATAAGACAATAATAAAGTTTGCTGCATCGATTGACTCTTCCTTTCATGAAATATTTCTTCGTAGCTTGTGATGCTGTTTCATAGCATTTTATCGATAGAATGTCTTTAAAAATTGGAGTACATCCTCTCAAACCCTGCCACTGCTTTATCAACTAAGTTTATTTGATATTCTGAGTTCTTTGTTGTCATTTCAACAATGTTCATAGCATCTCCAGCAGGAGTAGATTCCATCTCAACAGACTGCTTCCTTTGCTCATCCATAAGCAGTAATCCCTTATCTGCTCAACTTTTATCAGGAGATTTCAGCAATTCAGTCACGTCTTCAGGCTCCATTTCTAATTCCAGTTCTCTTATGAGGGTTGAAATCAATTTCTTCCACATTGCTGTTAATGTTGGTATTTAGCCCTCCTCCCTTGAACCATGAATGTTCTTAATGGCATCTAGAATGATGAATCCTTTCCAGAAGGTTTTCAGTTTACTTTGCCCAGATTCATCAAAGGATCTGTGATAGCTGTAGCCTTAGGAAGTGTATTTTTTACATAATAAGACTTAAAAGTCAAAATGACTCCTTGATCCGTGGGCTGCAGAATAATGTATATTAGCAGACATGAAAACAACATTCATCTCCTTGTACATCTCCATCAGAACTCTTGGGTGACGAGGTGCATTATCTGTGAGAAGTAATATTTTTATTTATTTATTTATTTACTTATTGAGACAAGAGTCTTGCTCTGTTGCCAGGGCTAAAGCGCCATGGCATCAGCCTAGTTCACAGCAACTTCATACTCCTGGGCTGAAGTGATCCTCCTGACTCAGCCTCCTGAGTAGCTGACTACAGGCACGAGCCACCATGCCCGACTAATTCTTCTTTTTCAATTTTTAGTTGCCAGGCTAATTTTTTGTATTTTTAGTAGAGATGGGATCTTGTCTTGCTCAGGCTGGTCTCGAACTCCTGAGCTCAAGTGATCCTCCAGCCTTGGCCTCCCAGAGTGCAAGGATTACATGCATGAGCTATGGTGCCCAGCCAAGAAATAATATTTTTAAAGAAATTTTTTTTTTTTTTTTCTGAGCAGTAGGTCTCAACAGTGGGCTTAAAATATTCAGTAAACTGTGCTGTAAACAGATGTATTGTCATCCAGGCTTTGTTGTTCCATTTATAGCTCACAGGCAGAATCAATTTATTTACCATAATTCTTAAGGGCCCTAGGATTTTCAAAATGGTAAATGAGTATTAGTTTCCACTTAAAGTCACCAACTGCATTAGCCCCAGTGAGAGGGTCAGCCTGTCCCTTGAAGCTTTGAATCCAGGCATTGACCTCTCTCTAGCTATGAAAGTCCTAGATGGCGTCTTCTTTCAATATAAGGCTGTTTTGTCTACATTGAAACTCTGTTGTTGAGTGCAGCCACCTTCATCAATGATCATAGCTAGATCTTCTGGATAACTTGCGGCAGGTTTTCCATCAGCACTTGCTGCTTTGCCTTGTACTTTTATGTTACAGAGATGACTTCTTTCCTTAAACATCATGAACTAAACTCTGCTAGCTTCTTCTGCAGCTTCCTCACTTCTCTCTCAGCCTTCATGGAATTGAAGAGAGTTAGGGCCTTGCTCTGAATTAGGTTTTGGCTTAAGGGAATGTTGTGGCTGGTTTTATTTTCTGACAGCTCAAACTTTCTCCATATCAGCAGTAAGCTGTTTCACTTTCTCATCGTTTGTGCGTTCACTGCAGTAGTACTTTTAATTTCCTTCAAGAACTTTTTTTTTTGCATTCACAATTTGCTTAACTGTTTGGCACAAGAGGCCTAGCTTTCAGCCTAACTCATCTTTTCGACATGCTTTTCTCACTAAGCTCAATCATTTCTAGTTTTTGATTTAAAGTAAGAGACATGGGGCTCTTTCTTTCACTTGAATCCTTAGAGGCCATTGTAGGGTTATTAATCAGCCTAATTTCAATATTGTTGTGTCTCAGGGAATAGGAGGCCTGAGGAGAGGGAGAGAGATGGGGGAAAGGCTGGTTGGTGGAGCAGTCAGAACATACACATTTATCGATTAAGTTTGTTGTCTTGCAATTGGGCTATGACAATTACAATGGTAACATCAAAGGTCACTAATCACAGATCGCCATAATAGATACAATAATGAAAAAGTTTGAAATATTGTGAGAATTACCAAAACGTGACAGAGAGACACAAAGTAGCACATGCTGTTGAAAAAATGGGATTGCATCACGTGGGGTTGCCACAAATCTTCAATTTGTAAAAAATTTGTAAAAATTTGGGGCAAAGTGCAGGAAAATGAAATGTAATAAAATGAAGTATCCCTGTGTTAGCTTTCTTATGAGAGCTATGCTGCTTAAACCTTATGGTAGCAGTTTTCAAACTGGGCTGTGAGCACCTTTGGGAGTTCGTAAAGGAAAGTAAGGGGGTTGTCTCCTAGATCCTCAACTTCCATATGTATGTTTCCGAAAACACATCTCCTGAGAACTCTTCTGCGTGTTCAAGGAGATTCTCTTTTGCCACCTTCCTTTTCATAACTTTACCTCTCCACTGTAAAAGAAAGGCATACCCTTCACCCAAACCTCGTCATGGTATGGAGCATTTTCCCAGGGTGCAACAGGTTCCAGGGCACTAAGCAAAAGGACTTCTGAGTGTTGGCTGAGTGTTGTCATGTTCTGAATTTAGATACATTGTGGACTGAAATAATGGGAGTGACCTCGCCTCTTCCACTGCCTTAAAAACGTGGAAGAATGTAGCGTTCTTGAGAGGGCTGCTTTGAAAAGAGGGTTTTCCAGTTAAAGATAAGTGATTCTTTTCAGCTATTTCTGACTCATCTTCAAGCTGTGTTATTAGCTTGAAATAAGCAGTGGAAGGAATACAAATTAGGTTGCTGATTCTTTCATATGTAACTGGAAACTGTTCTGGGACTATAACATTTTTTAAGATGCTGTATGAAAGTTGTAAATGAACATTTATGTCATTTATTTTTCAGATTGGAGTTCATCAATGGCTAAAGTAGTTATTTTCATGAATCACTTCATAAAATGTTTATTCTGATTTCAGTCAGCTAGATCTTGTTTCACCTGTAAAATAATACTTTCTACTTCCTACTAGCAAAAATATAATTGTATGCTAACGGCTGGACTAAGTAATTTTTAGCAGTACATATAATTCTTTCATAAAATACATAGGGAATTTTGATTATGGATTTATTTACTATATTTTATACATAGTTCTTATTTATATATACACCAAAACTGAACAGCAAAGTTTAATACATGCATGTGAACACATGTACCAAAGGAATACTATGCATGCTATCATATTTTTCATTTTATAAATAACTCATAAGTTTAATTTCACATACTAGTCTTGCAAATTAAGAAATAAAACTGGCATTTGATCATGTTGTCATCTTTTTAGAAAATGATAAATTATATTATTTTAAGTATAAAAAAGTTTAGCCTTGATTGCTTTCAGTAACTTGTTACAAGATCTGATTCCTAATTTATTTCACAGTGATTTTTATATTTATGAAAACATGTATTAACACAATAATTGGAAGTAAGAACTTGAAGTCTGATTTTTTTTTTTTAGATCTGGCTGATGGCTTTAACAATGAGGGTTGGTTATGCTTAATAAGTTTACATGGTGGATGTTTTCCACTAATTAAGTGAGTTACCCTGCAGTGTGCTCCTGGATTTTAGTATGTTTAAAATGTTTATCGAATTCAGTATTTTAATTTCCCCCTCCCTGCCTCAATATGTGGGATTAAACAAAATGCCTTTAAGGGAAAGAGTTAGAGTTACAGGCACAGGCTGGTTCTTGGATGAGTCTTGGTAAAGATTTTGTGCTCTCCTTCCCAGAAACTAAGGGTGTTAGTGGTTCTGATGATGAAACAACAAAGTCCTTTGCAAATGAATTGGTTTCTAAGTCTTTGCTTTCAACACAATGGAAGGGCTAGCTAACAAGTTGTCAATTGGTATATCATTAAAAATAATTTTTGATAATAGATTACTGCATGATTTTGGGGGATATAAAATTCAGAAGGATTTAAAGAACTGAGTGACATTGCCATCAGAAAACTTTTCAATTCCCATTCTCTTATTTTTCTCATCAAGGTTGCTCACTGCTCATATCTATAAGGTAAAAATAAAAATAAATGTGATGCTGAGCCCTCTCTTTCTCTAGCAATAAGTGATATTTATTCATAGATATATAAATCAGTTGAAAATAAATTAGATTGATACATATCACTCTGAGGTACATTTTCAATAAATTTAATTTTTTATCTTTAGTCATCATTTATCAAATTTATAATATATTTCTGTTGTTTTGAATGATTGTTTATAGAAGAAAAAAATTTTAAATCTCTTAGATCCTTATGGCACAGGAAAAAACTTACATACATATTTTTGTAGCAAAAATAATCAGCAAAAGGCCTTCCACATGAAAATATTAGGATAAAATTTGTTGGTGAAATGAGATTGAAAAGTTCAAAAAGATAAAAGAAATTAGGAAATCAGGAAAAATTAAGAAAGTGTTCACTTATTTTTTTAAATGTGTAAGTCTGGGGTATTTAGATTCTCTTGGATACTTTAAAAAACTTGATATGAAGATTTTATTTCAAAATGTCAATATTTACAATATGTTTGAAATTACATGCAACTCTTTAGTCTTTTAAAGATAAATCTTAACCATTAAGTTAAGAATGTACAAGTGGATACATATTTTTTAAAATTCTTTCAAAGATTTTAAGGATTTGTCAGCTGAAGTCCTTTACCTTCAGCGATGATGCTCTCTTGGTGACAACTTTCAGAGCTTGTCTTTTTCTTCATTGTAGGAACTGTCTTCCCCTGGCTAGTGGGCAAGCCTCTTTATCCCAAAGAGAGGATTGTGCCAAGGCCCTCAGGAACATGACCACAATAAGGGTTTGTTCTGCTGTGGGCAGGTCTACCCAAACCTACCCCCAAAGGTCCAGGATAAAATTTGGTACTTGTCTGTGATGCCTAATCAGTGAGAATGAAGAATGAGGACAAGCAGTTTGAGGAAAAGGAAAGAGAAGTTTATTAATTTGCTGGTAAATGAGGAGGGCAGTGTACTAGTGTCTCAAAGACTGCCATCCTGCCTTTAAGCAGAAGTACAAGGTTTTTAAAAGGGGGCTTTGGGGGCTTGGGTTTGGGTCTACATGACAAGTGTCCCATGTCACGGCTTTGGGCTATTGTTGTTTAACTATAATTGGTGGTTTCAGTTGACCTTATCTCTGATGCCCTCATCTCCTATAACAACAATCTTGTGACCCTGGTCCTGACAATTCTGTAGAACCATCTCCTGTGGTTTAAGATACTAGAAAACAAATAGCAAAGAACATTTTTCTGCCCCTTTGATTACTGGCCTCAGGCAGGAATGCAGGTTTTAATTCCCAAAAAAAGTGGAGGGGTTTAAAGAGACAACTCCTAAAACATTTCATTGCCCTTTTTCAGACCTTTACCTCTGTTACACTGAGAGGCTGAAGAAAAAGGACAACAAATCCAGTTTCTCAGAAAGAAATATTTAACAGGGACTTAGGAACAGAAGCCATGTCTCAGGTGGCCATAAGACAAGCTGGTGAATCCCTGCACTGCTACCCTCCATGGAAGCAATAAGTAAGACAACTGAAGTCAACCCCTGTGGGAAAGGCAAGAATTTGCCTAAGGGTAGGATTTATGGCAAGTACCTAAAAGCAGACATCTTAGAGGCATTCCTGGAACTGGGGTTAATCAGAAGTCAATGTGGTAGATTAGCATCCAAGATGCAGTTGCTTTAGCCCCCACAGGGTCAAGTGCTTGGTTTAATATGCAAGGCCCTCCAGCTTACTGCTCCAGCCTCATCCACTGCCTTGCACTCTGGCCCCCATATCAAACTTCTCATTCTCTGACAGTATCAGGTCCTTTCCTACTTTGGTGCCTTTGTGCCTAATGTTTCTTATGCCTGCAGCCATCTTCCCACTGTCAAAGGCAAAAAACCCCAGAGAAGTAAGGAGATTGATGTTATTCAGAATGTTGCAATAGGGAGAGCACCTTAGGTCTCAGGATCAGAGTGTCCCGGCAGGGTGCTTTTGCCTTAGATTTTACAGGGAAGAGTAGATAAGCTATTTTCGATGATTTCACAGTACGGATTATTTTTTTGTAATCAGAGGGAATCTCTGTCAGTGAGATGAACAAGACAAGTTTATCCCTGTGCCAAGCTAGTTTTTGGGAACACACAGTTCAGCTAATCATTTGTGAAACAAAGAATGAAATTCTCGGGGTGGGTGTCTGGCCTTGTCATACATAAAGGAGAGAGCCATCTGTGAGTTTTAGGAGAGTCAGGAAAAAGCCTGAATTTTCAGTCTTATCCAAGTCACATGAGGGAGGTGGTCCTTTGCCGTAAGCCCTTTCCCAGAACACGAAAAGGGTGGAGGATTCTGGAAAACTATCTTCCAGGACCACAGGGCTTAGGTAAATTTCAACACTGTCACCACCTTTGTTAAACCTTTCAGTCCCAATTACTTCTTTTGCCGACTAATCCTTAGGTTTCCAGGGAAGCAGACTTGAGACAGAGATTTGCTTGCAGGATGTTTACTGGGGAGTCCTCTTGGGATCAAGAGCTGGGGGAACAGGTGAGGAAAGCTGTTTTTGGTGCAGCAGGGTTCATTCAGCAAACTAAATGTAGCCTGTGGCCTGTTTGTATTTGGCCTGGAGCTAAGTAAAAATGGTCTTTACATTTTTAATGGGTTGTAAAGAAAAAAAAAAAAGAATACCCAACAGAAATTGATCTTATGTGGACTGCAAAGCCTGAATCCTTTACTTCCCAGCCCTTTCAGGAAAAAATTGCCTCCTCCTGGGTTGAAAGGGGGAAGGTGAACCGCTGACCAGTCACAACAAAGGCCCTAGCTCTATGGGGCACTTGGAAGCTGGGACGACCCTGAGAGTTGTCTTGAATTGGGACAAGAGAATGGGTTTCCCAGCATGGATCAGTTCCTGGTTGTGGGCAGGTACTGGGAAGGGACATGATCTTAGGGAGGCAGCGTGTGTCAGCTTGGCACAGTTCCAGGCAGTAGGAGGATGAGGGCGCCAGTCCTTATAGGGTGTGGGTGGCAGTATCCACTATACAAGCCTCTCCTAACTTCCTGAGGGAGAGTTTGTTACTCTCCTCTGGTCTCCCACAGATTGAAGTTTATGACTCTACTTATTATGTAATTAGTCCTTTATATGCCAGTATCTCCTACTCAGCGAGGACCTACTCAGGAGCAGGCATAGTGCCCTATTTCCTTTCGGGCTCCTGGTGCCTAACGCAGGGTCTGGCACAAAGATCGGGCTCAATAAATATCCTCTGAATGAAGAAATATTCTTTCGTTCCATGAGACTGAAAAACAGAAAATAAGCTGTCCAGGGGTTCATAGAGTGATTTTTAGAATCAGATTTCTTATAAACCAAACCTTAGTTTATTTTCATGAAATGGATATAAATGGATTCATGACACTTGAATGCAAGAAAACTAGAATGTCCAATTTCAATCACATACTTGGAGTTGGGAGTAATTCTCCCCTGGTTGCATAAGCTACCCTATCAGTGTTCCTGACACTTCCTGGCATGTGGTAGGAACAATATAGATGTCTCTGCCAGACTTTCATTAGCTTCATTTATCTCTACCTTCCAAACACAAAATCTACCAAATCCTGCCACTCTGGAATCAGCCAACTTAATTAACTTCCTCTGGGCCTGAATCAGAAAAGGCTGTTAATTCTAGGACAAGGGATTCTAGAATTCAAAACCGTTGCTTCCCATGAAGGGGAATATTACTTTTTAAATTCTTTTTATTGATTGGGTCTATAGGAGCAAAAAGCAAAGATACTGGCTAATTTCTCAACAGTGCTTTCTGTTAAAATTATTATCTCTGAATGGTAGGAAACTTACGGTAATACCTGAACAGCAATAACTATCGCTTTTTACAAGGACACTAGTTATTTGATATACAAACATCTCTTTGTTACTTTAGCATTGCATCATCAAGATTTTGAGTTCCTGGAGAACAGAAATCATCAATCATGTTACTTTTCAAAATCCATACTTCCTAGGACAGATGTGTTTTCAGGACAATGACTTGCACAATAAATTAATGGAAAGTGAATTCTTTAAGTCATAAGTCCAAGCTTATAACACAGTATGGGTTAAAGTCTATGCTTTGCTCCAACAATGGTAGATGAACTCTGATTGATTCAGATGTTTCCACGTTCTGTAGACTTTTGAGAGGAGTTTACCACTGGCATCATTTGAGGCTTCTCTGTGGTTGCTTTCCCAGGAAAAAGCGAATAGGGTGGGAATGCAGAAGAGGAGAATAGTTTTATTTGATGGGCAGCACACCTGGATGTCTAACTCTGGATTTGGATGGATAGCCATGGCACTGGAGTTGGGAGGGAAAGCTGTATTCTACTGACCCTATAAGATATTTTCTCAATGTTACCGTTCCACATACCTTTTGCCTTCGGTGCATAAAAGCTATATGTTTAGCTATGTGTTTAAACTGCTATTCTATATATTTTGAATTTGGTTGTAGTGATGCCTATAATATTTTCTGCTGCCACAGTATGAACTGTAGAAATGCACTATGTTGGAATAGATATAAATTGGTTGTCTAATATTAAGCCTTGTGCTGTCTGATCTTTGTGCCAGAAACTCCAGGGCATCCAGTGAATATGTGTGATTGTGTGTCAAGGAAACCAAAGCATCTCCAATACCTATTTGAAAAGTGTCAACTCGTTTTCTGTTATACTGTCATTTCCCAGAAAAACATCACTGATAATTTCACAGCTAAGTTCCTTCTAATGTAGCACTCTGCTTAAAGAGAAATAGATTTTATCTTTGTAGTTTTGCTTTTTCTGACATATTCATTGGATTATGAGTAAAAATTAAAAAATGAATAGTTCAGCAACTTCTTTCTGTTAATTTTCTTCACCACCAGGAAACTAGATGAGGCAACAAGATAGACAGGAGCAAAGTCGAGGATTAGAACGAGGGAAACTGCAGAAGCAGGAAATTTATGTACTTCTTTGTGAAGCAGTTTTATAAAACAGAAAATTGTTACAATTTTGAGGGGGTCACAGTAAAGCTGTGCTATATCTTTATGGTCAGGCTTTCATAATCTATGGAACTGGCAAGAAGAAACACATGAACTTTCTAATGTACCAGTTAGAATTCTACACCCCTTGCAAGTCCTGGCCTTTTTTTTTTTTTTTTCGAGACAGAGTCTCACTCTGTTGCCCGGACTAGAGTGCCATGGCATCAGCCTAGCTCACAGCAACCTCAAACTCCTGGGCTCAAGCGATCCTCCTGCCTCAGCCTCCCAAGTAGCTGGGACTACAGGCA